>NC_064824.1:65939218-66246995 GCF_024166365.1 Elephas maximus indicus | reverse complement strand
ATGTAAAACTCATTTATACAGTGACACTTGCTCTCCCCCATCCTATCCCATGGATTCTGAAGCTCTTATTTATTTTTTTTATTAACCTCATAAGATATGCAAATATGTCATTTCTTGAGTCAGATATTGACTTTGTTTTGAAAATACATGAATTAGAATACATAATTCCACAGCCTTTAAAAGGGAACCCTGTTATTGTGCTGTTCTAGCAATCTCTTTTTAGTATTAAATGAATGAACAAAAACAATTTATGTCCCTTTTCAGTATTGAATTGAAGCACAGCTGATACAGTGCCCCAGAAATAAAACTCCTGTCTGGAGCATTTTTACATTGGAGGCTCTGCCATAGTTTTCAGTTGTTCCTGAGAGTAATTTACCTAGTGATCTGAAAGGACAGATGTCATATCTTGTGGAAGTGGTGTTCTCTGTTAACAATACGAAAAGAATGAAACTTCCACTTTTGGTTGAAAGAGCAACATCTAACTCGAAGCTTGCTTAAGTGGGTGAGATGGAGCTTCTCAAGAGTGACCCTGGTAACAGGTGTTACAGATTTAAGAGTGTGGGCCCTTGTTTAGATCCTCTTTTGAATAAATTAACTGAAAAAGACATCTTTGAAACAGTTGGAGAAAATTGGATGTAGATCGATACTAAATGCAATTAAGGAATTATTGGCAATTTTGTTGTTTGTGAAAATGATATTATGACCATGTTTTAAAACATCCTTACATAGTAAAGCCTGTGAAAGCTAAAACCTATGTAAGACAGAAACCTGTCAGAGAAGGAAAACTCAAATATTTCCTACTAAACGAATGATAGAAAAGTGGTAAGACTGCACCCTGTCAAAGGCGGAAAATTTGTGAGATCCAGAAAAACAAGGCAGTCCCGTCCAGTTGCAGGTCTCACAGCTTCACTGTATATTAGAGATGTGTATGCTGAGAGGTCTGGAACACTTCTAAAAATACTGAAGCAAAGATTCAGGGTATATGGATGAAATAGGAATGGCAGACTGTTGATAGCCACTGAAGGTGGGTAAATGAGGTTCACTATACTATTCTTTCCTTTTAAACATTTATGAAAATTTACATAATAAAAAAAGATTTAAAAAAAAGTGAACCCATAGAATGCAAGTAGCCCAGAACAGGAGAGATTTAAAGGTCTGTTTTGCTCCTGTTTTGATACTTCTGGGGTACACGTGTCATACTTTTGTGTGCACAGTGTGCAAGTCTTTCTACCATTGTGACCCACCAGTCAAGGAATATGGTTTCACAGCTAAATTGTGTTTCTGTGAAAATAACGTCGCCTGACCCAGGACTTAGGCAGTTTACTGAGCAGATCCTGTCTGATCTTCCTTAGAGGCTTCAGTCCCCAGTGGAAATGGGCATACAGGGGATTCCCTGTCCCTTTATGTTTTTGTGACCTTTAAATGCGTGAGACATGGGAGGGGAACTTGGATGGCATGATCTGTAAAGAGAGGGAATCAGAGTAGATATTTAACTGTGGAGCATGTCTCTGCATATAGGCCGCATGATGCCGTTACTGGCTCTTCTTTCTTATCAGTTCAAACTTGTGCTGGGATCAGTCCCTTCATCCTTTCAAACTAAAGTATAAATCAGTGCTATGTGTGTGTATGTGAGTGTGTGTGTTTTCTTACTGAACTCACATCTGACCTTTCTGCCCTTTGCAGACAGAAGTATAGCACAATGAGTTGGTTACAAAAGGAAAACGATTTCCATGAGCCAACAAGGACTTGTTTGCTTCTTTGAATTATTCTCAGCACGGTAGAATGTTAATATGTCATCTCAGAGGCAGATGAGCTCAGCCATTTTGATCATCAGCTTCATTGTTATTTGACATTTAGAACTACTATCCTTTCCTCTCAGGATCTTCAGATGCTTAGAGGAAGGCCCAGGGTTTTCTTGACACCAGCTGCTGCTTTGCTTAAGCAGATAGAATAAATTAAGCCCTCCAGCTTCCTCATACTCATTTCTGTTAAACTTGTCACTGAAAATGAAAGGAACTATCTTGGCAAAGGATAGTAGTTTTTTGAGGAAATGGTAAAATGCCTTGAGTCTCAAATTGAGATATCTTGGCCTAGAAGTTCCCTGCGCCATATGTTTTAGCCTAGGGTTACTTATTCGTTCAATCATTCAACTAATATTTCTTAAATACCTACTGCTATGCACTAGTCTTTGTGTTGGGTACTGGTTCACAGGCATGGACAGTCTCTCACAGAGCAAGGCTTTTTGTTCACTGAAGCAAGTTTTGCTTACGTTCTGGATCTGAGGATTATACATGTGAGGAGCTAAGAAGTTTTAGAAACTAATGGCATTGTAATTGCCTTTTTCCTCATATGCCTTCAGCAGTTATATGAAGCAGTGTTACCAGCCCCTGGCATCCTTCTCTGAGAGGAGAAATGGGGGAAAGATGGAGGAGAGGTTCTTGCCTAGCGCCAAGATTGCCTTTGGCCAAAGATTCTCTGGACAGCAGAAAAACGTTATTCATTTATTCAACAAATACGTATTTGGTTCCTATTAAATGCAAACCCACCCAAATAAATAAATAAATGTTATTAAATGCAAGATAGTCTAAATATAAGAACTCAGAACAGATTTAACTATGTTTTACCCCCACGACGTGTTTTCCTAGCTCCAAATCTTCTTGTATGGGGGAAATTTTCTTAATATCTTTGGAATTTTGTAGCAAATACCAGTTTAAGACAACAGAATTCATTACTCTAGACTACAGTGTAGAAGAACATAAACTTAGCTACCTGGCCAAGAGAAACTGAAGAGGTGAACATCAATATTTATGAATTCTTATTGTTAAGTTTCTTATGTGTTCAAAAATTTGATGACAGTTTTTATTGTCCATACCAATAGTTTTTTACTATGAGTTTTCATTCTAGAATCTGTTGCATAAAAATCAAATACTAAAAATGTTGGACATCTTAAGTTGTTACATTTATTGCAATAAATGCAGAAATGCAGGTGAAAATGAGTTGATGTTCTTGTTTTGACCCCACTGTCATTTTTCATTGCCATGGTGAGGTTGTACAAGTCTTTTTTTCTTTTCGTTTTTAGTTCTTGAAAAATTGTTAGGGAATTCTTCTTTGTATCATCCCCTCACCTCCTGAAAAAGTCACAATCTTTATACACAGTTTAGGCATATGAAGTGGATATTTTTACTTTTTGTTTTATATACTACCATGTTCTTTGAATGTTTTCAATGAAGTATGCATTTCTTTCATTTTGAAATACTTGTTTTTTGACTGACGGTGTTATATGCAGTAATGATCAAAATTAAAGGGATATACTGGGTGAAGAAGGCAGGGGGATGTTTTTTCTCTACTTCTGGTGTTGCTTTAGCAAAATATTCTTGGCCTCACTCCACCCAGTAACCTATGTGATTGGTGAGTTTGGAGAGAGAAATCGGCCACTTGTGGTCCAGCCCCTCCATCTCCCTTTCTCCTGGGAGCCCACTTGCTCACAGAGAGAGATGGTCTTAGTCACCAAGCCCTGCCTCCTGGTGAGGAATGTGCTGGTCAACAGTGCTAGTGACCAGATAGGTAAATCTCATCTACACCCTGGGCTCCGTTCACCACATAAGGCTGCTTACCCAACATTTAAACCACATTCTCAAATGTCAGCTTTATCAGTAATAAGGGTGATATTTTGTCCCTGTATACTTATTTGGATCCCTGGTGGTGCGGTGGTTAAGCGGTCAGCTGCTAAATGAAAGGTTGGCAATTCAAACCCACCAGAGGCTCTGCGAGAGAAAAGACCTGACAGCCTGCTTCCGTAAAGATTTCAGCCTAGGAAACCCTATGGGGCAGTTCTACTTGGTTGTGTAGGGTTGCTACAAGTCAGAATTGACTCAATGGTACACAACAAGAGCATATGTTTATTGGCCTTATTTCTAAATTAGAACTAGACGGGAGGGAAGAAGTCTTATTTGTTGGTGTCATGGATTGAATTATGTCCCGCCCCAAAATATGTGTATCAACTTGGTTAGGCCATCATTCCCAGTATTCTGTGGTTGTCCTCTATTTTGTGATTGTAATTTTATGTTAAAGAGGATTAGGGTGGGATTGCAACACCCTTACCAGGTCACATCCATGAGTTTCCCTGGAGTGTGGCCTGCACCACCCTTTATCTCTCAAGAGATGAAAGGGAAGCTAGCCAAGAAAGCAGGTTGGGAGCAGAGTGTGTCCTTTGGACCTGAGGTTCCTGAGCTGAAATGCTCCCAGACCAAGGGAAGACTGATCACAAGAACCTTCCTCCAGAGCCGACAGAGAGAAAGTCTTCCCCCTGGATAGAAAAAAAATAAATTCAGACTTCTAGCCTACTGGGCTGTGAGAGAATAAATTTCTCTTTGTTAAAGCCATCCACTTGTGGTATTTCTGTTATGGCAGCACTAGATGACTAAGACAATTTGGCTTCTTAAAATGCAAAACACAGTGGAAAATAAGTGCCCCTCTCAACTCAGAATCCATCACCACTTCCTATAAATCCGTCCAGCAATGCTCCATACATATACAGATGTGTCTAGGATTGTGTATACGTGTCTCCCTTCTTTTTCTTTTACACTCTGTTCCCTACTAGCTTTTTCTTCGTAGTATATTTTGATGATCTATTTGATACCTGTTATTGGCTGCATACTCTTCCATAACATGGATGGTATATTAATTTTATAACCAGAAGAAGTAAACGTGCTTCCACTTGAGCCTCATACTGTAATATACAATGAGAGACTGTTGCTGGGAGACAGAGATTGCTTTCTTTTTTGTAATGGAAGAAAACCACATTGTATATCTCTCTCTATGCAAGTAATAAGACTTGGTCCTTGGTAATGGAGAGCATACTAGAAATTCCCAATGTACGGGCTTACCTACTTTTTCAGAGAACATATCGCTGTCATTTAACCAGGGTCTATAATCTGAGTAATATCTAAAATATATCTTTAGGACAGTTAGAAATAATTTTTATGAAGGAGTTCCTTGGTGCTGACATCCAAAAGTTATTCTGAAATGTTTGTATAAATTTGTAAATTTTAAAAATCAGATATCTTAGTGAAATTACAACATGATGGGTATTCCCGGTATTGTATGCTGTTAGTAAGAGTTGCTGAGTCTATACACTCTATTAGGGATATAGTTTCCATTCCACAAAAATCAATGTATTTGAGTATCTTTCCCCTTTTCTTCGTGGGTCAGTGTTCACTAAGCAGATTTAGTTCTTGATGGAAGATTTTCAAGGTGGTAGTGTTGATTATATTACTCAGACCTAACATAAACGATGTTTAACCAGTAACTGACCACTAATCTTTATGTTAGGTGTTTTTACAAGATAGGACTCCAGTCTCTGTTAAGTTATGGGAGTTCATACCATCGTAGTTATTTTCCACTTTATTGCCCTTTTCTTTTCAACTTCCTTTGTATATTTTACTCGAAGACGTTAATATATTCCATTAACAAAGAACAGTGGATGCTGCTGTTGTTATTACTCTTCTGCTGGCCAATTTGCCTTTTGTTTTTCAATACTGGTAGTGAGGCTCCTGGATTTAGTGTATTAGTCAGAGCTCAACCAGAGAAACGGAACTAGCGGGAGATGTATATTAAGAGATTTATTGCAAGGCATTGGTTTACGCGATTGTGGGGGCTGGCTAGGCAAGCCTGAAATCTGTAGGGCAGGCACTGGGAAGGGCAGGCTGGAACTCTAATGTGCAGCTGAAGCTGTGTCCACAGGTGGTATTTCTTTTTCAGAGAAGCCTCAGTTCTGCTCTGAAATTCTTACAACTGATTGAATCAGGCCCACCCATATTATCTAGGATAGTCTACCTTCTTAAAGTCAACTCATTATGAACTTTAATGACATTTATGGAATACCTTCACAGCAACACCTAAATTATGCTTGATTGAATAACTGGGGACTGTCTGACAGCCAGATTGACACGTAAAACTATCACATTGTGTTCCTTTGTTGCTTGTTAGAATTCTTCTGGTTCTAGAGACCTATTACCCTGCCTGCCTGGAGCTGTGTGCAGTTGGCTGTATGTGCTTCTTTCTTGTTCTCTCCTTTCTTCTGCAGCAGGTTGACACATTACTTATTGCTCTAGCCAGAGTAGCTTCTACTGTGCTCTAGTGTCAAACAGTTATCTTCTCTCTCTTTTTTTTTTCACTTGGGTTTTGCGTGAATTGTGTTTTCTCATTTGGCTTATTTGTCTTACCAGGACAGAAGGCTCCCATTGTTTTCTTTCTTAGTTGAAGCTACAGATCAGTTGGCATCCATTCCATCAGGAGCCTTAGTTCTGAAAGACAATAGTTATAAAATTAGATGCTGCTTTCTTGGCTCCTAGCTGTTGTCATTGTTCTCTGTCACCCTAACTTGGGGAAATGCCATATTGGAGGTTTGATAGCACTAAAACAGAATAAGAAATCTAATTGCTTTGCTGTGTTTTGTGCTGCTTCTTCAGAATAGCTCCCATCCAACTTCCAGAGCATTCTCTTTCAAGATACTGCCCTTTCATGCTGAATTTCTAAAGTTACAAAATTCCATTATCATTATCTGAACAGCAGCATTTATCAAATTTGGTTCTTTTCATATTAGAAAGTGTTAAAGCATTTTAAGTTGCCACAAGTGTGTCTTTCACTAAATTAGCCCAGTGTTTTTGAATTGTTCTTATTGAATCATGCAAGTCTTTGTTTCTCCAGAGTTCTTCTAATTGCCTAGAGAACATTCTCATATCCTCATTCCTTTATTCTGTCCTTTTATGTCCTAGTAAAAGGGAATGCCAGAATTTAGCAGAACTAGATAAGCATCGAATCCCAAGAGGTCAAAAAACAATAAATAGGAATCACTGGTAAAAAGATCCAGGATTAGCTGTAGTCACTTATCTGTGGGCGGTGGATATAGACTTTTTTTCTTCATGGATTTTGCTGTGTAATAACATGGTCAGATGGAAACAATTTGTAAGTATAAATTAAAATCTGATGTTCAGAGTCCCAAAATGTCCACCATCGGAAAATACTAACCAAGAAGCAAAGTATGGTAGGGTCTCTTACCTGCCATGGTAAGGGGTACTCAGTAAGATCCATTAATTTTTAAAGAATTACTACCCGTTGCCGTCGAGTCAATTCTGACTCACAGCGACCCTACAGAAGAGTAGAACTGCCCCATAGAGTTTCCAAGGAGTGCCTGTTGGACTGAAACTGCCAACCTTTTAGTTAGCAGCCGTAGGTCTTAACCACTGTGCCATCAGGGTCTCCAAAGAATTATTAAGTATGCCAAAAAAGAAAGCTAAATTCAATAAATTACCTTATCACTAGTCACTGTCCTCATTGTTCTGATTATTATTATGTAACAAACCGGAAACCCTGGTGGCGTAGTGGTTAAGTGCTACTGCTGCTAACCAGAAGGTTGGGAGTTCGAGTCCACCAGATGCTCCTTGGAAACCCGATGGGGCAGTTCTACTCTGTCCTATAGGGTCACTATGAGTCTGAATTGACTGGACAGCAATGGGTATGTAACAAACCACCTTAAACTTAGTGACTTAAGACAACAATAATCGTTAAGTCTCATAGTTTCTGTGGAGTCTCTGGGTGGTGGCAAATGGTTAATACCCTTGGCTGCGTGCTGAAAGGTTTGAGGTTTGAGCCTACCCACAGGTGCCTCAGAAGAAATGCCTGGTGATCTGCTGAAAAGTCCACCACTGAAAGCCCTATGGAAACAGGTCTACTCTTGACACACTTGGTGTCCACATGAATCAGAATTGAATCAACAGCAACTGGTCACAGCTTTTGTGGGCCAGGGGTTTGAGAAAGCCTTGGCTGCTCAGTTTTTGGTGTCATGCAGCTGTATTCAGACACTGGCCAGAGCCGGAGCAGTGAGGACTGGAGCGGCTAGAGACCGGGAGGCTGTTTCTCTTTCTTTGTGCAGTCTCAGGTCTCCTGATGGCCTCTTCTCATGGTCCCTTCGTATGGGCTGGTTTGCTCTTCCTGATATCATGTAGGTTTCAGAGCAGCTGGACTGCTTGCGTGGCAGAAGGAGGCTTCAACTGCGAGTATCCCAGCGAACAGGGTAGCAGTGGCGTCATCTTTCTGGCCAAACCTTGGAAGCCGTTTCTGCCTCATTCTTTTGGTTACAGGTGAGATACAAATTCACCCAGATTCAAGGTCCCCATCTCAAGATAGAGGAGTCACAAGATTTTAGAGGAACGTATCAGATAGGAGATATTATCTGGGCATCTTTGGAAAAAAACAGCCTGCTACATAAAACCTCTGACCATAGCATTTCACATTTCTCCCACATGCAAAATATACTCTCCCACTTCCAAGACCTTCCGAAAGTCTTATCCCATTCTGGCATCAGGCTAAGGCTCAGAGTCAATGGTTTTGTCATCTAAATCAAATCAGAGAACAGATCAGCATTTTCAAGAGCAGTTCCTTGGGTATTGCTGCTTGAGTACCATTCTTCTTAATCTGAAGACCTGTGCACTAAACAGACAAATTATCTGCCCCCTAAACATCCAAAATGTAACAGGATTAGGGGCGTCTTAAAGGCCTGCCCAAAAAGGGAAGGGGAAATTGGAGGCACGTAGGGCCATGACAGTTTTGAAATCTATCCAGATCTGTCTCAGTTCTTTGATTAGGGATCAGTCCTAGTTCACTACTTTCCATGGCTCTCGTTTCTTCTCTCTGGGCTCTTGGTTCCGCTTGTTGAATCATCCTTTCTTTTTTCCCTAAGGAGGAGCCTGTGTTTGCAGGCGAGTAGCCTTCTCAGACTACTTCCTGTCCATAAAATGTGGGAATCTAAAGGCCCCTTTATTTTGTACTCTCTGTTTCTTTTAGTCTAATCTGACAATAATTTTATAGTACAAATCTCTAAAAAACTTCACAGGTTTTCTATGAATCTTACCGGGTTTATACCATTAGACAAAAGCAATGACCACAAGACTGTCCACCTCAGGTTCCTTGTGAGAATGCTGTGGGACAACAATACCCTTAAGTTTCTTGTTATTATCTGCCACTGACTCCTTTGTGACTCCATGATCAATGGAACAAAATACTGTTTAATCCTGTGCCATCCTCATGTCAGTTGTGGATTGGAATGTTGTGATGCACATGGCTTTCATTGGCTAATATTTGAAAAGAGATCGCCAGACCTTTCTTCCTAGTTGTCTTCGTCTGGAAGCTTCGCTGAAACCTGGTCAGCATCATAGCAGCATGTAAGCCTCTACTGACAGGTAGGCGGTAGCTGTGCATGAGGCGCATAGTCTGGGAATCGAACCTGAGTTTCCCACATGGAAGGTGAGAATTCTACCAGTGAACTAGCAATACCCTCACATGGTGCCGTATTATTAATTGAAGAGGACCTGCAAGACACGCTCTTTAGATCCTTCGAAGGCCTTTGGTCTCTCTGAAAGAGTCTATAAGGAACCACCTGAGATCTTTTTGAAATCTTAGCAAAGGGTCTTACATTCTCACTCTGAATTTTGATTGTTGTTCTGAAGCCATTTCTTGGCTTGAGAATCATTTGACCTCTGGAAAGGCTGGGAATGAGAAACAGTTTTATATTTAACAATTTGTTCTTCTGCTCATCTCTGTCTGCCCACATTTTATCACAGGCTGTGAGCAGAACCCAGGTGCCACTTTAAGTATTCTGACTGGAAGTCTCTTTAGCTCGATTGTTGAGTTCGTTACGTACATTTCTATTTTCTGTGTTACCCTAGATGACAGCATTGCCAAACTCTCTCTCGCTGTATAACAGGCCTCTCCTTTCCTCTAGTAACATTTTCCTCACTTTCCTTTAAGCCCTCACTGACAGCCTTCTTAAAACAGCAACAAACATTTCATTGCTGTTCCTGTGTATCAGGAATCTGGGAAGGGCTTGTCCTGACGCAGTGTCTCTCACGCACCTGCTATCAGACTGGAGCTGAAGAACTCGTACGTACTGTTGCCTCAAGCTGTAATGGAAGCAAATTGGACATGATTTGTTGTTGCTTTAAGTCATTTTGTTTTGGGATTATTTGCTAGGTGTGAATAGTAACAGGACAATTAACACTTTTTTCTTTCTGATCTTTGTCATCCTGAAGTCCCAGGATATCCTCTAGTCTGCTTCCAGAAATCCAGAGTCCATCATCCTCCCTATAGCCCTTGCCAACTTGAAAACTTTCTGAATTTCCTCATTGGCCGAATTTTAAATGTTTTGACTTGTATACGAAAGGGGATGTAAATTCACAGGCCAAATTTGTCCCAAAGACACATAATTTTGGGGGGCTGCTCAGAGGAATCTTTTTTTCACTTGACGGACTTGCTAATGTTAAAAAAAAAAAAAAAAATCAGGAGCATTCACACAAAAATCCAAATTTTTCATTCACCTTGAAAGATCAGATCTGGCAACACTGGGGCTACATTCCTGTGGCAGCAGTCAGCTAGTGCTGGATGGCCCCTTACAGGGGGATGGGTCCTTTCCAGATAACCAAAGTCCTCCCTTGGCCTAATTTCCCCTTTCCTTTTCCTGCTTTGCTCCTTTTTGTTGTTACGTGGTATCGAGTAGGTTTCGACTCATAGCAACCCTGTGTGCCACAGAATGAAACACTGCCTGGCCCTGTGCGATCTTTGTAATTGTTGCTGTTTTTGAGCCCATTGTTGCAGCCGCTGTGTCAATCCATTTCATCAAGGGTCTTCCTCTTTTTTACTGATCCTCTACCTTGCCAAGAATGATGTCCTTCCTCAGGGACTGGTCCCTCCTGATAACGTGTCTAAAGTATGTGAGATGAAGCCTCGCCCTCCTTGGCTCCTTAGGTGTTTGAATTTGCCACTCTTATTGTACAAGGTTCTTCACATAGCTTTTCTAGCCTAGCCATTCCTTAAAACCAGCATACTAGGTCCCAGTACTTTGTGATTCAGCCACCTGACGAGTTAACAGAACCTGATAATTTCTTACCTTCTCCCTGAGAAGAATACCCTCCTGCTTCCACGGCTTGGTGAGCTCTTACTAATCTCTCAGCAGCCAGCCTCCCCCATCCTGTTCCTCAGCAGTTAGAGTCATCCCCTCTTCTGTGATCTTACGGTATTTGTATCTTTGTTATAGTAGACACGCTGTATTGAAATTAATTTAAATGTATGTTTACCTCTCTGGGTTGTGAAATACCACTCTAAGGTATAGGCCTTTATTTATTCATTTTTTCCCTACAGATGACCACAAAGATAGATATTCAAAAACCCTTGTTGACTGAATGAATAAATAAATGACTTTTAAAAATGGCTAAGACAAGCTCTCTGCCCTGGAGGAGGGTTGCCATCCATTAAATGTAATACAGAGTAGAATGATAGAAAAGCACAAGCAAAATTTCGATTGGGAGAATCGCAAAGCTTCTTGGGTTAGAAGAAAATAGATGAGTAGAGAATGTGGAAGGGCATATCCGGCCAAAGGAATAGCATATGCAAAAAGGCAGAGTCGTGGAAGTATGTGATACGTATACAACTGGATTGTAGAGTGTCTGAAGGGATATGGTGGGAGATAAATCTGAAAGAGTAATTTGGAGGCTAGAGTATGTTAGGGACTTGACTATTAAGGAATCTGGACTCATTCTGTAAGCGAAAGAGAACTCTTGTAGGTTTACTAAGAGTGTTGGTTTATGCATGCTGCTAGTGGCAATATGAAGGGTAAAATAGCCAGACCATTAGAGGCCAGTCCATTCAATAGGAGAAGCAAGAAATGTTCGAGGACCTGACACAGCATACTGGCAGCTAAGGAAGTAAAATTTGCAAATGTAATGTTTAATAAATTTGAGTTGTGAGAGAGAAGATTAGATATACAGGTAGTCCTCGACTTATGACAGGGTTCCATTCTGATGACTCTGTTCTAAGTCAGTTTTGAAGTAAGGCTAGTACCTCTTTTTTTTTTTAGTTTTATTATTATTGCCTTCTATTATCGGTGTTTTTGTAAATCTGATCTTTATTTGTCTTTGGGGGTTGGAAACATTATATATAAGCTTACAGCTTCGACACTGGTTCTTCTTGCTTCTCAAGTTATGAACGTTATGTAAGCCAAAAAAGGTGTGTGTGTGTGGGGGATGGGCAGTTGTAAGTGTGATTCGCCACCATAACTTGAATACATCGTAAGTTGGGGACTACCTGTATTAAAAATAATAGTATCTGACATGTTTTGAGCATTTATTATGTACCAGGCATTGTTTCAGAGATGTTAACTAAGATAGAAGAATCAGAGTAAGGCTGGGGTAGAAGATTAGGCAAATGTGTTGGATCTCAGTTTTGAGAAATTGATAGGACGTCCATATCCAACAGCACCTGGCTGATCCCAGCGTGGGCTGGGAAAAGAAGTCAAGACCAAGAGATGAAATTGTCAAGATCGTCAGCTTAAATGAGGTAGGAGAGGCCATAGGAGAAGATGGATTCACTCATGAGGCTAGTGTCTAGTGGGCCAAAAAAGCCATGTTTATGGTAAAGACAGAAGACAAAGAGCAAGAGACAGAGGAGGACAATAGAGAGGTAGAAGGAGAAGGACCGTGAACACAGCTTTGGAGAGACCGTAAAGAATATGGTTCAACTCTGTCTAAAAGATAGCATTATGATAACAGGAGAAGGAATACACAATTAGGAAGTTATTAAATTTTCAAGAGAGACAGAGGGAGAGCAGTTTTGGTGGACTAGTGGGACAGATACCATTTTTTTTTGGAATTAAAGAGTCAGAGTAGGATGAGGAAGTAAAGGCCACAATTACAGACTACCTTTAGAAAAACATGGAAAGTGCAAGGGAAGAGTGATGGAGTGATTGCTCACGGAAGAAGCAAAATCTAATTTTATTTGGTAAAACAATTGGAGAGACTTGAGCGTGTTTATAGATGGATGTAGAGGAGCCGGGGTCTGGCTGTACATGTCAGGAAGGAATGAATAAACGAATCAATAAATGAAGAGCACAGCAGGAGGTGTTGGTCTTGTAAAGGAGAAGGAACCCGTTTTCCTTGCACACAGAAGGGAGGAAGGATAAGAGGAGTGAGAATGTGAGGACGTTTATTAGGAAGAGAGGGGTGGTGAAGAGAGGGGTAAGGGGCATAAATTGGATGTACTTGGTGTTCTCAGGGTAGCCAGTGACATTATGTGAAGTGGTTGGTGCTGGGTGAGATAGGACACTGCAATAAGTAGCAGGAGGCACAGGCCAGGAATGGAGACTGGGATTGAGTCTCCTGGTCTCAGCACTTAGCACTGTTACCTCCCAGCCCTGTGAGCTTGGGCAGGTTAACTTGGGCAAGGCACAAATTAACTTCTTTGTGCTTTAGTTTTTCTGTATGAAAAATGGGTGAATAAAATGGTTCTCGACTCATAGGGCTACTGTGAAGATTAAATTAGTTGAAAGTGATTAAAGGCAATACCTGGCATTATATAAATACCAGCTGGTATTATGGACTGAGGAAAGGGAATAATCTAAAATGAGGAAAAGTGTTGTCTAACACAGTGCTTCTCAGCCCTGAATGAACATACGAGTCTCCTGGGAATGCTGTTCAAATAAAGATTTTGATTCTGTCAGTCTGGGCTGCAGCCCAAAATTCTTCATTTCTAACAAGCTCCCAGGTTTGCTGTTGGTGGACCACATTTGGAGTGTCAGTGTTGTAGCAGCACTGATGACTCGGCCAGGAGTAGACAGGAGAATCTGTAACGGCACCAGGCCAGTGTGGCTATGTGACTCATGCTATTCTTGGCCAGCCGTTCAGGAGTGGGGAATGGATGTTTCCGCTCACCCACAGCTTTCTCCCAGGTGTGGGTTCGATCGATAGGAGGGCACATGTGGCCCTCCTAATGTTTCTCTCTGAGAAACTTTTCCATGCCTCTCTCCTAGCCTCTGGTGGTTTCCGCAATCCTTGGCGTTCCTTGGCTTGCAGCCATGTCTGCCTCTGTCATCACATGGCCGTTCTTCCTCTGTCTAACTCTCCACAGGTGTCTCTTCTCTTTTATAAGACACCACTCAGGTGAGATTAGAACCTGCCCTGTTTCCAGATGAAGTCATGTTCACAGATACTAAGGGTTAGGACTTCAGCGTATCTTTTTGGGGTACACAGTTCAATCCACAATAGAGAGTGAAGCTGGGAAGGGGCTGATGGAAGGGGAGGAGAGATCTGAGAGTCAGAGACTACAGTGAGGCCAGCCAGTAGGTGTTAGGGATTGAATTGTATCCCCCCAAAATGTGTGTTATCTTGGCTAGGCCATGATTCCCAGTGTTGTGCAGTTGTCCTCCATTTTGTGATCTGATGTGATTATCCTATTGTTGTAAGTCCTAACCTCTGTGATGTTAATGAGGCAGGGTTAGAGGCAGTAATGATGAGACAGGAGTCAATCCACAGAATTAGGTTGTATCTTCAGTCAGTCTTTTTTGAGATATAAAAGAGAGAAGCTAGCAGAGAGACAGAGGAACCTCATGCCACCAAGAAGTGGGGAGCATGTCCTTTGGACCTAAAGCTCTAGACCGGGGGAAGATTGATGACAAAGACTTTCCCGAGAGCCTACAGAGAGAGAAAGCTTTCCCCTGCGGCTGGCACCCTGAATTTGGACTTCTAGCCTGATATACTGTGAAAGAATAAATTTCTCTTTGTTAAAGCTGTCCACTTGTGGTGTTTCTATTAGAGAAGCACTAGATGACAAGACAGTAGGTATGAGACGGAGGTGCTGAAGGAGGTGCTAGTCTGAGGGGGAAAGGTCAGGGTATAAGATAGGAGACAGTGAAACATTTATTGCTAAAACTTTACCGAGTCTAATTTTATTTGTTAATTTTTGTTGATTCAGAGGACTTTTTTCTTTTTTTTTGGCAGTGCCTCAAGGACATTATAAATAGCAATTAATTAGAAACATTTTTTATACTTCTAGGCAGTAAAATGTCCGGTAACAGAAATTTTACTGTTATGTTACTTTCTCTTGTGTCTGGTACATCCTTAGTGAACAAACACGGGATGGGGAGCCCCGTGGGTCACTCAGGCTTAGGCTGTATTCACCCAGGCAGTGTGATCAGCAAGTGGAGGAGAGGCGGAGCACAGCGATTCCTTGTGAAGTGGGGAAAACCATTCCAGGAAGATTCTGGAATTTCAAGTCCAGGGAGAAGCTGATGTGGCGGTGGAAGAAGCTGACAGGCGCCTTGGGCAGGAAGGGAAGATGTGTGGGATTAGGCAAATTCTACTGAACTTTGGTCAGTGTTTCTTTGAGTCATGTTCAGCTTTTTCTCAGGACCTTGTTAGGAACATGTAATTCAATTTGCAGCATATTTAATTAACATCTATGTAGAAAGCTCATCTGTTGGCTCTCTTACGTTGTTGGTTGCCAGCAAGTTGGTTTTGACTTATGCAGATTCTATGTGTGCAGAGTAGAGCTGCTCCATAGGGTTTTTTTTTTTTTTTAATTTTTATTAAGCTTCAAGTGAACATTTACCATTCCAATCAGTCTGTCACATGTAGGTTTACATACATCTTACTCCCTTCTCCCACTTGCTCTCCCCCTATTGAGTCAGCCCTTACAGTCTCTCGTTTCGTGCCAATTTTGCCATCTTCCCTCTCTCTATCTTCCCATCCCCCCTCCAGTCAAGAGTTGCCAACACACTCTCCAGTGTCCACCTGAGTTAATTAGCTCACTCTTCATCAGCATCTCTCCCCCCTCCACTGACCAGTCCTTTTCATGCCTGATGATTTGTCTTCGGGGATGGTTCCTGTCCTGTGCCATCAGAAGTTCTGGGGAGCATTGTCTCTGGGATTCCTCTAGTCGCAATCATACCATTAGGTATGGTCTTTTCATGAGAATTTGGGGTCTGTATCCCATTGGTCTCCTGCTCCCTCAGGAGTTGTCTGTTGTGCTCCCTGACAGGGCAGACATCGATTGTGGCCAGGCACCAACTAGTTCTTCTGGTCTCAGGATAATGTAGGTCTCTGGTTCATGTGGCCCTTTCTGTCTCTTGGGTTCTTAGTTGTCGTGTGACCTTGGTGTTTTTCCTTTGCCTTTGCTCCAGGTGGGTTGAGACCAATTGATGTATCTTAGATGGCCGCTTGTTGGCATTTAGGACCCCAGGTGCCACAATTCAAAGTGGGATGCAGAGTGTTTCCATAATAGAATTCTTTTGCCCATTGACTTAGAAGTCCCCTCAAACCAAGTTCCCCAGACCCCAGCCCCTGCTCCGCTGACCTTTGAAGCTTTCATTTTATCCCGGAAACCTCTTTGCTTTTAATCCAGTCCAATTAGGCTGACCTTCCTTGTATTGAGTGTTGTCTTTCCCTTCACCCAAAGCAGTTCTTATCTACAGATTGATCAATAAAAAGCCCTCTCCCTCCCTCCCTCCCTCCCTCCCCCCTTTGTAACCACAAAAGTATGTGTTCTTCTCCGTTTTTTCTATTTCTCAAGATCTTATAATAGTGGTCTTATACAATATTTGTCCTTTTGCAACTGACTCATTTCGCTCAGCATAATGCCTTCCAGATTCCTCCATGTTATGAAATGTTTCAGAGATTTGTCACTGTTCTTTATCAATGCGTAGTATTCCATTGTGTGAATATACCACAATTTATTTACCCATTCATCCGTTGACGGACATCTTGGTTGCTTCCAGCTTTTTGCTATTGTAAACAGAGCTGCAATAAACATGGGTGTGCATATATCTGTTTGTGTGAAGGCTCTCGTATCTTTAGGGTATATTCCGAGGAGTGGGATTTCTGGGTTGTATGGTAGTTCTATTTCTAACTGTTTAAGATAACGCCAGATGGATTTCCAAAGTGGTTGTACCATTTTACAATCCCACCAGCAGTGTATGAGAGTTCCAATCTCTCTGCAGCCTCTCCAACATTTATTATTTTGTGTTTTTTGGATTAATGCCAGTCTAGTTGGTGTGAGATGGAATCTCATCGTAGTTTTAATTTGCATTTCTCTAATGGCTAATGATCGGGAGCATTTTCTCATGTATCTGTTGGCTGCCTGAATATCTTCTTTAGTGAAATGTGTGTTCATATCCTTTGCTCACTTCTTGATTGGGTTGTTTGTCTTTTTGTGGTTGAGTTTTGACAGAATCATGTAGATTTTAGAGATCAGGCGCTGGTCTGAGATGTCATAGCTGAATATTCTTTCCCAGTCTGTAGGTGGTCTTTTTACTCTTTTGGTGAAGTCTTTAGATGAGCATAGGTGTTTGATTTTTAGGAGCTCCCAGTTATCTGGTTTCTCTTCATCATTTTGGGTAATGTTTTATATTCTGTTTATGCACTGTATTAGGGCTCCTAGGGTTAATCTTACTTTTTCTTCCATGATCTTTATCGTTTTAGTCTTTATGTTTAGGTCTTTGATCCACTTGGAGTTAGTTTTTGTGCATGGTGTGAGGTATGGGTCCTGTTTCATTCTTTCGCTAATGGATATCCAGGTATGCCAGCACCATTTGTTAAAAAGACTATTATTTCCCCAATTAACTGACACTGGTCCTTTGTCAAATATCAGCTGCTCATACGTGGATGGATTTATATCTGGGTTCTCAATTCTGTTCCATTGGTCTATGTGCCTGTTGTTTTACCAGTACCAGGCTGTTTTGACTACTGTAGCTATATAATAGGTTCTGAAATCAGGTAGGGTGAGGCCTCCCACTTTCTTCTTCTTTTTCAGTAATGTTTTGCTTATCCGGGGGTTCTTTCCCTTCCATATGAAATTAGTGATTTGTTTCTCTATCCCCTTAAACTATGACATTGGTATTTGGATTGGAAGTGCGTTATATGTATAAATGGCTTTTGGTAGAATAGACATTTTTACTATGTTAAGTCTTCCTATCCATGAGCAGGGTATGTTTTTCCACTTAAGTATGTCCTTTTGAATTTCTTGTAGCAGAGTTTTATAGTTTTCTTTGTATAGGTCTTTTACATCCTTGGTAAGATTTATTCTTAAGTATTTTATCTTCTTGGGGGCTACTGTGAATGGTATTGATTTGGTTATTTCCTCTTCGGTGTTCTTTTTGTTGATGTAGAGGAATCCAAGTGATTTTTGTATGTTTATTTTATAACCTGAGACTCTGCCAAACTCTTCTATTAGTTTCAGTAGTTTTCTGGAGGATTCCTTAGGATTTTCCATGTATACGATCATGTCATCTGCAAATAGTGATAGCTTTACTTCCTCCTTACCAATCTGGATACCCTTTATTTCTTTGTCTAGCCTAATTGCCCTGGCTAGGACTTCAAGTACGATGTTGAATAAGAGCAGTGATAAAGGGTATCCTTGTCTGGTTCCCGTTCTCAAGGGAAATGCTTTCAGGTTCTCTCCATTTGGAGTGATATTGGCTGTTGGCTTTGCATAGATGCCCTTTATTATGTTGAGGAATTTTCCTTCAATTCCTATTTTGGTAAGAGTTTTTATCATAAATGGGTGTTGAACTTTGTCAAATGCCTTTTCTGCATCTATTGGTAAGATCATGTGGTTTTTATCTTTTGTTTTATTTATGTGATGGATTACATGAATGGTTTTTCTGATATTAAACCAGCCTTGCATACCTGGTATAAATCCCACTTGATCAGGGTGAATTATTTTTTTGATGTGTTGTTGGATTCTATTGGCTAGAATTTTGTTGAGGATTTTTGCATCAATGTTCATGAGGGATATAGGTCTAAAATTTTCTTTTTTTGTAATGTCTTTACCTGGTTTTGGTATCAGGGAGATGGTAGCTTCATAGAATGAGTTGGGTAGTATTCCGTCATTTTCTATGCTTTGAAATACCTTCAGTAGTAGTGGTGTTAAGTCTTCTCTGAAGGTTTGGTAGAACTCTGCAGTGAAGCCGTCTGGGCCAGGACTTTTTTTTGTTGGGAGTTTTTTGATTACCATTTCAATCTCTTTTTTTGTTATGGGTCTATTTAGTTGTTCTACTTCTGAATGTGTTAGTTTAGGTAAGGTAATATTGTTCCAAGAATTTATCCATTTCTTCTAGGTTTTCAAATTTGTTAGAGTACAATTTTTCATAGTAATCTGAAATGATTCTTTTAATTTCATTTGGTTCTGTTGTGATGTGGTCCTTCTCGTTTCTTATTCGGGTTATTTGTTTCCTTTCCTGTTTTTCTTTAGTCAGTCTAGCCAATGGTTTATCAATTTTGTTAATTTTTTCAAAGAACCAACTTTTGGCTTTGTTAATTCTTTCAATTGTTTTTCTGTTCTCTAATTCATTTAGTTCAGCTCTAATTTTTATTATTTGTTTTCTTCTGGTGCCTGATGGGTTCTTTTGTTGCTCACTTTCTATTTGTTCAAGTTGTAGGGTCAGTTCTCTGATTTTGGCTCTTTCTTCTTTTTGTATGTATGCATTTATCGATATAAATTGACCTCTGAGCACTGCTTTTGCTGTGTCCCAGAGGTTTTGATAGGAAGTATTTTCATTCTCGTTGCTTTCTGAGAATTTCCTTATTCCCTCCTTGATGTCTTCTATAACCCAGTCTTTTTTCAGGAGGGTATTGTTCATTTTCCAAGTATTTGATTTCTTTTCCCTAGTTTATCTGTTATTGATTTCTAGCTTCATTGCCTTGTGGTCTGAGAAGATGCTTTGTAATATTTTGATGTTTTGGATTCTGCAAAGATTTGTTTTATGACCTAATATGTGGTCTATTCTAGAGAATGTTCCATGTGCACTAGAAATAAAAGTATATTTTGCAGCAGTTGGGTGGAGAGTTCTGTATAAGTCAATGAGGTCAAGTTGGTTGATTGTTTTAAGTAGGTCTTCAGTGTCTCTATTGAGCTTCTTACTGGATGTCCTGTCCTTCTCCGAAAGTGGTGTGTTGAAGTCTCCTACTATAAATGTGGAGGTGTCTATCTCACTTTTCAATTCTGTTAAAATTTGATTTATGTATCTTGCAACCCTGTCATTAGGTGCGTAAATATTTAATATGGTTATGTCTTCCTGATCAATTGTCCCTTTTATCATTATATAGTGTCCTTCTTTATCCTTTGTGGTGGATTTAAGTCTAAAGTCTATTTTGTCAGAAATTAATATTGCTACTCCTCTTCTTTTTTGCTTATTGTTTGCTTGATATATTTTTTTTCCATCCTTTGAGTTTTAGTTTGTTTGTGTCTCTAAGTCTAAGGTGTGTCTCTTGTAGGCAGCATATAGATGGATCGTGTTTCTTTATCCAGTCCATGACTGTCTCTTTATTGGTGCATTTAGTCCATTTACATTCAGCGTAATTATAGATAAATAAGTTTTTAGTGCTGTCATTTTGATGCCTTTTCATGTGTGTTGTTGGTCATTTCATTTTTCCACATGCTTTTTTGTGCTGAGACGTTTTTCTTAGTAGCTTGTGAGATCCTCATTTTCATAATGGTTAACTTTATGTTTGTTGAGTCGTTACTTTTTTGGGCTTTTTTCTTGAGTTATGGAATTGATACTCCTTTTTGTGGTTACCTTATTATTTACCCCTATTTTTCTAAATAAAAACCTAACTTGTATCGTTCTATATCGCCTTGTATCACTCTCCATCTGGCAGTTCAATGCCTCCTATATTTAGTCCCTCTTTTTGATTATTGTGATCGTTTATCTATTGATTTCCATGATTTCCTGTTATGTGTATTATTTTGTTTATTTATTTATTTTTTAGAATTAGTCTTAATTTGTTTGTTTTTGTGCTTTCCCTATTTGAGTTGCGTTGATATCAGGACGTTCTGTTTTGTGACCTTGTATTGTGCTGGTACCTGATATTATTGGTCATCCGGCCAAACAATCTCCTTTAGCATTTCTTGGAGTCTTGGTTTAGTTTTTGCAAATTCTCTAAACTTGTGTTTATCTGTAAATATCTTAATTTCTCCTTCATATTTCAGAGAGAGTTTTGCTGGATATATGATCCTTGGTTGGCAGTTTTTCTTGTTCAGTGCTCTGTATACGTCGTCCCATATCCTTCTTGCCTGCATGGTTTCTGCTGAGTAGTCTGAACTTATTGACTCTCCCTTGAAGGAAACCTTTCTTTTCTCCCTGGCTGCTTTTAAAATTTTCTGTTTGTCTTTGGTTTTGGCAAGTTTGATGATAATATGTCTTGGTGTTTTTCTTTTTGGATCAATCTTAAATGGGGTTCGATGAGCATCTTGGATAGATATCCTTTCGTCTTTCATGATGTCAGGGAAGTTTTGTGTCAGGAGTTCTTCAACTATTTTCTCTGTGTTTTCTGTCCCCCCTCCCTGTTCTGGGACTCTAATCACTGGCAAGTTATCCTTCTTGATAGAGTCCCACATGATTCTTAGGGTTTCTTCATTTTTTTTAATTCTTTTATCTGATTTTTTTTCACCTATGTTGGTGTTGTTTCCCTGGTCCTCCAGAAGTCCCAGTCTGCATTCTAATTGCTCGAGTCTGCTCCTCTGACTTTCTATTGCGTTGTCAAATTCTGTAATTTTATTGTTAATCTTTTGAATTTCTACATGCTGTCTCTCTATGGATTCTTGCAACTTTTTAATTTTTCCACTATGTTCTCGAATAATCTTTTTGAGTTCTTCAACAGTTTTATCAGTGTGTTCCTTGGCTTTTTCTGCATTTATCCTAATTTCATTTGTGATATCTTTAAGCATTCTGTAAATTAGTTTTTTATATTCTGTATCTGATAATTCCAGGATTGTATCTTCATTTGGGAAAGATTTTGATTCTTTTGTTTGGGGGGTTGGAGAAGCTGTCATGGTCTGCTTCTTTATGTGGTTTGATATGGACTGCTGTCTCCGAGCCATCACTGGGAAAGTAGATTTTCAAGGTAATCAGCTAAAAAAAATGCAGTCAGATCCCTATCTGAATTCTCCCTCTGGCTCCGGGTATTCGGATGTTAATGGAGCCGCCTGGGGAGGGTGAGGGAGGGATCAGAGAGCTAGGAGTGTAGCACCACAGAATATAGAGCTGAACACCGCGTTCACGCTCCGCCCCCGTCTGCCAAAATCCGGGCGGGATGGGTCCCTGGCTGGGACGCTGCTTTCCCTGCTCTGAGACCAGTCACTTCCTCCTGGGGACTTCCCCTTCCGGAGCGCCGCACGGCACGCGCGAATTGGGTGGGCGTCACCCGCTCGACCAGGTGGGCCCGCCCCCTGGGTCAATTCAGGGGAATATAATTGGACCCCATGCTCATGCCCCGCCCGCGCACGCACCCAAATCCCAGTGGGACGGCCCCCCTGCTGGGGCGCTGCTTTCCGCGCTCTGAGACCAGTCACTTCCTCCCGGGGACTTCTCCTTCCTGTGCGCCACACCTCTCGCACGAACTGGGTGGGCATCACCCACACGACCAGGTGGGCCCGCCCCCTGGGTCAATTCAGGGTAATAAAACTGGACCCCGCGCTCACGCCCCACCCGCGCGTGCGCCCAAATCCCAGCAGGACGGCACCCCGGCCAGGATGCTGCTTTCCCCGCTCCGAGACCAGTCACTTCCTCCCGGGGACTTCTCCCTCCGGTGCGCCGCACCACACGCGCGGACTGGGTGTGCGTCCCCCGCACAAACGTGTGGGCCCCGCCCTGGGGTTGCTTTAGGGAAATATAGCTGACTCCCCCCCCCCCGCGCCCCGCCCGCTTCCCGCCAAACTCCTGACGGCACGGCTTCCCGGCTGGGATGCTGTTCTCCCCACTCCTAGATCAGTCACTGCCTCCCGGGTGCTTCTCCCTCCGGCTGCACCACTACGCCGCCCGCGCCAACCAGCTAGACTTCCTCCCGGGATGGGTTCGGGGGGGAAGGGCTGGGCCCCCCTTCTGTGCCGTCTGCCCCCCTGGGCTCTGCCCCAGATCGGGCTCCGAAGGTCACCTGCCTGGTACGCTGGCTCCTAGTTCTGAAAATGGTCGCTGTCTGCCCGTATTTGTTCGTTTTCCGTCTCTAAGTCTGTGCTTGTTGTTCAGAGTTCGTAGATTGTTATGTATGTGATCGATTCCCTTGTTTTTCCGAGTCTTTGTTGCAAGAGGGATCCGCGGTAGCGTTCACCTAGTCCGCCATCTTGGCCCCGCCTCTGCATAGGGTTTTGAAGGCTGTGTCCTTTGAGAAACAGATCGGCAGGCCTGTCTTATGAGACGCCTTTGGGTAGGTTTGAACTAGCAGCCTTTTGGCTGGTAGTAGAGCACTTACCATTTGTACCACCCAAACTCCTTGGTTCTCTTATACTCTTTCTATCATTCTTGCATGTTCTGATGTCAGCGGCCGGGTGGCACCTTTAAGATGTTGTGCAGAGATTACGAACTCCAGTATTTACAGGAAGCTCCAGTTCATAGGGATGCACTGTAAAAAATTAGTTTGCTATGCATTAGTTTCCTGGGAATTCTGTAACAAATTACGACAAAATGGGTGGCTTTTACTGTAACAGAAGTTTATTCTGTCACAGTTCTGGAGGCTACAAGTCTGAAATGAAGGCGTAGGTCGAGTCATGCTCTCTGTGAAGGCTCTAGAGGAGGAATACTTCCTTGCTTTTTCTAGCTTTTGGTGGTTTCAGGCATTTCCTGTCTTGTGGCATTGTAACTCCAGTTTCTGCCTCTGTCCTCACATGGCTGTCTTCCCTCTCTGTCTGTCTGTCTCTGTGTCTCTTCTGTTTTTATAAAGACGTCAGTCATATTGGAGTAGGCCTCACCCTACTCCACTGTGACTTCATGTTAGCTGATTATATCTGTAAAGATTCCATTTCCAAATATGGTCACATTTAAGGGTACTGGGGTTAGGACATTAGCATATCTTTTTGGGGGCCACAGTTCAATCCATAACACTCTCCTGGTCATTGTTTCCCCTCACTGCTGTCATTTCCTGTCCTTGTCTCTGACATCTTACCCTGAGGCCAGCAAAATGCGCCCGTGAACCACACTGTTGCTCTGTCTATTTGGTTGTCTGACTTCTTGTAGGAATCCACTTTGGTTAATTTCTTTAACAGATTTTCATGAAGATGCAGTTGAGAGAAAGGGAAGAAAACACCACTTTCCTTTTTGGATGTGTGGTATGATAAAACTGCTCCATCGTACTTTATTCCCAGCCTTGGCAATAAGTGTTACCGTATGGAAAACGTTTTCTAACCTCACCGTTGCCAATTATGACCTGAGGAGTTTGTAGGATTATAAATACCTCTAGAGATCACTTCTTAAATTCATTTGTCTGAGAAGAAAAATTTTTTAAACCCCAACAGAGAAAATAGAGAATAAAATTTATTTCACCATTTTTGCACTCGGCTGCTAACCGAAAAGTTGACAGCTCGAACCCACCCAAGGCCATGGAAGAAACGCCTGGTGGTCTGCTTCCATAAAGATTGCAGCCAAGAATACTCTGTGAAGCACAGTTCTACTCTATAACACATGGGTCGTCCTGAGTCAGAATCGACTTGATGGCAATGCGCTTTTTTTTTTTAAATTTTTATGTTTGGCTTTACCAAGTTGGCAAATCATTTAATAAAGCTGTAACAATGTAGCAGTAATGCAGTCAGAGTTCTGAGGGAAAATAACCTCCATTTTCGTCATTTCGGGGGACGAGGGGGAATAAAAAGGTTTATGTATATGCAAACATCAAAACCCTGGTGGTGTAGTGGTTAAGAGCTACAGCTGCTAACCAAAAGGTCGGCAGTTCAGATTTACCATTCGCTCCTTGGAAACACTATGGGGCAGTTCTGCTCTGTCCTCTAGGGTCGCTGTGAGATAGAATCAACTCAATGGCAACATACATATATCTATGTACACATCTATTTATGTATTTTTATCTTTGTATACTGCTATCTCTATCTCTTCCTCTTTCTATATATCTACATGTATCTATATGTATAAAGTTTCTGTTTTGCAAAGCTTCAGTTACCAGATAAGAAGATTCCTTGTTTTCTAAACTATGTGAAACCTAGTTCTCTTGGCTCTAAAAGGTAAAAGTTGTTTCCCCGTCATCCCTACAACTCCCTATGAAGGTGTCGCTTTGTAAACTTGATTGGTGGTCTCTTTCCCAGAGGTCAGTGTCACACAGTTACGCCATGAAACCTGAGAGGACATTCCCAAAGCCAGGTTTTTATTCCTATTCTTGCTACTCTTTTACTGCTATTTTATCCCACATAGATTTTTCAGTGTTTTTTTGTCTTAATTTGTTCAACATTTATACACTTACTTGTTCAACCAATATTTATTGCTTAAAGGCCCATCCATCATTTCTTTCAGTATCTGGGGCTGTGACCCTACACATTTTGTTTTATCTTTCTCTATACCAACAAATAAAACTATGAGGGAGACAACCAGGGCCCTAAAATAAAGCAGAAATGGAAGAAGATGGTCATTTTATTTCCTGTACTTGGATCCTGTTTGTGGAAACAGACCTGATAGATCTTGTAAACATACAATGAGAGGGGGCAAAAGGGAGCATAAACTAAATTTTAGGGTGTGAAGTGGAACTATTTTTCGAAGGAAGAAGATTTCCTTAGTGTAATCCCCTGGGTGAGACTTGAAGAATCCTGATTCATCAGCTATATTTGGTTTCTGCAGTTTCAGTGAAGTTAGAGTTTTACTGTGCTTCCGATGTGTAATTTTACTTTTCTCACTTCTTAGTTGATGGTATGTTTTGTAAAAATTGTGGCTTTAAATTATTTCCTTTATATGTAGTCATTAACATTCTCTTCCATGGTGCTATCAGCATGATTAGCAGTGCTCAGAAGTAATTAATTTTATTGTGTATGTTAACATAAACTTATTTTCTCTTCCATTAGCCATTTCTTTTTAGCTTTAAAATGAGCAATCTGTTCCGAAAATTCTGAAGTCCATTTCAGCCTTCTTTCTACCCTACTTTGCTACCATCTCTAAGCACCACTGAAGTCACTATCATTAGAATAGGTCTTTACAGTGACTCAAAATACAATTGGAAAAAATATGCCAAGCAAAGAGATGTTTTACTAAGTAATGAATTTTTCAAAGGTGAGTTAATTAAAAAGAATATTGTTCGAAGTGGAATAAAGAGCCTTTTTTTTTTTTTAAGAAAATGAACATAACTGTTTGTAATTATGAATAAGAACTTTTCACTTGCCTTTTAACTTTCCTTGTCGCAGTAGCATTTCAGCTCAAATCCTCTGTACTGAGAGGTCAGGTTTACTTTCATAGGTTTCACATGGTAACACACACCCTCAAGCCAAACCCAGCCCTGGGCCTGTGTTGTTTATGACCTCACATTCATCTGACATGTATACATGCCTACTTTAAATTTAAATCCTGTGGTATTTCCCTTGGGATTAATGAAGCACCTGTGTTGTCACTATTTTTTTACCACAGAAAATAGTATCTCTTCACATCATAGTCTTTCCAAATCTCCACAGGACACTATTAGACAGTTCTTCTTCACAATTATTCAGTGGCATAATGGAGACTCATGTTTGATTGTGAGTCCGAAGGCTTTGTTTTTGGCCTTGATTTTGCCCTCATAACTATGTGTCCTTGGGTCACTTTTTGGACCTTCGTCTCCTCATCTGTAAAATAAGATCGTCTCAAAGATCCCTTTCTGCCCAAAGTTTCTCTGAATCATTGAATCACTGGCTGTTATGATCACATCCTGTTCATCTGCTGCATTGCTTTGCTTGATTACGTCTCAGTATGTCTTTTTAAGGCAAATTACTTTGGTCAGAGGCTAGTTCTCAGTCATCCAGTGCTTTTAAAAGTTTTGCTTTTTTCAGCCACAAAGACGTTTGGAAAGCATGCTCTATGGCTTGCATCTCTACCCTAGTTCAAAAATTTGAAATAATCGAGGAAGACTGGTTATAATCTGAACTCTGACCTGGCTGCTCATTATCAGCCAGTGCTCCTAGCAGTCTCATAAGTCTCATAAATGCTAGAAGGTGTGTTAAGAATAGTCTGATGCTATTTTGTTTTGCTCAAGTAGGTTGAGCAGAATTCCGGGAAAACAAGCGTGATGTCAGGTTCTGAAAAAGAGCAAGGTGGCAACAGAAGGGTATTTGCTTTTTTGACTCAGGTTTTAGATCGCTCGTACCCCTAGTCTAGTAGCTTCATTAGGCTGCCTTGTCTCCCTGCCTTTGCTCAGTCCGAAGTCTGTTGCTTGCATGCATTTCCTTAGGCAATTTTGAAGTATACCATGTGGCCTTTCTGTGTAGTGATTAATAAAGTGTCAAGTGAAGTGAAAGTCAAGCTTGACCTATGTGTATGGTGTTCTTCCAAAATATTTTGTTCTATACGTGTATAGTCATGCATTTCAAGAACATGATATTTTTGGAAAGAAGGTGCATGTGGGAGTCTGGCGTCTGTGTAGTCTTTTTGGATGTTAACTGCTAGTTATCCCTGAATTCATAACCTGTTAGGTTATTTTCAGGGTAGTGTGTATGCTGTATAACCCAAGTGGCAGTGCCAGGGAACACTGTTCACATTCGACTAGTGAAGAATTGTCTGGGTTTGTCTGATTCAGGTCAGAAGAGTCCCCGGGTCAAGCGGTCACCTTCATAAAACCGAAGACGGTGACTGGGAGTGGAGTGACGACGAGATGGATGAAAAGAGTGAAGAAGGGAAAGCAGCTTTTTCTCAAGAAAAGGTGAAGAGCATTGATGATGCGCTAACCTGTGTACTTTTATTTACGTACTTATTTTGGGGTGTGTGTATGTGTGTATTTACGGCTTGTAATTGTTTTACAGTCACGAAGAGTAAAAGAAGAAAATCCAGAGGTGAGTGGTTTTTTTTTTTTTTTTTTTTCTTTCACCACTTCATTTTCCCCTTGTGGTATCAGGGTCTGATGCATTTGAGGAAGAGACTTCAAAATTTTGTTCTCATGGAGCAGAAAATAAAAAGGTCATATAGACTTCACGGGTTCTGATTCTGGCTGAGCTGCTCTGGGGCTGTATAAATTGAGGCAAATTACATTTCCTTTTGGGGCTCAGTTTCATCCATCATTTGGGAATGATGACAGTACAGCATTTATCTCATAAAGTTGCCCCGAGTATTGATGAAATCACATACATAAAGCACTCAGTGGAGTCCTTGGCACAGACTAGGTACTCATTTAATTTGAACTCTTAGTATTACTGTCACTTAGAAAACACAGTAGGCATACGGGCAGAATTTCTTCCAAATTTTTAGTGTGCAATAAAGCAGACATTAAAATGGTTAGACACTCTAGGTTGAATCTGCTGATGTTCATTTTTAAATCTCCTGGGTAACTTAGTGACAACAATGCTCTTTTATCAGCTCCTCTTTGAGAACTGGTCATCTTTTTTTTTATTTTTATTTATTTATTTTTTTTTAATTTTTATTAAGCTTCAAGTGAACATTTACCATTCCAATCAGTCTGTCACATGTAGGTTTACATACATCTTACTCCCTTCTCCCACTTGCTCTCCCCCTATTGAGTCAGCCCTTACAGTCTCTTGTTTTGTGCCAATTTTACCTTCTTCCCTCTCTCTCTATCTTCCCATCCCCCCTCCAGTCAAGAGTTGCCAACACACTCTCCCGTGTCCACCTGATTTAATTAGCTCACTCTTCATCAGTATCTCTCTCCCCCCCACTGACCAGTCCTTTTCATGCCTGATGATTTGTCTTCGGGGATGGTTCCTGTCCTGTGCCATCAGAAGTTCTGGGGAGCATTGTCTCTGGGATTCCTCTAGTCGCAATCATACCATTAGGTGTGGTCTTTTAATGAGAATTTGGGGTCTGCATCCCGTTGGTCTCCTGCTCCCTCAGGAGTTGTCTGTTGTGTTCCCTGACAGGGCAGACATCGATTGTGGCCGGGCACCAACTAGTTCTTCTGGTCTCAGGATATTGTAGGTCTCTGGTTCAAGTGGCCCTTTCTGTCTCTTGGGTTCTTAGTTGTCGTGTGACCTTGGTGTTCTTCCTTTGCCTTTGCTCCCGGTGGGTTGAGACCAATTAATGTATTTTAGATGGCTGCTTGTTGGCATTTAGGACCCCAGGTGCCACAATTCAAAGTGGGATGCAGAGTGTTTTCATAATAGAATTGTTTTGCCCATTGATTTAGAAGTCCTCTCAAACCAAGTTCCCCAGACCCCAGCCCCTGCTTCGCTATCCTTTGAAGCTTTCATTTTATCTCGGAAACCTCTTTACTTTTAATCCTGTCCAATCAGGCTGACCTTCCTTGTTTTGAGTGTTGTCTTTCCCTTCACCCAAAGCAGTTCCCATCTACAGATTGATCAATAAAAAGCCCTCTCCCTCCCTCCCTCCCTCCCTCCCCCCTTTGTAACCACAAAAGTATGTGTTCTTTTCCGTTTTTTCTATTTCTCAAGATCTTATAATAGTGGTCTTATACAATATTTGTCCTTTTGCAACTGACTCATTTCGCTCAGCATAATGCCTTCCAGATTCCTCCATGTTATGAAATGTTTCAGAGATTCGTCACTGTTCTTTATCAATGCGTAGTATTCCATTGTGTGAATATACCACAATTTATTTACCCATTCGTCCGTTGATGGACATCTTGGTTGCTTCCAGCTTTTTGCTATTGTAAACAGAGCTGCAATAAACATGGGTGTGCATATATCTGTTTGTGTGAAGGGTCTTGTATTTTTAGGGTATATTCCGAGGAGTGGGATTTCTGGGTTGTATGGTAGTTCTATTTCTAACTGTTTAAGATAACGCCAGATGGATTTCCAAAGTGGTTGTACCATTTTACAATCCCACCAGCAGTGTATGAGAGTTCCAGTCTCTCCGCAGCCTCTCCAACATTTATTATTTTGTGATTTTTGAATTAATGCCAGTCTAGTTGGTGTCAGATGGAATCTCATCGTAGTTTTAATTTGCATTTCTCTAATGACTAATGATCGAGAGCATTTTCTCATGTATCTGTTGGCTGCCTGAATATCTTCCTTAGTGAAATGTGTGTTCATATCCTTTGCCCACTTCTTGATTGGGTTGTTTGTCTTTTTGTGGTTGAGTTTTGACAGAATCATGTAGATTTTAGAGATCAGGCGCTGGTCTGAGATGTCGTAGCTGAATATTCTTTCCCAGTCTGTAGGTGGTCTTTTTACTCTTTTGGTGAAGTCTTTAGATGAGCATAGGTGTTTGATTTTTAGGAGCTCCCAGTTATCTGGTTTCTCTTCATCATTTTTGGTAATGTTTTGTATTCTGTTTATGCCCTGTATTAGGGCTCCTAGGGTAGATCCTATTTTTTCTTCCATGATTTTTATTGTTTTAGTCTTTATGTTTAGGTCTTTGATCCACTTGGAGTTAGTTTTTGTGCATGGTGTGAGGTATGGGTCCTGTTTCATTCTTTTGCAAATGGATATCCAGGTATGCCAGCACCATTTGTTAAAAAGACTATTATTTCCCCAATTGACTGACACTGGTCCTTTGTCAAATATCGGCTGCTCATAAATGGATGGATTTATATCTGGGTTCTCAATTCTGTTCCATTGGTCTATGTGCCTGTTGTTGTACCAGTACCAGGCTGTTTTGACTACTGTAGCTATATAATAGGTTCTGAAATCAGGTAGGGTGAGGCCTCCCACTTTCTTCTTCTTTTTCAGTAATGTTTTGCTTATCCGGGGGTTCTTTCCTTTCCATATGAAATTAGTGATTTGTTTCTCTATTCCCTTAAAGTATGACATTGGTATTTGGATTGGAAGTGCGTTGTATGTATAAATGGCTTTTGGTAGAATAGACATTTTTACTATGTTAAGTCTTCCTATCCATGAGCAGGGTATGTTTTTCCATTTAAGTGTGTCCTTTTGAATTTCTTGTAGCAGAGTTTTATAGTTTTCTTTGTATAGGTCTTTTACATCCTTGGTAAGATTTATTCCTAAGTATTTTATCTTCTTGGGGGCTACTGTGAATGGTATTGATTTGGTTATTTCCTCTTCGGTGTTCTTTTTGTTGATGTAGAGGAATCCAAGTGATTTTTGTATGTTTATTTTATATCCTGAGACTCTTCCAAACTCTTCTATTAGTTTCAGTAGTTTTCTGGAGGATTTCTTAGGGTTTTCCATGTATACAATCATGTCATCTGCAAATAGTGATAGCTTTACTTCCTCCTTACCAATCTGGATACCCTTTATTTCTTTGTCTAGCCTAATTGCCCTGGCTAGGACTTCAAGTACAATGTTGAATAAGAGCGGTGATAAAGGGCATCCTTGTCTGGTTCCCGTTCTTTGAGAACTGGTCATCTTTTGATTAACTTTATTTCCTCCATTTAATTAATTATCCTAATACTTAATGACTAATAATGACCGTGTTTCAAAGAATTTGCTAATTTTTCTAGAGGGAAATTAAGCATATTTAAATAGCTCCAGATATTTCACAGGCCTCATAATTGTGTGCCTTGATAAATGCTCATTAGGAAAACAAAACTTTAGGTTACAAATGATAGCCATCCCAACTTCCTTTAATTAGCAGACATTTCTCTTTGATTAAATGGAGTAAATCTTATCATTTGGCTTTAAGTGCCGATAGCCAGCCTGGACCTTTCTAAGAGGAGGGGATCAGAGCTACAAAGTTGGTCCTTCCCATTATTCTTTCCTCTCTCCTTTCTCTCTTCATTTCTTTTGTAATGGCACATTGATAGGTCTTTCCTAGGGATTTTTCAGTCTGCCTGCCTCCCACTTGTAACTCTCCTTCAGATCCTCTTTCCTCTTATGTTTACCATATGAATTAATCTTTCTACTTCATACATAAAATATAAGCTTTGATCAAGGGCGTTGTTCATCTCCGTTAGAAGCGACGGTGATGAGCCCCACAGTGGGACATGTTGGCTCTGCAGATATCTTGCTGGGTTTTTAGAATGATCTGAACCAAGGATTGTGAACTCTGCCCTCTCCTTGCCTACTTTCCATTTTACCTAGAGTGAAGTACAGAGTCAAAGGTTTTTAAAAAATGTATTTCTAGAAGCCTCTTTAGCTAAAAATGTCAGTTCTGCATAGAAATAGAGCACAATAACATGGTTCATGTAGCATCATTGACTCAAAAAGCTTTCTTTATTGGCTCACTATAGGAAATCTTCATTGGATGATACTCACTGAATCCTGCCTTAGCAATAATAGAGTTATGAGTATAGGTCTTCCCTCATGAGGATTTGTTAAGCGTTTTATGATACTTCATCCATTTGTCCATCCAGTTGACAATAATGGATATCTTACCATGTGTGAAATTGCTCTGATGACTGATCTGTTACTTAGATAACAGCAGCGTCTTTTTTTGGCAGGAGAATTTTCTGGATATACAGGAAAGAGAGTAATGTATAGCATACTGTTTGTTGATCATTGAATATCACTATCAGCCTTCTTGAGTGGGATCTGAAAGTCTTAGACACTTCACTGAATCTAGACTCTTTTGATTTCCCAGTTGCATCTATGTGTTCCCATAATGATTTATAATTAAGGATGCATATAGATAGGTTTCTTATCTCTGTAAATTGATACATGTGTTTGAATGTAGACATTCCCACCAAATTTGAGTAACCAGCCTCACCTGTTATTGCACAGCTTCCCCAGTTTTATGATACCCTTTCCTTTTGGTGGAGCCCTGGTGGTTCAGTGGTTAAGAACTCGACTGCTCACCAAAAGGTCAGCAGTTGGAATCCACCAGCCACTCTTTGGAAACCCTATGGGGCAGTTCTACTCTGTTCTATAGGGTCACAATTAGAATCAACTCGATGGCAATGGGTTTGGTTTGGTTTTTAGTTTAAATGCTCTGGGTCTTTCTGTTTATATTGTTGTTATTGTGTGCCATCAAGTTAATCCTGATACATCAGTGAGCAAAACAAAGAGAATCCTCTGTTCTTGCGGAACTTACATTCTAAGAGGGGAAGATAAGCAATATATATTAGCCTTAATGAGGATTTATTAAGCGTTTTATGATACTTCATGCATTCGCCCATCCCGTTGACAATAATTGATATCTTATCATGTGTGAAATTGCTGTGTGATTTGTTTCATTTGGATAGGAGCAATGGAACAGAAAAATAGAATGGGGTAAGGAGCAGGGATGTGGTACCAAACCAAAAACCAAACCCACTGCTGTCAAGTCGATTCTGACTCATAGCGACCCTACAAGACAACGGAATAGAACTGCCCCATAGAGTTTCCAAGGAGTGCCTGGCGGGTTTGAACTGCCGACCTCTTGGTTAGCAGCTGTAGCACTTATGGAATGTGGTAAGGGGTTGCAACTTTAAATGTGTTGGTCACGGTAGGTCTTATTGAGAAAGAGAATAGAATAAAGACTTTGAAAAAGTACAGGAAAATTAAATAGGATAAAAAGTGAAAGACCACTTTTACCCTGCTACCCTTATGACTGTTACTTCTTTACCCCCCACCCCAAAACCAAAAACCCATTGCCATCAAATCGATTCCGACTCATAGTGACCCTATAACACAGGATAGAACTGCCCTATAGAGTTTCCAAGGTTGTAAGTCTTTATAGAAGCAGACTGCCACGTCTTTCTCCCTTGGAGCAGCTGGTGGGTTTGAACTGCTGACCTGTTAGTTAGCAGCTGAGCGCTTAACCACTGTGTTACCAGAGCTCATTACCTCTTTCCCTAGAGGTGGTCATTTGTAATATTTTCTTCAGAAATTTTCCTGCTCATTTACATACAAATATATACATAAAGAAATCTAGCATATCATTTAAAAAACATAAATGGGGTTATAAGAACTGTAAAAAATTTTTGCACCTTGTCTTACGTTTTTGAAATCTTTTTCCACCTTAGTTGCTATAGATCTGCCTCTTGTTTTTAACTGCTGCATAGCATTACATTGGATACTTGGAAATGGTTTATTTAACCGTTTCCCTCTTGTTGAGCATTTAGGTTGCTATTACAAAACAGCATTCCATCAACATTTTTTGTATGCGTGTTGGAACCACGTATGTAAGAAAGCATAAGTACTTAGTATAGAGATTGCTTTGTTGAAGGACATGCTGGTTTTGAATTTTTATAGATGGTATTAGTAGCAAAAGCCTGCACCAGTGCCTTCAGTATCAAGCAATGTGTGTTATACCTTTAAACATCTTTGAGGAAGAAAATGCCTGTCTGCAAAATGGCATGTTTTAATTGCAGCAAGTTTATATTTTAATATGTTTTTCAATAATGTTTGGCATTTAAATTGCAGGTTAGTTATTTACTTGTCTATAAGCCACTTGAAGACAGGGATAGAATTTTATTCTCGTTTGCTTTCCCTTTTCATCCAGTAGACGTTCTGTACATGTTGTTGACAACACGAACACCCGTGTCTGAAACTCAAACATTAAACAAGCGCATGAACAGCCACATAGTGCTTATGGGGAGGTCAGAAGTGGAGAGTAAAGATCAAAGGGTGTTTTATAATTGAGGCGAAGTTCAGAAAAAAGTAGCCTTTGTCGTTGTACCATGTTTAGACAGAGTAAGATGCTGTAATAAAGGAAGGATATTTTAGGAATGCTTAATTTTCAAGGACAGTTTTGCCTTCTGGAAGTATAAAGTGGAATGTCCGGGTGTTACAGCCTTAGTTGGAGGGAATTCAAAAGGCCACTTTGGGATGTTTGTCACATTGGATAGACGTGCCCTGATCCTGGACTGTATTTGTAAATCATCCTAAATCCAAGAAAATTTCCAATGGATGCTGTGAGATTACAGAATTATACCACTTTATCTTGAAATTTATATCTGTATCACAATATGGAGGTTAGAGTTCCAACACGTATTTTGAGGAGACACAACTTAATCCATAGTATCAGTGGACACTACAGAAGAAGAATAATAATGTTAAAAATGAAATTAATCTTACAAATATTTAATCTGTGCTTGATTTATACATGAAAATATGTTGGGGACTGAGGGAGTTAGATAAAAGTAAAGCTTTCCATCTCTGTTGGGAGGGGTGGTATTTCCAAGGAATGGGCTTCCTACCTTATATGACTGTGTTTTATAAAGCATACAACTATTATTCCATTATTGATCTTCTTTTCACAAGTAATTTTAGAATCCCTTCTTGCTAGACTCTGAAGTAATAAGTACATATGTTTTATGACTTCTTATCAATTTTGTATTATACCTTAATTTTCCATAAAAAGTGCAATTGGCTTTGTCTTTAAATTCACAGGGTTTTTGGTTTCATTTAACTGAGGAGGACATTTGCTAGGACTTCTATTAAAGCAACATTTTTTTCATAGCAGCACCTCTGTTAGGTGGCATGATGACTAATGGTTCTCAACTCTGGCTACACATCAGAAAAACTGAAAGCTTTAAAAATGCAGATAATGTAGACCCAACCCTGAGAGGATTCTGAATTGGTTGTTTGGGGTGATGTCCCAACTCTGACTTCTAGAAGGCATCTCACCTGATTCTGATGTGTGACCAGGATTGAGAACTACTCCCTAGGAAAACCACGCAGATAGCTGCGAATTCAGAAGTCCAGGTGGAATCCAGGAAGACTGCTCATAATTCCTGAAGGTTTGTCCTAAATCACTACCTATCGGAAGTCTCCAGAGTAAACAAAACAAACAAAAACAAGAAAACCCAGAAAAATGATTCAGAAATCCCTTGGAAAAGATGTCTGTATTTAAACAAGTGCAATGAAGTCGGTGGAAGGTTTCTTGGCTGAAGTCCTGTTGGGTGCACAACAGATATATTGAAGACTTTTGTTATAAAGAGTCCAGGAGAGTTTAAGAAAGTTTTTCTGTTTTGCAGCTCGGAGATTTTGTTCTCAGGAGAAAAGATACTTGGTGTGGATTTAGGCTAGGTTAATTTTAATGGAGATTGGATACAATGTGAAAACTAAATTTATTGCTAATGTTATTCATTGCAATTACCTGATAATTTTCAAACGGCCTTTAGCTTTTCTGGAGCCCTGGTGACACAGTGGTTAAGAGCTTGGCTGCTAACCAAAAGGTCGGCAGTTCGAATCCCCCAGCTGCTCCTGGGAAGCCCTATGGGGCAGTTCTACTCTGTCCTATAGGGTCACTATGAGTCGGAATCAACTCAACGGCCACAGCTTTGGTTTTTTTTTTAGCCATTTTAAAAATTATTTCAGATGAAAGCTTGTTTTCCAAATGCCTACCAGCCCTCATGCATGTTTGTTTTAGATCCATATGTAGATGGGGAGAAAGATTTGATTTCTCCAGCTAAATTGATTTTGTTTAGCCTTAGTCATCACAGTCAGCTTTAGCTTGATATTTTTATGATGCCGGCTTCTAAAATGTGTTATGGCAGATGACTGACCTTCTGATTAGTTGTGAAAGTTAGATTTGTGATCACAAATTTACTTTATATTCTAAAATAAACTTTTTATTTTGGAACAATTTTAGATTTACAGAAAAATTGCAAATACAGAATTCCCATACACCCCTTACCCAGTTTTCCCCATTGTTAACTTCTTACATAATGCCGGTACATTTGTCACAATTAAGAAACCGACACTGGTGCATTACTCTCAACCAAACTCCAGAATATACTCGATTTCACTAGCTTTTCCAGTAATGTTCTCTTTCTGTTCCAGGATCCAGTCCAGAGTCCCTCATTGCATTTAGCTACTGTATTTTTAAAAATAGATAATTAGAAGATTAGGCAGAGCTGTATGGAAAATGAGAGAGCAGATGTTGCATCTTTCTTTTCTCTATTCTGACACTTTTTACTCTCTTGTACCCAGACCCAGTGCGTCATCAAGGCCTATTTCCAGAGTGATGTCTAAAATTAATTTATTACTTTTTTCTCTTCCTCTTATCAAAACATCCATTCTTTCAAGTGCCCTTCATGTAGCAACCTGTTCAAAAAGAAAAAAGAAATTTGATAAACATATTTATATTATATTGCTAATGAATGACAGCTACTTAATATGTTAGCTTTCTAATAAGTTTCTGCATTTAAGAGTGTACCCAAAAGGTCATGCCCTAATCTGATAGAATGGATCCATAATGGTGCAATTGTGGGTACTGAGCTGGTTTTCAAGAAAGATGTTTTGTACAGGAAGCCTCCTTCTAAATCACTCCTGCACATTTTGCAAGGAATCACTCATCTTGCTTATTATACACCTGTGAGAGCTAGGGGCAGGTCCCTTGATTATATCCAGGCTGTACCTACACAGTGAGGTTGCAGGGCATGCCCAGGGTTCCAGCCACCAGGCCGGTTAACTAACTCTCCATCCTGAGTCAGCGCACAAGTAAAGGAGTGAGGCAGGATCTAAGGACCTCCCCAGTGGAGAAGAGAAGTTGTCACCTCCTAGTAAATTCCTCCAAGGTGTTTCAGATTATAGTGGTTCTTTGACCAAAGGTAGAATGTTTTATAAATGCTGATGTGGCTTTTGGTTGTATCTCAGACCTAAATTAAGATAGTGGAATCAGCCTGAAAGATTCTTTACAAGAGATCATTGGGTGTAGCCCCAGGTCCTCAGGCTGGATAATGGATACAGGTTATTTGCTAGTCAAACGTAGTCATTTTTCCCAACATATAATTATGAAAACGTTCAAACATATTACAATGTTGAAAGACTTTTATGTTGAGCACTCATATACCTATCACCTAGATTCTGCCATTACTATGCTGGCTTCATCACATACCTGTCCACCTAGTCATCCATCACTCCATCTTAATTTTTTTTGATGCATTTGAAACTAAGTTGCAGACATCAGTACACTTCTCTCTGTTGCTTTAGTAGTAATGTAATTATTTTTGAGAAAGCAGAGAGCAAGCATTTTATGCTCTTGAACTTCAGAAAACTATTGCCACAAAGAATATCAGATGATTTCTGATTATTTCAAAATGGATGGTAAGCTCAGGAATAGGATCTTCTTTTCATTCATTTTCATTGCTATTTCTCTTTGAGGACTGTGTCTTTCAAGTTTTGCTGCAGGATAGAGTTCATAAAAGTAAATGCTTGAGGTGACAATATTTCAGGTGTCACATTAGGGTCTGGTTCTCATCATTGAGAGAAAAATATAACCTGTCACACCAGTATTTCTGCTGGGAAATTTTTTTTTAAATAATTTATTTTTGTTGTTGTTGAGAAAATACACAGCAGAACACACATAAGTTCAACAATCTCTACATGTACAATTTAGTGACATTGATTATATTCTTCAAGTTGTGGAACCATTCTCACCACTCTTTTCCAAGTTGTTTCTCACTGCCCTGTAAGTTTCCTGTCTAATCTTTCGAATTACTTTTGTCAATTTGATTCTATACAGATAGATCTTAAAAGAACACAGTGCTCAAGGCATTCTTACTAGTTAAGCTAAACTGTTGTTTGGGTTTAAGTAGACTTCAGAGAATATTTTTGATTTAAGGTTTAAAGATTATCTCAGGGCAGTAGTTTCAGGGGTTCATCCAGCCTCCATGGCTCTAGAAAGCCTGGATACCATGCACGAAAATGTTTTTTAAAAATCCAACTCTTCATTATGTAATTTTTAAACTCAGTGAATATTTGTTCAAAGTAATTATTAAAGAAACAGGTTTTATACTAATGCTAAAATCCTTTCATTTGGGGGCCCTTAACTTTATTTATTTTTTTAAATTTTTATTGTGCTTTAAGTGAAAGTTTACAAACCAAGTCAGTCTCTCACACAAAACCTTATATACACCTTCCTACATACTCCCAATTGCTCTCCCCCTAAGGAGACAGTCTGCTCCTTCCCTCTGCTCTCTCTTTTTGTGTCTATTTCACCAGCTTCTAACCCCTCTACCGTCTCATCTCCCTTCCAAACAGGAGATGCCAGCATAGTCTCAAGCGTCCACCTGATCTAAGAAGCTCACTCCTCACCAGCATCCCTCTCCAGCCCATAGTCCAGTCCAATCCCTGTCTAAACAGTTGGCTTTGGGAATGGTTCCTGTCCTGGGCCAACAGAGGGTCTGGGGTCCATGACCATCAGGGTCCTTCTAGTCTCAGACCATTAAGTCTGGTCTTTTTACAAGAATTTGGGGTCTGCATCCCACTGCTCTCCTGCTCCCTCAAGGGTTCTCTGTTGTGCTCCCTGTCAGGGCAGTCATCGGTTGTAGCTGGGCACCATCTAGTTCTTCTGGTCTCAGGATGATGTAGTCTCTGGTTCATGTGGCCCTTTCTGTCTCTTGGGCTCGTAATTACCTTGTGTTCTTAGTGTTCTTCATTCTCCTTTGATCCAGGTGGGTTGAGACCGATTGATGCATCTTAGATGGCTGCTTGATAGTGTTTAAGACCCCAGATGCCACACTTCAAAGTGGGATGCAGAATGTTTTCTTAATACATTTTATTATGCCAATTGACTTAGCTGTCCCCTGAAACCATGGTCCCCAAACCCCAACCCCTGCTACATTGGCCTTTGAAGCATTCAGTTTATTCAGGAAACTTCTTTGCTTTTGGTTTAGTCCAGTTGTGCTGACCTCACCTCTATTGTGTGTGTTGTCTTTCTCGTCACCTAAAGTAGTTCTTATCTACTATCTAATTGGTGAATACCCCTCTCCCACCTTCCCTCTCTCCCCCCTCTCGTAACCATCAAAGAATATTTTCTTCTTTGTTTAAACTATTTGTCGAGTTCTTGTGATAGTGGTCTTATACAATATTTGTCCTTTTGCAACTGACTAATTTCACTCAGCATAATGCCTTCCAGGTTCTTCCACGTTATGAAATGTTTCACAGGTTCATCACTGTTCTTTATCGATGCGTAGTATTCCATTGTGTGAATATACCATAATTTATTTATCCATTCATCCACTGATGGGCACCTTGGTTGCTTCCATCTTTTTGCTATTGTTAACAGTGCTGCAGTGAACATGTGTGTGCATATATCTGTTCATGTAAAGGCTCTTATTTCTCTAGGATTTATTCCAAGGAGTGGGATTGCTAGATCATATGGTGGTTCTATTTCTAGCTTTTTAAGGAAGCGCCAAATAGATTTCCAAAGTGATTGTACCATTTTATGTTCCCACCAGCAGTATATAAGTGTTCCAGTCTCTCCACACAGCCTCTCCAACATTTATTATTTTGTGTTTTTTTGAATTAATGCCAGCCTTGTTAGAGTAAGATGAAATCTCATTGTAGTTTTGATTTGTATTTCTCTAATGGCTAATGAGGGAACCCTGGTGGTCTAGTGGTTAAGTGCTATGGCTGCTAACCAAAAGGTTGGCGGTTTGAATCTGCCCGGTGCTCCTTGGAAACTCTATGGGGCAGTTCCACTATGTCCTATAGGGTCACTATGAGTCAGAATCGACTCGACGGCAGTGGGGTTTTGGAATGGCTAATGATTGTGAGCATTTCCTCATGTATCTGTTAGCTACCTGAATGTCTTCTTTAGTGAAGAGTCTGTTCATATCTTTTGGGGGCCCTTAACTTTAAATCAAATTATGCAATGAGAAAAAAAATTGTCCTAAGGTATCTGTCTGTTATCAAGTTTAAAATATCAAATAGTGCATTCATTGTTGTTCAGTGGTTCTCTAAAAGCATCTGAAGGATCACTTGGTGAACTTGTTAAAGATACAGATCCTCCCCAGCTCCACAAAATTCTGAGTCACAGTTGGGGTCGGGCCTAGGAGTCTTCATTTTAACACATGTCCTCAGTGATTCCAATGCAGGTAGTCAGAATGACTTTGTGAAATACTGCTTTCAGACTTTTGAAAATTAATCGTCTCTGATAATTGTGACTTAACGTTAACTACATTGACCTTAATGTTCCCTTTTGGTTTCCATAAGTACTGTAACGGTGGCTCTCTTCACAGATCGCAGTGAATGCCAGCAGTATACCCGAGCAAATACAGTCCCTTTCTGTGCAGGACTCTCAGGTATGTTTCTGTGTCAGTCATTCATATTTGAGATACTCTGTAGGCAGAGATTGAGAAAAACCAGCATTTTAGAAAGATAGTTTCAAGGTAGTGCTTCAAAATCAGGGGCTTGTAAGCTCTCTTTTTTAAATGGCGTGGTGTAAACGAGAGCAGTTACTATTGACGGTGATTTTTTTCAGGATATCCAGCCTTTAAATGATAGGTTCAAAATCAGGAATTGATTACTAGACAGCTTCTGAAATGGATGGTACTGTGTAAAATAAGAAAAGGAAAGAAAATGAGTCACCATTCTGTTACATTCCAGCCACCAAACATACAGTTAATTTATACTTTTCTTTTTCACCCTTGGTTGGGTACAATAAGCTGTTTTCATAATTATTGTATCATTGAATTTTGTGGATCAATTTATCTCTGCAGCTTGACTTGTAAAAATCGTAGTCCAGTGACTGTGAAATGCCTTTATATTAAAAGTTATGTGACAGAAGACATGTGTCATGAGTTGGGTTAGGTGGTGGTGAAGGATACTGAGCAGTCCAAGAGAATGAATATGGACCTAGAGCCAGAATTTAGGCTCACAGTTCTGATTTTGCTGAATAATTAATAGGTAAACCCTTTGGCTCTCATCATGGTTATACTATAAAGCACCACCCTGCTTTGGACATTTTCCCCCAAACCTATATATTCCATATCAGTTCAGATCTATTCCTTCTGATACTTGTTTTATGAAACAGATACGTACTGTGGAGATGGTTAGAGTGATGGAATTTCATGGTAGCAGGAAGCCTGTTTGAGGTCAGATACCTAGTTCTTGGCCCTTGTTTACAGCTGACAAAGCAGAGACCTGCAGAGGTTAAGTGGCTTGTCTGAGGCCACACACCTGGTTAGAGGCTTTATGCCTTTATAGGCAACCCAGTAAAATGCCTTGAGATAAACTGTAGGGATTGGCTGAATGATAAAAAGCAAATTGGAGATAATAATAAGTCAGATACAAAGAGAGTAAAGGAAGCAGGAAAAGGGATTAGGGTATCTAGTACTGTATAACATTTATAGTTTATGGTGCATTATAATATATATTATTTTGTTTCCCCAACAATCTTTTGAGGCAGGTATTATCTCCATTTTGTAAAATCACAAATTGATTCGTTGAAATACTTGTCTGTGGTTGCATAGCTGGTCATTGGCAGAGCTAAATCTTGACCTGTAATTCCTTTTTTCCCTACTCCAACAAGAAGGTTGACTTGTCCCTGGGAATTGGTAAGGATAGGGCAGAGCCATGTAGTAGAGGCACTTCTGGTTGATGTCTGTGGTCCCAGAATAAGCTCTAGGTGAGAAAACAGGAAAGATAAACACTGGTCTGATCTACTGGGTTCCACGTTTCTTTGCATTGTAAGGTTTAAGGTCCTCAACCTTTGTTCCTCACCAAGGCCCAGAGAGTAATAGTCCATGACTCAGGTTGCAAGGTGCTGCTTTAGATGGTGGCACTTCTTTGGACTTACTGTAGCTTATACCAGTTGTTTATACTTCTCATCCTACCACTGAGATTTCTATAAGAAACCTTCATACCCACAATTGTGATGCAAATTAGGTATGATTCCATCCTTACACAGAGCTGTTATGAGGCCAAATAAGACAAGATGTGCTAACATCTAGTTTTGAGATTGCCAGAAAGAAAGGGCTGTATGAATTCAGGGGTATTGTGATTTTATTCATTTGTTTCCTGATAAAATTATAACAGCATTTCCTGTTTTGTTTTTAAAGGGCCAACCCAATGCTAGCGAAGACTATAGAGAAGCTTCTTGCGTTGTGAACCTCGTTTTAAGATTAAGGTAAACAATATTGCTGTTTACTTTGCCTCGTTTTTCCAATAGTACAATATTCTGATTGCCTCCGTTAACTTTCTTCATATTAGCATAAAATAAAATTGTTAACTTATTTGATTCCCTCAAACAACAAGTGTATGCTGTATTCCCAGGACTAATTGTTCTCTTGAATGTAATTGTGTACTAAAGAAGAATAAGAAGAAAAACACCATATGAGCATGTCTGCAGGCTCAGTGTACCCTTCATTAAGTATTTTTCCCTTGGCTTTTCCTTCTTTCTCTCTCTCTCTTTTTTTTTTCTTTTTTACAATGTAAGATCACAGTAAGAGATTTTTAATGAGTTTCTTTCACACTTCAGCAGTCAGTCTCTGACAGAAATAAACCATGCTTGTACTCTAAGTTGCCTGTTCAGAACATTTTTCAGTGGCAGGTTTGATCAGCCACTGTTGAGAAATGACATATATTTTGAAAGAACCCTCAATCTTCTAGGAAATGGATACAAATATGGTGCTTGACAGTGGAGATTTTATACCTACTGAGTGAAAGCTCTTTCTGTTCCAAGGACTTTTTAATTTAAAGGCTCATCTTTACATATATTCTTTGCTAGGGATTTGGTATCTCAAGACAACAGATTATAACTTTTTAAATTTTTTTCTTGTGTTTGTAAGTAATCCTGATTAGTATTCATAATTAGTGAATTTAACAATCTCCCCAAACTGAAACAGCTTATTCCCTTTTTGTCTGACTTTGGAACCAGTACTTCTTTATTTATTTACTTATTTTTCACTTTTTCATCTGTTCATTTATTCAACCAATATTTATGAGGCCTACTCTGTACCAGACCCTGTTATTTCCACAAAGTGCGGGAATGAGCAAGACTGTGGAAGTTATAGCCTGGCTCACTGAGTATGCCAGTCTTGGAAGTGACGTTTGGAATCCAGTGATCCAGTATCCAAGGAGTCCTGGTAGCACAGTGGTTAAAGCCCTTGGGTGCTCACCAAAAGTTGGTGGTTTGAACACACCAGCTGCTCCTTGAGAGAAAGATGTGCCATCTGCTTCCATAAAGATTTTCAGCCTTGGAAATCTGATGGGGCAGTTCTACTCTGTCCCATAGGCTCACAGTGAGTCAGAATTGACTCAAGAGCAAAGGGTTTAATCCAGTATCTTACTTTACTATGCAGAATCTTTCCTTAACGTCCCTGTTGAATGCTAACTTCAGCTCACTTTTTTCCCTATTGCTACCCCTTATGATACTGAAGGAGTCCTGGTGGCACACTGGTTAAGAACTATGGCCGTTAGCCAAAAGGTTAGCAGTTAGAATCCACCACGGCTACTTGGAGACTCTATGGGGCTGTTCTACTCTGTCCTGTAGGGTCAGTATGAGTCAGAATCGACTTGACGACAACAAGTTTGGTTTTGGTTTTTATGATACTGGAAGCTTTTAGATGTTAGATAGTTTTCTCCTTTTAAAGATTCAACTGATCTTATTCTGGCTCCTGTGGGCTCTAATTGTGTGCCCTTAGAGAAAATATCAGACTCTCTAGATAAAGATCCTCTCGGGAGCATGTTAAAAAACATATTTCAGAGACTTACCTCTGAATACTGTTTTGATCTAGACATTAGAACAATATAGGACAAATGCATGCCCTCATTTTTCTGACAGTCATTTGCAAGTCTTCTTCTCTTTTCCTAGGCAAAAGAATTCAAGTACCTTTAGTCTTTGTAATTATAATACAGTTTCCCTGTCAGCCCTCACACTCCTAGGTACTCCTGTAAACATTTATTCTGCATCTGCTTTTTTACCTTTTTCCTCGCAGGTCTAGGATATTGTTTCTCAAAGTTTGCGGCTTAGATCTCTAATCCTACAAGGTAGTAGACTTGTCCTAAGATAGTAGACTTGTTATGATGAAAGAGTTTCATGTTGAAATATGTTAAGACACAGTGCATTCTATGTTCCTACCTGTAGATACACATGTTCTTTAGAAATTGCAGTGAACATTAACATAGTAAACTTTCTAAGAAGTTCTGCAGGAAAGGAATTTGTTTACTCTAAAACCTATTTGACCTCAAAGCTCTTTGCGTAGAATTGTTTTTCTGCTTAACATTGTCCCTTTTAAATGTAGCACCCTTGTTAAAGTACTCAAGATGTGGTCTGAACTAATTGGAGAGTACAATAATGAGATCATGTGATTTTTGCAGTCCACCCTCTATATTTCTCCTAAATCAGCCCAAGTTTTTAATTGCCTTTTGAAATAGCCACATGCCTTGGTGACAAGTTTGGCATGACTCAAGAGTCAAAGAAAACCTCTTGATTTTGTTTGTTCCATTTGAAGGGCTGCCAAGCCTAATTCTGAACTGCAGCTCATGTTTGTTTGTGTGAGTTAACATTTATCACTGTAACAATTAACATGTTAGTTTTGACTCATTGCTTGTCTGCCATTCATCTCAATCATGGTTGTCAGTGTGTCATATTAGTTACAATGTTTGGATATATGTCACTTGCCAATCTGATAAAGTTGTCTTTTACATCTTTATCTGAAACATTAACTTGTACAACAGTTTTAGTGTGGACAGAGTCTTCTGGCATCTGTTAGAAACCATTTTTGGAATGGCTTTCAGTAACTATCTAGCATTCTTTGTTACACTTGCTCAACAAGAAACAAATCCAGTTGACCCTGTTGACTTTCAGTGGGCATTAACTCTTCCCAAGCATATCATAAAGGGATCTGATACTGTATTTTAATAAAAATAATGCACACCTTGTACATTTGTTTGCCAGCTGCACCATCCCCCTGTGAGGTATTTTCCTAAGCTCTATTATGCCAATTTTTTTTACATTTTGCTGTAAAAGGATTAGCATAGCATGCTTATTTATGAGAGTACCTGGGGCGGGGGGTGTGGAGCATGGTGGCAAACAAACGTAGAAGGAGAGCGTTATTTGCGTAAAATATGGTAAATGTGTTTCTGAAATTAAGACATACTATATCAGTGAGGAAACCCTGGTGGCGTACTGGTTAAGTGGTACGGCTGCTAACCAAAGGGTCTGCAGTTTGAATCCTCCAGGCACTCCTTGGAAACTCTATGGGGCGGTTCTACTCTGTCCTGTAGAGTCTCTGTGAGTCGGAATCGACTCGACGGCACTGGGTTTGGTTTTTGGTTTATATCAGTGACATTTTTCTGAATCTAACCACTTAGAATCACTTTCAAAAAATGGAAATGAATTGTAGTATGATTTACTTTCAGTAAACACATGTTGATGCCTAACTGTTGGTATCCTTTTTTTTCCCCTAAATATTTACAAGGCACTTGTTTAAACTAGTGTTTTTCAAATTTGGGAACTCATGAATCTCTCAAAATGTATCTTTGGACTCCCCTAGGGGAGTTCTTGTACTTAAGTTTGTGAAATAGCCTTTCAAAGTTAAAAGTTAAATGCCACTCATTACATTTTTGTGATCACTTTGTGCTAATGGAAACGTAAACAGTATTCATTCTGTAAATATTTATTAAGCACCTCCTATGTGCATGGCACTGTTCTACATGCTGTAATGCAGCAGTGGAGAAAAGAAAAGACAAATTGCTTGCCCTCAAGGAGCTTACATTCTAGAGGCTGGGAGATGAACAATTAAAATATTCAAATGATACACACCAAAATAGATAGATAGATTAGATAGATAGGTAGGTAGGTAGGTAGATGGGTAGATAGACAGGTAAATAGATAGGTAGATAGATAACGAAACCTGTTGCCATCCAGTCAATTCTGACTTATAGTGTAGAACTGCCCCATAGGGTTTTCAAGGAGTAACTGGGTGGATTTGAACTGCCGACCTTTTGGTTAGCAGCTGTGGCTTTACCTCTGCACCACCAGGGCTCCGATACACACACACACTTGCGTGTATGCGTGATATATACTTACATGACAACACACATATATACGATATATATAAAGTTCTGTGAAGGAAAAGCTATGTCAGGAGGATAGAGAGTATGAGAGAACTTTAGTCTGTGTTAGGGAAGGCGTATTCATTTTCTATTGCTGTGTAACAAGCTACCACAAGCTTAACAGCTTTAAAGCAGTACCTATTTATTATCTCATAGTTTCTGTAAGTCTATCTGGATTCTGTGCTCAGTGTCTCATAAGGCTAATATTAAATGTTGGCTGAGCTGCATTCTTATCTGGAGTTCTGGGTCCTCTTCCAAGCTCATTTGGATTGTTGACAGAATTCAGTTCCTTGCAGTTATAAGGGTTAGCTACTAAAGGCTACTCTTCTCTACAGGCAGTTCACAATTTGCCAGTTTGCTTCTTCAAGGGCAGCAGGAAAGTGTCTTCCTTACCTTCCCCAGGGCTTAGTGCCTCTTTTAAAAGGGCTTTCCCCTGATTAAGCCGGGCCCACCTAGAATAATTTCACTTTTCATTAACTCACAGTCAACTGATTTTAGACCCTACAGATGTGTGTAAAATCCCTTCACCTTTGCCATATAGCATAACCTAATCACTGGAGTGACATCCATGATTTTATAGGTGCTGCCCCACTCAAGGGGAGAGGATTATGCAGGGCATGAACACCAGTGATCAGGAATCTTGGGGGCCATCTTAGAATTCTTCCTACAACAGAAGCCTCTCTAAATAAGGTGATATTCCTGAAGGAAGTGAGGAATCAAGCCATGAGGCTGTTTGGAGGAAGAATCCTGGACAGAAAGAATGGCACTTGCAGATGTTCTGAGCAGGAAACATGTTATAAAAACAGCCAGGGAGCCAGTGTGGCTAGAGTGGTAGGAGGTGAAGGACTTAGAGTTAGCAGGACTCAAGTTATGTAGGGCCATGTGGAGAACACTTTAGATTTCACCGCTACTGGGTGGAAAACCATTGGAGACTTTGCGTAGAAGAGGGATATGATCTGAGTTAAATTTTAAAAACATCACTGTGATTTCTTTAGGAAGAATAGAGCATATGGAGAAGGTGGAAGGCTACTGCAATGACACAGTGAGTGATGATGTGGCTTGGACCAGAGTGGGCAGTAGTGGAGGTGGCAAGCAGCTATTGGGTTCTCGGTGAGAAAGCGAGAACTCAGAATTATTCAGAGTTTTGGCCTGAAAATACAGATGAATGGAATTGCTGCTTACTGAGATGGGGAAAGGAGTTGGAGTCCCATATTGGGGTAGAATCAAGAATTCAGTTTTGGGCATGTTAAGTTTGAGGTGCCTGTAGGGTCGCTATGAGTCGGAATCGACTCAACAGTAACAGGTTTTTGGTTTTTTATTAGACATCTACGTGGTAAAATGTGAAATAGGCATTTGTTTGGATACATGAGTCTAGAATTTAAAGGCAGTATCTCAGCTAGAGATAGGGATTTGAGAACTATTGGCTCATAGGGTATATAAAGCTATGAGACGAGATCACCTAGGGAGTGAGTGATAGTAAAGAGAAGAGAAGAGGTGTGGTCCAGCCTCACAGGAGGTAGAAGGATGAGGGCCAATCAACAGAAAATGAGAAGAGTCTGGGGAGGAAGAAGGAGAACCAAGAGAGAGTGATAGTCCTGTAAACCGAATGGAGAAAGTGTTTCAAGAAAGAATGAGTGAAAAGTTGAATCAAATGTTATTAATAGATCAAGTACAATGAGAACTAAGAATTCACGGTTGTATGTGGCAACATGGATTTTGGCCTTGACAAGAAATATTTTAGCCGCATGATGGAGACAATAGCCTGATTGAACTAGGTTCAAGACAGAGTAGCAGGAGAGAACATGGGAGTAATAAGTGTAAATGACTTGTTAGTATAAACAACTCTTCCTGGAAAATTTTCTATATAGGGAAGCAGGAAAATGGGGCAATAGATCAATGAGAATATGGGCCAAAAGGATTTTTTTTTTCTAAGTATGTTTATAGATTAATGAGGAGCCCTGATGATGCAAAGGTTAAGAGCTCGGCTGCCAACCAAAATGTCGGCAGTTCAACCCACTAGTGAGAGAAAGATGTGGAAGTCTGATTCTATGAAGATTTACAGCATTGGAAACCTTATCCGGCAGTTCTGCTCTATTCTGCAGGGTTGTTATGAGTCGGAATCAACTCGATGGCTGTGGGATAGATTGGTGGAAATGATCCAATAAAGAAGGAAAAATTGAATGAGAAGAGGGGACAGTTGTAAAACTGATGTTCTTAACTGAGTGAGTAGGGATGACATCCAGGCATTCATATAGAGAATGGACAGGGCATCTGTTGAACAGTGCAACCCCTATAAAGCGAGGGCAGACTGAGGAGTCAGGTAGAGATGCAAGTGGATTGGACAGATCGGGAGCAGGAGTGTGAAAGTCCTCTTCTTCTATCGTTTCTTTTTTCTCATCAGTTGAGGGTGAGGAGTGTGAAAGTCCTCTTCTTCTATCGTTTCTTTTTCTCATCAGTTGAGGGTGAGGAAGGAAAAGAAAGTGTTAAAAGTTTAAGAAGAGAAAGGAATAATTATCCAGGAGAACAGGAGAGTAAATTTACTTGGGAAATGTGGCAGGATTCATAGGCAACACTGGGGATCACTTGAGGTTGGTGACTGTGAATTTAAAGTTGGGGCAGTCATCATGGTCCCTGACAAGGACACTCTCCTGATGTCCCAGAGTAATTATGTGTGTGTGTGTAAGAGAGAGAAAGATTATAATTGAAATGGAAATGCAACATTTAAAAACATTTAGAGGATTCTGTGAGCACATTCACATCCCCAGTTTTAGAAACACTGTTTATGCCATAAATGAATATGGTCATAGAATCCCCATGGAGATGATCTCTCGTGTACAGGTGGCAGCCCTCTGCTCCCTTTTCTCCCCACCAGCATCCTCTTGTATGTCTGATTTTCTTCTCTTAGAACCTTCAAAGCAACAAGCTCTTTTCGTATCAAAAACCTGCCATCCAGTGTCGCTCCCTGCCATAAAATTTCTGCATAGACCATTCCCCATTTGAAATTTATCCTGTATCATACCATCTCTGGGCCCAAACAAGCAATCTGCTGTACCAGCCTGTGTGATGGGGAGCTGGAAGTTGCTACTTGGTCTTCTTTTAAAAAAATCCATGACCTCTCTTTTGCTTTTCTCTTCTGTTTCCATCTCCACTTCAAGATACTGATGTATGTGTGTGTGTGGTTGTATGTATGCATATGTGATATGTGTGTGTATATATATGTGATATAGAGAGAGAGAGAGGAAACCCTGGTGATGTAGTGGTTAAGTACTATGGCTGCTAACCAAGAGGGCGGCAGTTTGAATCCACCAGACATTCCTTGGAAACTATAAGGCAGTTCTACTCTGTCCTATAGGGTCACTATGAGTCGGAATCAACTCGACGGTGGTGGGTTTGGTTTATATATAAAAATATATATCCAGCATCAGTCTGGCTGTCTGAACCACTGATGTAGACAATGTGTGGCTATCAAGTATTGGGAAAGAGTATACTTGCCTTTCTTTTCTATTTTTTGAGGCTATTTGGGCATGGCATTTATGTGTATTGTGCTCCACAGGTCAGTGGGTAGGAGACTTCAGTTCAAGTCTGCCTTCCATCAGTCCTTAACTAAGGCTGTGTGGGTGGCTGCCTACCCCACGTCTTGGAAAGGTCACTCTGATTTTCTTGTTGACCAAGCATTTTACAAATCTAACTGCTAGGAACATGGTTCCCTCCTCACCCTCCCCCCACCAAAAAAATGCCAGGTAAACCTCTCCCTCGTTCTCTAAGTAGGAAATTGGGGAAAATTTTACTTTTTAAAATGTCACATTCTACAAGAAAAGACAATATACTGTAGCTACAAGTAGTGTATTTTTCCATTATTAATTTGTACTGATCATAGGCAAAAGGCTAGTGCTGTCTTTGAAAAATACATTTTTGCTTTAATTTGCTTTTAAAATGGACCTGGTGTATGTGTGGTAAGGTTGGAGAAAAGAAAGGATTAGACCTTCAGTCTCAATGTTACATGCTGGACATAGTTAATGCTTTTCTATTTTATGTACTTTTCTGCAAATGTTCTCTTGTTTGTTGTGTATATGGTTATGTCATCTGTGTTGTCAAAAAATTGAATATCATAAAGTCCAGGTACAAGATAAGGAAATTCTCTTAAACACATCTCAGGAGAAAAATACCGAGTTGGTTACTCCTAATTTATGTACCATCAGACGGTAATGCAGTTTCTGGTTTGAGTCACACTTTGCACAACTATTTTGCCATTCGTATATTTTTCATAAAATAAAATACTCATGTATTTGACATAAAACATGTGTTTCTTAGAACCTGGCTCAGTGATTTGGAAAATGATAAACTTATCGATTAAAGTGTTAACTCCTTTGTGTGGGATGCAGTCAGCTCAGCCCGGTGGATTGCGTTTACAGTTCTTGTGAAGGCAGCCATGACAGGTGTCCTGTAGAGATGTTCTGGTATGGTACACCCCATCAACTAGCTCATAATGAATTTACTTTGTTTTTAAGTTGTTGTGAGATGCCATCGAGTCAATTCTGACTCATAGCGACCCCATGTACAACAGAACAAAACACTACCCGGTCCTGCGCCATCCTCATAATCGTTGTTATGCTTGAGCCCATTGTTGCAACCACTGTGTCAGTCCATCCTCATTGAGGGTCTTCCTCTTTTTGCTGACCCTCTACTTTACCGAGCATGATGCTTTCCTTCTCCAGGGACTGATCCCTCCTGATAACATGTCCAACATATGTGAGACGTAGTCTCGTCATCTTTGCTTCTAAGGAGCATTCTGGTTGTACTTCTTTCAAGGCAGATTTATTCATTCTTTTCACAGTCTATGGTATGTTCTATGTTCTTTGCCAACACCATAATTCAAAGGTATCAACTCTTCTTAGGTCTTCCTTATTAAGTAACATTATCATTAGTCCTTGATGAACTAGTTAAAAATCCCATATCAACACAGTGGCTTTCCTGCTTGTGGGGAGAAATAATCTCTAGGATAGGATATTTAGTTTAACAAAAAGACTTTAACAGGAAAATAATTGTCTAATTTGACTTACTATTTTAGGTTCTCTTTAAAAAGATGAACTTAGCTTTGGTAGAGAATGATGTTGTTGTTGTTGGTTGACAACTCATAGCGACCATTTGTATGTGTTACAGAGTAGAACTGCCCCCTAGGGTTTTCTTGGTTGTAATCCTAATGGTAGCAGATCACCAGACCTTTTCTTCTGCAGAACCACTGAGTGGGTTTGAACTGCCATCGTTTAGGTTAGCAGTTGAGCACAAATCATTTGTGCTACCTAGGGACCTTTAGTAAAGAATAATGTTGTGTGCTATCAACTTGATTCTGGCCCATAGCAACCCCATATGACAGAGTAGAATGGCCCCATAGGGTTTCCTAGAAGCAGATCACCAGGTCTTTTCTCCCACAGAGCTGCTGGTGGGTTTGAACTGCCAACCTTTCGATTCACAGTGGAGTTCTTAACCATCGTGCCACCAAGACTCCTTAAAGAATAATAGACTTAGCAAATTCTGGTTTTATGAAGAAAGCTTTTTAAAGCTGTTAGAAGGAATATTGATCACTGCTTTAGCATTGGCATACCTGAATTCTAATTCCATCATATCATTATTCTAGAGGAATTAAAATACTTAAACAATTCTCTAGCTTGTAAAACAGGGTTAATTGCATAATTCCACTAGTCAAGTGGCTGGGAGGCTTGATTAATTTTTCCTCCAAAAGGTTAAATAGTGTAGACATAGGGTTCAGTCGTAGTGGTGCTTTTTAGTGTGTTTTCTTTTTCCTTCTCTCCACCCCCCACCGCCCAACAAACTACTTATTTACTGCTTTCTTTGTGCAAGGCTTTGTTGAAAATCCACAAGTGAGTAAGACAGGATTTCTGCACTCAAAGAGCTTACCGTGTAGGTGGAGAGATCAGATCCCACACACATGACTCTAATATAAGGTAGAAAGTGATAAATGCGGCAAGAGGAGAGATAAAAGGAAGACGTATGGCTAGTGAAAGGAAAGTGAGAGTCCTTTTGTCTGGGTGTTACCTTTTGTTTACTTGTTCCCATAGTAGCCAGCGTCTATTTTTTTCAACATCCAAATTTTGAGGAGAGTAATGGTAAGGAAGAATACAAGGGCCGTGTCAGGTTCTGGTCTTTGGTAGGGGGCTTATCAATCCCAAATTATTTCTGACAAGCCCACATTTGTTTTTCAATAGGGCAGTATATATTATTATTTAGGCTCCAAATTATTAGAAATATATGTCCTTAATACAAAAATTAAGAGCACTGGGGGCACGGTGGCACGGTGGTTAAGCAATCGGCTGTTAACCGAAAGGCCGTCAGTTCGAACCCACCAGCTGCTCCACTGGAGAAACATGTGGCAGCCTGCTTCTGTAAAGATTTACAGCCTTGGAAACCCTGTTCCAATCTGTCCTATAGGTTCATTAGAAGTTGGAATCAATGTGATGGCCATCAGTTTGGTTTTGGTTAATATGAAAATTATTTAGCATTTTACTTAATTTTTAAATATTCTCTTCGGGTTCCTTTTTTCCTCTGAAAATTGAATTGTTGCACATTTTGGCTTTATTGACAATGGTGTCCTTTAAAAAGGTGATGTACCTACCATGTGCCAGGCACTGTGATAAGACCTTGTCCTGTTTGATCTACATTAAACAACAGCACTGCTGTTACTGACATTTCATAACTGAGGGGACTAAGGTTTAATGTGGTTATGATACTTGCCCAACACTATACAGCTCATAAGAAGCAGAAGCAGGTCTTGAACCCCGGTCTCTAACACCCAGGTTAGTGTGCTTAGCCACTGAACCCTGTGGCCATGCTGGGTTTCAGTTCTGTTTTGAACGCAACAAGAAATGAGTGTGCTTTTAGAGCTGTTAATGTTTACCTGTCTTCTCATTAGCGTTTTACATAAAAATTCTTTTAACAACGTTTCCTGATAAACTCATCATTAAATATTGTGACAGAAATATGAAGAAAATATTTTTTTTTACGGTAGATGCTGAAGATGATGATGTTAATAGCAACCAGCATTTGCAGTGTTTTGCAATTTTAAAAGTACTGTCACATCACTTGCCTGATTTAACTCTTCCTTTAGTCCTATGTACTGCTTAGAGGTGAAAAGGAATGATCGGAGACGTTAAGTAGCTTTCCTACAGTCACAGAGCTAGTAAGCCCAGGCCAGAGCTGGGATCTTCTGATGCTAAATCCAGTGTTATTGATGGTATGATACAGGGAGATGGTATAGGTATAGGCGGTATAGATAGGGTTGTATAGGCTGTTGGCTTTTTGCATATATAAAATTTTTCTGCTGGAAAGCATGCTAAAGGAAGGAAGGTTTATGTTCAGAAAAAATTGGTAACATAAGGGAAGCAAAATAGAAGAATTAAAGACTTCCATTATGAGAGAATGTCAATTTTTTTTGGCAATGGAGCAAGAAGACATTGTGAGTACAGATACTTTCAGCAATAAGGAATGTACATAGAAGACTTTAAAAGCATTTGTTACTTCTTTGTTCTTAAGTGATATATGGTCATCTTACATTAAAGAAAATCTAAAAAAATTGAAGGAAAAAAAGCAAAAAACAAAGTCATCCATAAACTCATGACCCATAGCTAAATCATTATTAGCATCCTGATATACATTCTAGCCTTTTTTCTGTACATACATGTCAATGCATACTTTAAATTTTAAAATATCTGTTATATAAACATTGTATTTCACACAACACCATGTCATAATCTGCTTTGTTTAGTAATATATATTGGATTTCCTTTTATATCAATTAATATAAATCTGCACAGTCCTTTTTAATGGCTTCCTTATTGTTATTATTTTGAATTAATGTGCTAGAACTGACCTTACTTAAAAGTATTACTTGCTACTTAGGGAGCTCTCAGATTTTCAGCATTGTAGCATATAAAAGGCTACGTGTGCAAAAATGATATGTGAAAACTCTGTGCAACAGAAAGACCACTTTCAGCATTGAATTTTGACCTCAGTAAAATGCTCTTAGACTCTGAGAATCTGGAAATAATATAAGCGAGTAAACTCAGTGTCAAAGCACGTGGAGGTTACTTATGCTTCCTGTGGCTCTTGGGGTCTGCAGGAGGCAGCACCATCCTGTAGCAGCAAACACTGCTACCTCAGTCTGTGTTAGGCCTCCGAGGGTTTCAGCTGAGACACTGTGCAGAGAAGCCACAAAAATGAATGATTTCTGAGTATAACTAGCACACCAGAGATAGAACAAAAATAGGGCTCCATCGTGAAGCCATTCTTATGGATTCCTCTAATTCATATTCTTTCAGGAATCCACCTGTGGTTGTTTGCTGTGAGCACCTTGGGGCTGGAGGAGGTGACATGTGGTGAGACATGACTTTTTGAGGAGATGAGAAATTGCCTTTATGCTTGTGCAGCCATATGGTGCCCAGCATTCGATTGTTGTTGTTAGGTGCTGTCAAGTCAGTTTTCAACTCCAAGAGATCCCACAAGACAGAGTAGGACTGTCCCAGAGTGTTTTCTAGGCTGTTGTATAATCTTTATGGAAGCAGATTGCCAGGTCTTTCTCCTGTGGAGCCACTGGGTGGGTTCCAGTTGCCAACCTTTAGCAGCTGAGCGCTTAAATGTTGCTGTACTGGGCCTTCCACTCAATAAATGTGGGTTCCATGAGTCCTAACTGATTCTCAATTTAGAGCTTGTTCTACCACAAACTTTTCATATCAAGATGCCTCACAGATTTTTGTGTTCTTTCTTTCCTCCTTTTTTTTTTTGCAGCTTTTTGTTCTTGATGTCATAATGGAAATGTGTACAAAAAATACTTCTTTACTAGATTCCCTTGACAGTAATCCCCAATCAAGTCAATATTTTGGATATAATCTCTATAATTTGTTCTTTTCATTATTCTGCCTTTAAAACATTACTCTGCTGTGGGAACTGCCTGGGCATTTTCGGTGCAGAGATATGAAGAAAGTCATGCCGCACCAGGGCCCTTGCATCAGCATTCTCTGCCCTTCATGTATACCCAGCTTGGATTCCTTCCCCCAGGTCTTTACCAGTATCCGTTAGCTGTACCTGCCTTTCGGTCTCAGCACCAAGTCTCAACGTTCGAGCTTTAGAGTGTCAGTGAGTTATGTCCCTTTTCCCACATCCTTGTCGGGTCATAGGTCCCCAGGCAAAAAAGCCTTCCGTAATCTTCCCCATTCCCAACAAAGGGGATGGTGTAGCCGGCAGTTCATAGGCAGCTGAAAGGTGAAAGAAAGCCTGACTCTGTGGAGCTTCCCTGTGACAGAGCTCTGACGCAGAATGGTCTCAGGGGTGCTCTCATCCAATCTCAGAGAAGTGGGGTAAATTGTGCAATGTCACATGACCAGTTAGTGCCCATGCCAGGAATTGAACCCTGGTATCCACCTTAAGAATGGGATGGAGGGGTAGGCTTCTTGATCTCTTCTCATCACTGCTCCACAGCCCTCTGGCCAGCAGTCTGCCTTGCATGCTGGACTGTTTGGTTATATTTCTGGGACCCTCACATCTTCCCTGAACTGTTACAAGCCTTTTAATGCCATTGCACAGCTAGGCATGAGGAGAAAATGTCTTAAAAAATCGAGTACCTCAAAAAGCTCTGGTGACATTTAATTGAATGTTAATTCACTGGTACCTTGGCTGGTAATAGCCTTAAAGTTTAACAAACGCCTTAGTGTTTTAAGTTATCCCTTCCGTAGCTGTGCAGGGCCTGGCTCCACATCCTTTTTTTTTATACTCCACCTTTCCTAGCTACTGATGAGGTAACCTGCTGCTCTTAGCATTCTAAAAATTCTCCTCTCCAGTTTTATCAGGGAAGGTTGTCTCTCAGGAATAGTCCTCTTGATCAGAGCTGAATAATTCTGGGGACTGTTTGCAAAGTTAATTCAGTTCTTGGTTACTATGTCCCTGGAGATAATGAGTGGAGAGATTGTGAAGTCTTGGGAGAGTAACAAGCACATTTCTGTTTGGGGACTTTCTTTGCATTACCTTTCCTTTCCCTATTGAAATTGGACTTCGTGGAACATAGTTTCAACTTTATTATGCAATCCCTAGAGTGCCAGAAAACTTTTGTTTTCCTTGGTAAAATCCGTACAGTTGTTAACTGGTGGTATTGTGGGAAATCTCTGCTGCCCAGTGAATTTCATTGGTTGGTCTTTGTATTAGTTTTCTATTGCTGCTATAACAAATTGACACAAATGAATGGTTTAAAACGGCACAAATTTATTATCTTACTGTTCTGTAGCTCAGAAATCTGACACGGGTCTCACTGAGCTAAAACCAAGGCTGCGTTCCTTTCTGCAGACTTTAGGGGAGAATCTGTTTCCTAGCCTTCTCTAGCTTCTGGCAGCCACCCACAGTCCTTATTCCATGCTCCCCTGACTCCATCTGCAAAGCCAGTAACTTAACATCTCTCTGATGCGCTTCCTTAATTCCATCTCATTCTCTGACCACAGTCAAGAAAGTTGTCTGCTTTTAAGGACCCATGTGATCAGATTGGGCCAAGCAGAAAATCCAGAATAATCTCCCATCTCAAAATCTTTAAGTTAATCACATTTGCAAAGACCCTTTTGTCATGCGAGGGAACATATTCACAGGTTCTGTACATTAGAACATGGGCATCTTTGAGTGGGGGTGGGCATTATCCCGTCTTCCACAGTCTCAAACGGTGGTAATAGTAGAGAAGGATTTTAAGTGTCTCCTTTTAATTCACGGTGTGTAATTTCTAATTTTTGCTATGCTTTCTTCCTGGTCCCACACTTCTGGGTATTGCAGGGCCCGATGCAGTACCTGCCACATTCTTATCATTCAGGCTCCCCAGAATTTGAACAGTGTACATTAGTGACTGTCATGGATTGAATTATGTCCTCCCCAAAATGTGTGTTTATCAGCTGGGCTGGGCCATGGGCAGAAGTTGTGTTAGTGAGGCAGGACTCAATCTCCAAGATGGGATTTTGTTTTGAGGTAATCTCTTGAGATATAAAAGGGAGAAGCAAGCAGAGAGACAAGGGGACCTCATACCACCGAGAAAGCAGCACCAGGAGCAGAGCACGTCCTTTGGATCCGGGGTCCTTGCACCTGAGGAGCTCCTGGACCAGGGGAAGATTGAGGACAGGGACCTTCCTCCAGAGGCAACAGAGAGAGAAAGCCTTCCCCTGGAGCTGATGCCCTCAATTTGGACTTTTAGGCTGTGAGGAAATAAATTTCTCTTTGTTAAAGCCATCCACGTGTGGTATTTCAGTTATAGCAACGTTAAATAACTAAGGCAGTGACCTTGGATTATTGCTATGGAACACTTGAAGAGAGGAAGCAGCACAATAAGAATTTTCAGGGCCTTTGCTCACTCAGAAATTGGAGTTTATTTTTCTTGCCGCTTTCATCCTGTCTTACCCAACATTCACTTAGTTTTCTGTATGTCATGTGGTAGCTGGGAAGGACTTGAGTAATTTCGGGAGTCTTCGCTTTCTCCATTTCATTTTCATAGACTCTGAGTCTTCCATAATGCTTGTTTTATACCTTTTCTCTTTGACTGCGTATCTACAGACATTTTAGAGAGAGTATGGGCAAGGTCCTAATGGTATACAAAGTACTCAGAGACCACTGGTTATCAGGGTTCTCACTAGTTTTTCCTTTCATAAATGGTGATGAAAACCATCTTCTCAACAGCGTGAAGCATTACGCTAATGCTAGGGCTGATCACTTCTAGTCTGTGGGTTGCTGCTGAGGATATTGCACACGAGGAGGAAGCCCTGGGCTCAGTAACTTAGGAAGCATTATCTGAGAAATCACATGTGGAATTGTAGAAATGGGAGAAAGTGATATCAGTACCTGGATATGGTGCCAAGTTTGGAGGCCAGTTGCAGGTTGTCGGGTGCTAAGGCTAGAAGAATAAAGCAGAGCCATAACTAGAGACTAGAAGGAGTCAGCAATAACGGAGGTGGAAAGAACAAAGCAAGGGCATCAGTGGTTCCGGTGATGGTTTCCAGCAGAGTTCATCTACCCAGGTCCTGGTCTGTGCCTTGGGGACTGAAGATGGTCTCTTAAAAGTGACTGAGCCGGCCAAGGGTTTATGAAATATGATGAAAACATTATCTGAATATAAAAGCATAGGCTGAGAAAAAGGCAGAAAATGTCCTCTATATTTTAGGGAACCTAGCAAAATAAAAACCGTGACTTGATAAGGATCTTAATTTAACCAGAATTGAGCTACATAGAATAACAAGAGATTAGCTTCTGAGCTCCCAACCTCTGGGCCACCTAGAAATCACAGTCCCAAAAACATCAACACCATGGAAGCAGCAGTGAGGAAATCAAGTGACGTATTGCATTGGGGAAATCTGCTGCAAGAGACCTCTTTAAAGTGTTAAAAAGCAAAGATGTCGCTCACAAGCCATGGTATTTTCAGTTACTTCATATGCATGGAAGAGTTAGACAATGAATAAGGAAGACCAAAGAAGAATTGATGCCTTTGAATTATGGTATTGAAGAATATTGAATATATCATGGACTTCCAGAAGGACAAACAAATTTGTCTTGGAAGAAGTACAGCCAGAGTGCTTCTTAGAAACGAGGATGGCAAAACTTCATCTCATGTACTTTGGACATGTTTTCAGGAGGGACCAGTCCCTAGAGAAGGACATCATGCTTGCTAAAGTAGAGGATCAGCAAAAAAGAGGAAGACCCTCGATGAGATGGATTGACACAGTGGCTACCAGAATGGGCTCACACATAGCAAAGATCGTGAGGGTGGCGCAGGACCAGGCAGTGTTTCGTTCTGTTGTATGTTGGGTTGCTGTGAGTCGGAACCAACTAGACAGCACCTAATGGTAACAACTCTTTTAAACATTTTTTCAGAAAATAAGTCTATATTCTGCCTGATAATCTCCTTAACTCAGGGAGTTTCCCCAGTGAGGTAAGTAGTTAAGTAACTTCAACCTTCATTGGAAAACCTGAGCATTGGTGGAGTTTTTAATGAATTTGTAATGTGGGGATGGAACCCTGGTGGCGTAGTGATTGAGTGCTACAGCTGCTAACCAAAAGGTTGGCAGTTCAAATCCGCCAGGTGCTCCTTGGAAACTCTACGGGGCAGTTCTACTCTGTCCTATAGGGTCACTATGAGTCGGAATCGACTCAACGGCAGTGGGTTTTAGGTTTTGGTTTAAGGCATACTTGGCTGCAAAATATTATGTAAATGCTTTTCAAAATCCCCTGACTTGATCTTATTTGCATACCACTTTCTCTGACACAGAATGCCGCTGGGAAGTGGGGCTAGCCTCTACTCCATTCATCTTGAACCCTGCCTCTGCATTGGTCATATAAATCAGAGTATGCTACAGTGGATTTTTTTTTGGCGGAGAATTTTCCAACGTGCCAACTGATTGCCTTTGGGGTCTTAATGGAGAAGCCCTGGGAATTCAGTAAAATCAAACTCTGCATGTTTGTCTGAAGTAGGTTCTAGATTTCCTTGCAGGGGAGCAGATACAAGGTCAGCTCAGTCAAAAAGCTGTGTTGGAGTTTTTATACTTTGATCCGTTCTCTTTTTATGGTTTGATTGTGCTATTCTGGTCCCTCCCCTAGAAGAGAGAGCTTTCTCTGAGAATGTTCAGATGAAGTATTAGTCCTTTGAAAGGTTTAAAATGAATGTTTGTTACCACAGCGTGGGCTCTGCCATTTTTAACCCTTACATTGTAAATCATACCAAGAATCCGCCTCGGTTGGCCTTTTGACTGCATTAGGCTGTTCTCTTGTAGGGAAGTGTAGCGTTTGCTTCAGGTATTTTTTAATAACGTCCAAGCAGCTAAGAAGAATTAGTTTTGTTTTTCAAAATACTCTATCTCCTTTACCTCAGTCCCCACTCCCCAAAGGTCTAAATGAAAACAGGGAACTGATAAAATCAGGACTAAAAGAAATTTAATAATAATTTATTCATTCATTTATTGAACAGTATATACTTTGTGGAATTAAAAATGAAAGTTTTGTTTTTCTTTAATCACTGCCTTCAGAAAGCTCGGCTGAATTTTCCTTTCCCATCTTTTTAATGGCACCTTTGACATTAGCCCATAATTTTCCAGTCACTTAGGATATAAAAAAAGTTCAGCCTTGTTTGAACATCAATCTCATGTTTAATTTAGCTTTCATCTGCTCCCCTGGTCCAGCCCCTCCCCTCTGCCTGAGGAGGGGTCAGAGTCAGTGGTTTTACTCCTTCTCTTCTTCTACCACTTCTGGCCTCCTTTTTCCTCTTTGTTGTCCTCCTTTTTCTTCTTTGTTGTCCTCCTTTTTCCTCTTTGTTGTCCTCCTTCTTCCTCTTCCTTGTCCTCCTTCTTCCTCTTCCTTGTCCTCCTTCTCTAAGGCTGACTGGCTGCCCTGCTGATGTGCTCCAAGGCAGGTGTCTAAAGCTGGCTTTTTGTTGGGGACCCTGGTAGGAACTTCTCAGATGTCCTTTGGGCCTTCCTCTCCAAACAGTTCTGCGCCACTCAACTTCTTCCCCTTACCTGGGCAGGTCAGCAGACGGTCCTCAGGAGTGGGGTAACAGTAAGACGACTTGGTTTTGGCAACCTCCCAGATGACTTCTCTGCCACATCTAGCCAGGGGTGATCTTTGTGTGTGCACTGTACAAACTGTGCCTTCTCTCCATTTGGCCATTGCTCACTTGTTGTCTGTTTACTGCTCAGGTGGAGGTAGGACTGATCAGTAAGTGAGCTCTCTAAGCTAGATGTTCTGTTGGGAAGTGAGGCCAGCTTTCCCTCTTGCAGGCACCTCTAATCTGTATGAGTGATTCTCTGGGAGGCCTCTGCATTTTGCTTGGTAGCGGGGACTTCTGGCATACTCCCTGGGTGCATCAGTCATAACTGACAATTCCCTGTCACTCCACAGCCCCCTGCCCCCACCCTATCTTTCGATTATATAGGTAGGGGCTGGGGAAGCCAGAGATCATAGTTAAAAAACCAAAACCAGACCCGTTGCTGTCGAGTTGATTTTGACTGATAGCAACCCTATTGGACAGAGTAGAACTGCCCCATAGAGTTTCCAAGGAGTGCCTGGTGGATTTGAACTGCTGACCCTTGGTTTAACAGCCATAGCTCTTAACCACTATGCCACCAGAGTTTCTAGCATAACCATTGTGGCCAATTCCTAATCAGCCTTGAAGTAATGGCTGGCCTCTAATATTTGCAACACTTTTTAGTATATGGCCAATCTCGTGCCTGTTATCACATTTAGAATATGGAGAAGCGCGTGCCTGTTTATACTTAGCTTGGCATTCTAGGAACCAGTTCTGGGGAAACCAAAAAAAGATTCACTATCTTCTGACATAGTCATTCATATATATATATGTGTATTGAACACCTTCTGGACAGGGTACCATGGGCAATTACACAAAATTATAACACATAACCCTTGGCCCTTAAGGATCTTACATTTTAGTTAAGGAAAATATGAACTTAAGAAATCATTAAATATCTGTAGAAGGCAGCATGTAATGAATTGCTCAGATAGTATAATTGGGAGTAAGTAGTGTAATTTTTCAAATATTCCTCAGGAGTCGGGTAACAGTAAGACAACTTGATTTTGGCAACCTCCCAGATGACTCCTCTGCCACACCCAGCCAGAGGTGTGCCTTGTGTGTGCACTGTACAACTGTGCCTTCTCTCCATTTGGCCATCAGTCACTAGTTGTCTGCTTCCTGCTCAGGTAGAGGTAGGACTGATCAGTAAGTCAAAATGTGAGGTGTAGTAGCCAGGCCAGGCCAGGCCAGGCCACCCTCAGTGGTGTTGTGGAGGGGCGAGGGAGTAGGTGACTCAGGAGGTGGCTGAAGTTTCACCTGTCGGTGATGCCTTCCAGCTGTGCCATGCAGCTTCTGGCTATGCCGTGCAGACTAAAAGGAGAGAAAAAAACTAGGAAGCTGATGGAATGGAAGAGGAAATGTGAGAGGAAAAAAAAACAACAACAACAAGGCACAGTTTTAGGACTAACTTTTAGTTTTTATACCAGCCTAAATTTTGACATAGCATTATTATATTCTTGTTTATAGCTTACTGGTTTTGTCTCATGGTTTGTAAAAGAAAAGTGCATATTTAAAAATTGTGCTTTTAATTTCCAAGTCTTAAGTAGAAGTTGTAAAGAGCTTACTGTTTACTAAATGCTTTTCTCTCTCTTCTCCATTATCAGGTTGATTCCCTTCCAGTGTTTTTATTCATTTTTCCCTATATTTACTTGAAGGAGAATTTTAAATAACCACCTTCTTTGATAGTAATATGGAGCCCTGGTGGCACAGTGGCTAAGTGTTTGGCTGTTAACCAAAAAGTTGGCAGTTTGAATCCACCAGCCACTTCTTGGGAACCCTATGGGAAAGTTCTGCTCTGTCCTGTAGGATCGCTATCAGCCTGAATCAACTCAACAGCAATGGATTTGGTTTGGGTAGGTAATGACACAGGGTCACCATGAGTTGGAATCCACTCATGGCAGTGGGTTGGTAATGATCTTGTTAGAGTTGTTACCTGTTTGGGCTTTTAGTTGTAGCTGGCTGGTTTGCTCTGGGTTCCTGGGGAACACTACGATCTCAGCATCCTTCCCTTGTCTTACTTGTCTTCTAGGAGCCATGTCCGGTGTACTTATTGCATCTCCTTCCATCCTAGACAATCTTCACTTACCTTTTCCAAACAATCTTTGTTGATTTCACTGCGGCTGCCTGAACCACAGAGCAACAGACAAAGTGTGTGAATGTGGGTGTGTGTTTGCTGATTTGGTGGAGTGTACCTTTTAATCTTCTGCTTTCTTCTCTTTCTCTAAACTGGTCCTTCCATACTTTCCTTTCTGTTTCTTAGAGACTTATGAGAGGCTGTTCTTTTCAGAGTATGCATCTTTTTGTATAAATAGCCTTTGGGTCATATTCCAGAATTTTATCAAGGATTACTAATGACAAATCAAGCTAATGCTTAGTAACCTCTCTCATGTTAGAACCAACTTCATGATGTTCAGTAAATCTCCATGTTTAAGGACCCTAAACTTATCATAGTGGCCTTGGACTTAAAGCTGCGTATTGAGGGATAAAGGAAAGATATATATATATATATATATATATATATATATATATGGTTTTTTCCTATCCTATTTTCCACTGTATTGTTGGTTGTTGAAACTTACCCAGTAAGTCTAAGGATACCTTAAAGAGAGGCTACCTCTGCTGTTAAACAGACAGCACCCTGATGTACTCAGCAGTATTGCGGGGACCTCCCCTGTCTCTCAAAAGTCAGCTATTATTATTTGCTTAGGCTCTTGTATAACTCAAAATAAGGAGCCATGTAAGAACGGTACATTTTAACATGTTACAGAGATGAGCAAAGGCTTTAAAACAACCTCCCCAGAAAAGGGAATAATTATTATAGAGTGCTATCTTCGCCTAGATTTGAAAGGTTTTTTTTTTTTTTTTCCGCCACTAGCTCAACCTTCATTAATAATGCTGCATGTCTGTTATTGTTCTGATATGCAGAATTGTGAGTCTGGTGGAGAATCATTTTATATAAAGGGATCCTCACTCTAGGGGATTTCTATACTGGATAATCTGCAGCCTCCTGATCACAAATAAAAACAGGAAATTCAAACCCTCTAGCTTTAAGGTAAGGAGCCCTGGTGGTGTAGTGGTTGAGTGCTCAGCTGCTAACTGAAAGGTTGATGGTTGGAACTCACCAGCCGCTCTGCAGAAGAAAAGACCTGGCAACCTGCTTCTGTAAAGATGACAGCCTAGGAAACCCTACAGGGAGTTCTACTCTGCCCTAGAGGGTTGCTACAAGGTGGAATCACCTTGACAGCAATGGGTTTGGTTTTTTAGCTTTAAGGTGTACATAATAATGCTGCTGAAAGTACAAGATCAGAAATTGGGTGAAGCCATCTTCATGTGCTTGTGACAAAGTCACATGTGCTTATGACGAAGTCAGGGAAAGATTTGAAAAAGGACAGTGGTTATGTTAGCAGTGGCCCGGATCTCTGACAGTGGTCAGCAGTTGTGACCCTGATGTGCTTTTGACATAACTGTAAGCAGCTGTATCTTCCCAGGAGTGTCATTCCTGCGAGAATTTGCAGAGGGAATTCCCATTTGTGTTGCCTGTGTGTTTTAAAATTTAGAAGCAGCTGCAACATGATTTAATCAAGCAGGAAAATATTGTTTACCTATATTATGGGGGTTGTTTGTTTGCCTTTATTTTTTTTTCTTGTACCTACACAGTTAATTGCTCCTATTACTGAGGTTTGTATTTTTTTTCCATTAAAAAATTAGGAGTCATCAGTTTACAGGTTAGACGTGCCTCTCTTAGTTATCAGTGAGCATTTTTTTTTTGTTACTGAGTAATAAACACAACTCCTTAAAAAAAAAGAAAACTCCTTAGAGTAATTAATTCTATTTATTCAACAAACATTTGTTTTTTAGTGCCCATCTTATGACAAATGCTGAATGAATGAAACAAGTTAAAAGATAAAGAGAGCCGTACTCTGGTTTTTAAGTAAAAGGTGGGTTTTGAACTGTATTTTGTATTTATGGTTAAGTTTCTGGGAGCTGAAGATTGAGTGGAGTGGGGCAGTGGGGATGGATGGGTCTACAAATCACTAGTTCTTAACCATAGAGGTGGATGGTTAATAAACTTTAAGAAATCAGGTTAAGACTAAACCCTCCCACCTCACAGGAAAGTGCATATTTAACATTTCCATAGCAGCTGGCGCACAGTTTCTGTAATTTACTGACCCTCAGAAACCCATCCTTAGAGCCCTCAGATCTCCTAGATTAGAGGGAAAGGAGCTTGGCTAGAATCCTAATAACCTGTTGTTGGTTTTCCATGAATGCCCAGACTCCATCAGGACCCCTGCCTTTGAACCTGTGCTAGCTTGATCCAAAGCATGGATTGTATCATAATATTTTCATTTGTTGTTTTTAATATACAAAAGGAGGATTGCTCACTTCTAAGGTAAAAGTGGAGCACAACCTGTGCATGAAGATCATTTCCAAAGGGAGGAGTATCCTGGAGATAGATGGAGGTGATGCGAAGCCAGTGGCAGAAGAGAAGAGTGGAAACTACCATAAATGTTCAGAGAATAATTTTTGTATATTTGACCGCTTTGCAGTTTTAATTTCTACGTATTGCTCATTGAAGTAATTAGATGTCTGTGAGAGATGGGGCAGGGGAAGAGGTAATGACCAATTCAGCCAGGAGACACGGAGAGAAAGAAGCTCCAATATAAGCCATGTATTTAAACAGTTTGAATGCACCCACTGGAGCCCCACAACTCAGTCAGCAGTCTCCACTTGAGGCTTTGCCCAGGATCCCCCCCCACTAGTGTTTTGCCTACTGCTTGCTTCTCTCTCTCTGATTCCCAGCCCTGGGTTGTACCCTGTCTTCTGGATCTGTTTTTGGCTGCTCAGGTTTGGTGACCCCTTGGATTTCCTTGCTGAGTTTGTCTTGGCTCCTACACGGTTCTCAGCTTTGCTTTGTCCTTTTCATTCTTTGCCCTCCTTTGTCAGAAGCCAGGAACATCCTACCCGATCCAGCCTCTAGGCTCTCTAAAGGGGTGCTGGTGGACTTAGAGAAGTAATTAGCATAAAATTATGGCAAGTTCCATATGTTCCACATAATATATGTTTTGGGGAAACCCTGGTGTCACAGTGGTTAAGAGCTATGGCTGCTAACCGAAAGGTCGGCAGTTCGAATCCACCAGGTGCTCCTTGGAAACCATATGGGGCAGTTCTACTCTGTCCTATAGGGTCGCTATGAGTCGGAATCGACTCGACGGCAGCGGGTTTGGTTTGGTTCGGGTATGTTTTGGAAGTATGCCACCTGTTGGAAATGAGGGCATAAATATAGTGAGAAAAATGTGTTTTTTAATTGTGTTATTTTAAACCAAGCAAGAATGGCTTAACTGGAAGAACTGGGTGATGGACATGGGAAACCAGAATATTGAACAATGACTTGAAAAAAGAGGATTGATGTGATTTACCCTAGAAATATTTAGAGAAGCCAAAGGCCTATTAAACATTGGTTTAACTAACGTATATGATACAAATGATTGATTATTTTACCTTGTCTTTTTCTAGAGAAGATTTGAAGTAATTTACAGTATGAAACTATAAAGTAAGAGAAACGAAATAAAGCTAAAATGAAATTGTAAAACCATTTTGAGAGTGGTAAGTGAATTGGACCGGGAACCCAAAGTGATATAATTACAGTCATTGAGAAGTAAATTTAGGTTTCAGGTTCTTAGCAGCTAGGCAGAAAGGAAACTGTAGTTGGCTATGTAGGTCTCCTCTCCTGATAAAAGTAAATTTATAAGATTAGATAGAGATGCAAGCCTTTGCCTGAAACTAAATTCAGGAGGAATTTATCTCATGGACACTTATGTAGAGAACTTTGGATAACGTAGTAGGAAATCTGATCTGTCATACTTTTTGCAAAAATGTTCTTGAATTTTTTTTTTCTTACAATGACCCTTTTTAGACATCACGTGGGAGAAAGACATGGCAGTCTGCTTCCCTAAAGATTACCACCTTGGAAACCCTATGGGGCAGTTCTACTCTGTCCTGTAGGGTCACTGTGATTCGGAATTGACTCGACGACAGTGGGTTTGGTTTTGGGGGTTTAGAATTCAAGAACTTGTGTTCATTGAATTACAACATCAGGTTATTTCTTGAGGTGCTAAACCTGGTTAAGGCCTATTTTATTTCGGTGTTCAACTCTGTGAGAGGGCCCTCAGCTTAGAGAAGTCAAGGAGATGCACTCGTCAGGGAAGGGATAGCAGTTAGTTCACATTAAGAGCCTGGCAACTTACCAGTGTGCCCATTTGCGGTGTGTTGATCAAAGGGAATTCTGTTTAAATATTGGATGAGCAATTAGAAGCATTGCTATTCTCATAGGAAAATTAAAGCTTATTTGTCACACACCCAGAAGAAGGGACCCCAGTTGTAAACATGCTGTAGAGGAGGAACTGTAGCGATTGGGCCCATACCCTCCCTCTGCCATCGAGTCGGTTCCGATAGGGCCCATAGTCCTTTTTAAAAAGAACCTGAAATACTTTTCTCCAAGTATTCAGTTTTTGTTGTTGTTAGTTGCCATTTAGTTGATTCCAGCTCATGGTGAGACATGTGTGCAGGGTAAAACTGTGCTCCATAGGGCTTTCTAGGCTGTGACCTTTCTGAAGCGGATCACCAGGCCTGGCTTCTGAGGTACCTCTGGGTGGTTTCAAACTGCCAACCTTTCAGTTAGTAGTCCAGTGCTTAACTGTTCAACTGAGACCCCGTAAATCTTAACCACATTCTATAGGAGAAGTGATTTTAGCCTGGATAAACCACTATTCAAGTAGGTGTGATCAGTGGCTTCCTCCTCCAAGAGCCTAGGTGTGTACTTCAGAACTGTCATTATTTTATCATACATCTCAAAATGTTTGGCTTTAAGAATTGGAATGATTGCATAATTTTCTAATGTTAGCAAATGTTTATCGTGAACAATAATGTTGCTTTTAGCATATTAATATTAAACTTGTTAAAAAACAAAATCCAAAGGATAACCTCTTCTGAGAGACTCCTAGTGAGGTTAGACCCTGTCATCTTCCCACGAGATGATTGGCTCCAGGTGGGCAAGGTGCAGATCTGCTTTGTTGACCCCTGCATCTTCTGTGCCCAGCATTGCTCCTGGTACAGAGAGCTTATTAAACTCTTGTTGGAAAAAAAAAAAAAATTGAAAAAATAAATGAAGCAGATTCTTACCTTCCTATAAAAAAAAATAGACATGACACCAAGTAATTTATAGATTTACCAATGAAAGGGGGATTGGAAAGCAGCCCTTTTGAAAGTAGAATTTGATTTATAAGAATATATTAGGAGATATATTATGCCCTTGTTTCCCATGGGGCATAAATGTTGAGGGAAGAGATTGAGCATAGGACTTGTGCAACTTTATTGGTTAGCAGTTTTCATGTACAGTAAACTGCACCTACTTAGTACACAATTTGATGAATTTTGATAGATGTATATAATCATGAAACCATCACCATAATCGAGATACAGAGAACCTTCATTACTCCGAAGGTTTCCTTGTGCCCCTTTTGCAGTCTGTCCTTCTCCCCACTTCTGGCAGAGACAACCACTAATTTGTTTTTTTAAAACTATGGATTAATTTATATTTTCTAGAAATTTGTTTCTATGCTTTTGCATCTGGTTTCTTCCACTTTAGATCCACTCATCTTGTTGCCTGCCGCAGTAGTTCATTCCTTTTTATTGTTGAGTAGCATTCCATTGAATGGATGTACTACATTTTCTTTATTCATTCACCTGTGGATGGATATTTGGGTTGTTTCAGGTATCTGATTATTATTAATAATGCTGCTATGAACATTTGTGTACAAGTCTTCGTGGATTATAGTTTCATTTCTCTTGGGCAGATACCTAGTTGTAGAATAGCTGGGTCAGATGGTAGATGTGTACTTAGCTTTTTAAGAAACTGCCAGTTTTTCAAAATGGTTGCTCCATTTTACATTCCCACCAGCAGTGTTGACAGTTCTAGTTCTTCCACATCCCTGCCACCATTTGGCACAGTCAGTCTTTTTAATTTTATCATGTAATATGCGTGTTATGGTTTTAATTTTCATTTCTCTAATGATTATGGATACTGAGCATTTTTCATGTTCTTAATAGCTGTTTGTCTATCTAATTTTGTATATCTTCTGTTCAAATCTTTTATCAATATTTTATTGGATTGTTTGTTACCTTATCATTGAGTTATAAGAGTTCTTTATATATTCTGAATACAGGTCCTTTACCAGATAGGGTGTTATGAATATGTTCTCTCATTATGTGGCTTGCTTCCTTTTGTTTATTTGTTTTTGGTAAAAATAGAGATAACACAACTTTTGCCAGTTCAACAGTTTACCTTGTACAATTCAGTGAAACCAATTACACCAGTCGTATTATGCAACTGTCACTAACATACATTGCCACATTTTCCATCCTCATAAGCAGAAACTCATTGCTAGCTAAACAAAGATTTCCCTTTTTCTCCTTCTCTCCTGCCCCGGTAACCACTGTTCAACTCTGGTTTCTACACATTTGTCTATTCTAAGTGTTTCGTATTAGTGAAATACCTTTTGGTTTCTTAATGGTACCTTTTGTAGAATGAAAGTTTTAAGTCTTGATAAAGTGTAATTTATCAATTTTTTTATAGTTTATACACTTTGTATACTATTTAAATTTTGGCCTATACCAAAGCTGCAAAGATTATCTCCTGTGTTTTCTTCAAGAATCTTACAGTTTTAGCCTTTCTGTTTAGGTCTGTGATGCATTTTAAGTAAACTTTTATCTATAAAACCAAAACCAAACCCATTGCTGTTGAGTCAATTCTGACCCAATTTAAAAAAAAAAAACAAAAAAACATATTCAATTGTGCCCACCCTGTTTGCTAAATGAGCTGAGTATTTGTAATCAGTTTGTTGTAATAGAAGGAATGCACTTGGGAGCCCCCAAAAGTCAAAAGAATAAACTCAGAGATAGTTTCCCACCATAAGCAGGACACCTATTGACATTTTGGTAACTTTTAAGCATTTTCACCATGCTTGAGTGTGTAATTATACTATATACATGGGTTTGTATCCTCATCCAGCTCAGCAGAGATAACAACCTCTCTGAATGTTTTAGATTCTCATCTAATCCTCACCTGGAGATCCCCTATTTCATTGTTGTTATTGTTTTTCATTACTTACCAAAGTTATATAATTTTTTTTTTAAGTTTTAGGTCAATTCTCTGGTTTTTCTTTTAAGTCTCTTTTACCCAAATGATGGTGAATCTTGGTAGCATGTCTTCTGTTTCAAATCTTAGTGCATCTTTTTAAAGGAACTTGACCCCACCTCTCCACCCCCCACCTTGTGATAAAAGTAATACATGTTCATGAGGGGAAATTTGAAATATACAGAAAATTATAATGAAGAAAATCATGACCACTCATGGAACCGTCACTGAGGGATAAGCACACTTAACATTTCGGTGGATTTCCTTTTGTTCCTTTTACTCTGCGTCTGTGTTTTTTATTGTGTAGTTTTATACCCTGATTTTTACACTTAGTATTGTAACCATTTTCTCATGTCATTAAAAATCCTTTATAAGAAACATATTAGTATATTTATAGCCACATAATATTTGATCTTGTTATTTCACTGAAATGTATTTAGCCATCTCCCTATTATTGGTGATTTAATTTGGTTCCAGATTTTTGTTACTATAAACTGTGGTCTAAGGGGCCCTGCTGGTGCAGTGGTAAAGTGCTAGACTGCTAACAGACAGGTTGGCAGTTTGAACTCACCCAGCAGCTCCGGGGGAGAAAGACCTGGCGATCTGCTTCCACAAAGATTACAGCCAAGAAAACCCTATGGAGCCCAGTTCTGCTCTGTCACACAGGGTTACCGTGAGTCCGAATCAACTCGACAGCACCCAGCAACAATAACAAACAGTGATCTAACCACTGGCCCTGTAGAGAGAAGTCTCGAATTTCTAATTTATCTTGTATGACAGATTCATAGTTGTAGAATGAGTAGGTCAAAGGTTATAATGCTTAAAATTCTGGAAACATTACCATAGAACCCGTTCAATCGGTGCTGTCAGTTTACATCACAGTAAAGTGAAGAAAGGTCTAATGGACTGTATCCTTGCCAGTGGTTCACATTTCTTTACTTCCTTTTTTTGTAATCTTTGCTAATTAATTTGAAACATTAAAAAGTGGTTATTGAATTTTGTAGCTTGCATTTCTGCTGAACACAATCTCAAAACACCTCAGGTGAACAAAGTTGGGGAGGGCATGAGAGACCTTTAGATAGTCACAGGGCTTCCAAGTTCAATAAAATAGCTCACTCCTATATTTAAAAAAAAAAATCAATATTTCTAATATTACTCTAAAAAAATTCACACTGCATCCCAAAATGTGCATTATTCAACAAAATAAGCCTAAGGCTTTCCCTTGAAATTAGAATATTTATCATAATAGCAAGAAAGGAATTAGGTTACTTTGAATTTATTTGTTCTTCATGAGTACCTGTGGAAGTCCGCTGATCATTATTTCCTCTTCTGAGTGCTTTTAAATTATCTCTTTAATAATGAGAAGCTGAGGAGCAGCCTCTTCATAGCAGTCTGTTTGTCTCATTTCCTTTCCTAACCTGTCCCTAAAAAGATTTTGAGCGTGCTCTTGCCCTTCCCCTGCGCTATCGGTGGGTAATAAGAATCCTGTTGCTAGGTTTTCTTGCCAGCTTGTAGAAAGGAGAAGCAAGGCATCTAAATGAAGCCCTTAACTTCAGAGTATTCAGTAGGTGCTGCTCCTCTGAGAGTTAAATCAGCCAGAATACACAAATAAGTCTAGATTTATGTCACATTCTCTTTAAAATCTCTACTCCTGAACCTGTAGTCTAATGATGTGGGCACACATTTTTGCTTCTACCCAAAAATACTGTTAGGTTGTTTTGTTAGATGCTGTCATGTCGATTCCAACTCATAGTGATCTTATGTACAACAGAACAGAAGACTGTCTGGTCCTGTGCCATCCTCACAATCATTGTTATATTTGAGCCCATTGTAGCGTCTGTCGGTCCGTGTCATCAAGGGTCCTCCTCTTTTTCACTGATCCTCTATTTTATCAAATATGATGTCCTTCTCCAGGGACTGATTCTTCCTGATAACATGTCCAAAGTATGTGAGACAAGGTCTTGCCATCTTTGCTTCTGAAGAGCATTCTGGGTGTACTTCTTCCAAGGTGGGTTTGTTTGTTCTTCTGGCAATCCATGGTATATGCAGTGTTCTTCACCAACACCATAATTCAAATGCGTCAGCTCTTCTTCAGTCTTCAATGAATGAGGAGACCACCTGAAAAGAGCAAGTCCATATCTAACAAGAGCTTTTGTATCAATACTGTTTTCTTATCCATCTCACCGTCCAGAATGATGATGAATGAGGCTGGCCTGATACCAGGAAGAAATCAGTCATATAGTGCCTATTTCCTCTCAAAGGCACATGGTTACATTTTTCTGACTCTGATAGAGTCCTGGAGCATAACCTCCCAGTGACTAAAAATTACCAGAATGGCCAAGGATAGGCAGTTTATTTTGTGAGCTTTTGCCACCAGCTTTATCATCTTTTGACCAAGGCAGGAGGTCTTTTTCCTGTACGATCTCACAGTACTGCAGTTTTGTTGTTGGCAGAGCAGGCACCTCAGAAAAACATTGAGTTCTGCTTTGTTCCTTGGTAGGCCTGCACTTGTTTGTCTTGATGTTAACAAACATGTAAAGTGACATTGAAATTCCTCAGTAATGATCTTCCAGTTTGATAGACTTTTTAATTCTTTTGTATATGCTGAGCATTTGTTTGCCAATTAATTTAGGAAATGTTAAGGCTGGAAATGACCTTGGCTTTAATACCGTTTCCTTCATGTTATAAGCCATTCTCTTGGTCTTTAAGTATGTGTGTGTAAGGAGAGAATATGGCCCCTGAGTGATGTAAATGTTTAAGCACTTGTCTACTAGACGAAAGATTGGAGGTTCGAACCCATTCAGAGGTGCCTTGGAAGACAGGCCTGGCAATCTGCTTTGAAACGTCACAGCCTTGAAAACCCCCTGGAGCAGTTCTGCTCTGCACACATGGGGCCACCATGAGTTGGAATCAACTTGCCGGCAACTGACAAAGAGAGGGTGGGGGAAGACGGGGCTGTGACGGGGTAGAAATTTCAAAGGTAAAGAAAGAGGCACGCATGTTCCTAATATCTGAGATGAGAACCCTCTTAAGGACAGCGCATCAAACACTTTTGATGCACCTTAGTTTTCTTACCAATGGAGTTTCTTTCCAGCTCTGAATCCTATGACTGGTTGTAAACTCATTGAGCATAGACTGTGTATTTGTTATTTCATCAGACTGGTTCCCAACTCCCCAGTCTAACATATTACCTTGTTCTAAGTTTGTACCTGATGATTATTTGAGATGAATGAATGAAAGTACCTCTCTGCTTACTTCATTTGAATGACCTGTTACACATTTTGTTCGAAGTTTAAAGATTTGTATTTTATACATGTTTTTACTTATGTTATATTTTCAGGTGAAAGGAAAGGAACAATTAAGAAAAGATCAAACCCTTTTTGCTGATTTGCCTTCCGGAAACTACCCGTCAGGATATTTTTTAACAGACATAGTAGTTCTTTATTATTATTGTTTTAAAATCATGTGAAAATGGGTAAGAAAGCATGTTGGTGATCACTACCAGGTACTGAAGTGAAATTGAAATGAGTCTTCCGTGTCCCAAGCAAAGCCAGACTACTATTTCCTGCTTTTGAAACTCCTCAAGAGCAGAAACCTTTTTTAACTCATAACCAGTCAAAGGAAACCCTGGTGGCGTAGTGATTAAGTGCTACGGCTGCTAACCAAAGGGTTGGCAGTTCGAATCCACCAGGTGCTCCTTGGAAACTCTATGGCGCAGTTCTACTCCGTCCTATAGGGTCGCTATGAGTCGGAATCAATTCAACGGCACAGGGTTTGGGTTTTTGTTTTTTTTTGGAACCAGTCAAAAGTATGAACAACCGTTCCAGATACAGGAGGTTCCCAGGCCAGGCTTGGATCAGCAATGGCCAACTTTGATACCAGCCCCAAGTCTTTCAGGCACATAGCTGTTTGACAGCCAGATCCAGGCTCTAGGTTGTAAAAAGCCTTCTCAGGTCATTTTAAAATGTTTTATTAATGGCCACATCAATAGACTGAAGGAAGTCAGTATATTGAGGCACAGATAAAATGAATATTGCATTTTTCTCCTTCCTAGTTGGCTCAGTGGGAGATCCTATTAGTCTCTGAAAAGTTATATAATTAGCTTGGCACCCGCTGCTCATTTGGTGATGCAAACTGGCTTTTAATGTTCAGAATACAAAAGATGGAGATGCCATCCTCATAATGTTACATGCTGTCACTGAATGCCAAGAGCATTTCTGAATGACAGATCCAGTAATACCACTGATGAGGACTGTCACAATTAAATAGCACTGTGAGTTTGGAGCACTGTTCCTTCTGGCATTCCTGAATCCAGAGGACTTGGATGGTGATGAGCGTATAATATGAATGACATATGTGCGCTGTCTTGTGGTACAAAGGAAGAAAGTTACTGTTACCTTGGCAGGACTACCTACAAAGTGGGTACTTTCCTGGTGTCTGTCTTTTCTCAGGGATTTCCCCTAATATACTAGACAATGTTACATACCTCAGACATGTTTCAGTCTTCTGCTATACCTTTCTGTCTTTATATACGCCATGATTTTTTTTTTTTTATTTGACCAAGCACAGCCAAGTATTTAAATTATTTATAAGGTAAAGTGGTATGGGATGGATTCTCAGGAGAATTCTCAAATTCTCATGGGTTTACTTTACTTCTTGATGATTATCAAGACTTCTAAATCAGTCCTGGTTTACAGTCTCTTTGTTTCCTTGAAACTCTCAGCTGGATAGTACCATTCTTCACTTCCAAATGATCAGACTTCATTTAGGCAAGCATCATTAGGATTTTTAAGGAGATGCAGAGACCAGTACTCCCTTGCAATCTACGTTGGGGCTTATGATTAGAGGCTACTGAAGGTCTCAGTAGGAGAGCTGACACCTACTCCTTTGATCAGGATAGGTGAAAAGACGAGAATAAAAGAATCTCAGAGTAGGGACCAGGTTGAGGTTAAGGGCTAAAGATTATGATTTATTATTGTCGCTCTTGTTGCTAACGATGATTTAACTAATGTTGACTGAGTGCTTGTTGTGTGCTAGGAGCTATCTATGCCTTATCTAATCCTCTTTACTGCTCTATAAAGTAGTTAGTGTTACTACTGTGTTTTACAGGTTAAGATACTAAGACTTGGAAAATTAAGTCAGTTGCCTATCACAGCTCATAAATATTACAGTTAGTATTTAAACTCAAGAATGTCTCTCTTTAGAGGCCAAGTGATGGTAGGTTGGATGGACCTAGCAACAGAGTGTTTATTGCTCTCCTTTGACCACCATAGAATCTGCTCAAAGATTTCAGAGAGGAGAGATGAGGAGAGGAGGCAGAGAAGAGCCCTGTTACAAGGAGACATGCTGCATTACCTTCTATACTTTTATAAAAAGAAGTGTATTATAGATGTTAGAATAGACCAAGGCTCAGTGCACAGGTGGCTCGGCAGTAGCATTTTATAACCCTAGATGCAAAGCTTTTTCAGCCACTCACATCCTTGGTGCCAGCCAGCTTAGTCCACAGCTAATATTTAATGTGAATCTTATCTAGGTTGAGCCTGCCATCCTGAATGTAGACTGTTGGCTCACTGCTCATTAAGAATCACCAGGAATCTCTTCAATGTAACAGACCCAGTTTACCTATCCCAGTTTGATTCCTAATGTGAGATCTGTTCTGTTCATCATAGCTCTGGCCCACATAGTAACTTGAGTGCCCCCCATCTGAAAACTCATTTATTGGTTATTTGGGTGTTTATGTAGGGTTGTTTAACTCCATACAGTGAGTTGTTCAAAACTCCACTTCTAGGCGTTTTGTCAAGTGGGCTTAAATTTAATATAATGTCATGCAGCAGGTAAAGAGGAATATTGTACATTTTGATTCAGTTCAATTTCTTATTTATTGAGAACTTACTTGTGTGCCAGACCCTGTACTAGGCACTTTGAAGACAAACACTGTATATCCACATAGCTCCTCTGATCCAGCTTTTGAATTCTCTGTATTCCCATATTCCCTGAGAGGGCTCATAACTGCTCATCTTTACTGTACCTTCACCTTTCTTAGGGATATTCAACAGCTTATTTACTTATTTTTGTTAATCAAGTAATTCCCATAAATCTTTCACAAATAATCAGTGGTTATTTTGTTTTACCTCAGACTGATAGAGGAAGGCTCTACTGCTATATTACCAGGAATTACTTTGGAAAGGGCCCTTTTAGCTTTTCATTCTGAAATCTCCCAGGCATTGTCTTTTGTACCTCCTTCCTGAAAAATACATTTATCAATTTAATATAAACAAGCAAATAGCAAATAGTTTGCAGAATTCTATCTTTCTATGTATTTATCTATTGAGTGAGAACTGTTCTTTATTCAGCCTGACTCCTTAATTAAATTTTTATGTAAGGCAAATCTAGAAGGTTAAGTTAGTCTTAAAAACTCGTCAGAGATCAACAGACTAGGTATAAAGGTCAGTCACTGAAAAACCATCCTAAAGGAAATTGTTGATTAAATCTTTTTTATTCATGATTCTTAGATAAGAAAATATACTGTCCTCACAGTCTTGCTAAATCCTTAACTTTGGGGCACATTTACACATATGGGAGTTGCTTATTAAACATTCTCAAACAAGATTTGCAGAATCAATAAAATCTAAGTTATGGCTCTAAAATATGGATTCCCTAACTCACAGTAAAAATCAGTTTGTTACTTTGTAGTCATACCGTGTTTGAGACACAGGCGAACAATTGTTTTGAGTATTTGGAATAAAGATTGTATATTACACTAGTCTGCTTTTAAGTCTTGGCTTCAGATACGCCTTTCCTGGTGGAGGTAGAATTTCACCATTGGAGAGTAAGCTTTGCAGTTAAGCTGAGGGTTTTTTCCCTTTTGGCAAACTGTGGGTACTTGGAAATTTCCAATTAGTTCGCTTGATTTCTATGCCAAGTGACTGAACAACTTTAGTTTTTACTAAAGTGATAGATGTTGACTTTTAAAGGTTTGTCAGGATCAGATGAGAAGGGAAAAGGCATCACGCGGTGGCCTCATTTTAAGGACAACTTTACAGTAATCAGAAGAGTTGTGCAGTCATATCAGCAGCCGGCTTGCAAAAGGCACCCCTGGGAAGCAGATAAAACCAAACCTCAGTCCTCCTCTCAGTTGTAGGAACCTTCAGAATTAAAAAATAAGTCAATAATGTAAAAACTTACTTGGAAACATTTTCAGATATTTGTCCTCATTTTGAATCATGTTATGCAAATAACTCCTTCTCATGCCCTTACCCTTGGATATGTTAACCTAAAGGAAGCTTCCCATACTCCACTGTCAGAAGTTTCTCCTCCTGTCTCCGGAAGAGTCCAGAAGGATTGTACCTTTTCAACTCTGTTAGCGTTGGTAATTGGAGAATCACATAACCCTAAGCCTCAAAAGCAAGTGGATGCATTTATTGGCATTGGAAGAATTTTTGTTTTTTGTCTCAGTTTTTGTTTTTATACCATTCTGAACAAAGCTGTCATATTCCAGCCTCCTGACAAATGTGACCTGAACTATAATGTCTTTCTATTTCCTACTGACATACATCAGTAGCCTTTTAAATGCCTAGTATTTTCTGGGCAAGTGTGTATTTTATAAATATATATAAATAGCAATTTGCTGAAATAATTTCAGGGGAGTCCAGCTTGAGAACTGATGGTGGCTTTGCCGCCCATACCAGGTGGTAAATATGCTTACTTATGGCCATTTTCTCTGAAATGGATCAAAAGGGGAAATACTTGCTCGATGTCATTCTCATTGAATTTAATGGTATTAAAACAATGCCTGTGGAAAAGCCAGGGGGAATGCTGCTTACACTTCTAACCTAGACCGACATTCCTATTAACATTTTACCGATTAGTCCTTCCTAGTTTTCTCCTTTGTGGGATGAATATTTAAATCTGGTTGAAAGTAATTATCTTCCTCTTTAAGCTTGCTGATCTCTTAAGATTTTTTTTTTTTTCTGGACCTGATTATACATGTAAGTTAATAGTAAAATTACAGGAAAAGGAAAGTTAACATAGAGCAGGGTTCTCTCTACTTTTGTGATTGCCTGCCTAAAATTTAAAGAGTTTATTGTTGTCTGCTTATTTATATTATTGCAGCCATACTAAATTTCTCTTATGGTTAACCCACTTACTTGATTAGTAGCACAGATTCTTTAAAACTTTTAAGCAAAAAATTATCCCTTCTCTGTTGTGGAACAACAAAGTTTTGGGCTCAGCTGGGCATGTGTCCTAGTCATTGGACAGACACAGAACTTCCTTTTGAAGTTCAGACACCCTTTAACCCACTGCCCTTAGAAGTTAGATGGCCAGCTCTCTAGGGGAGGCCACCAGTCAGTGTGCTACGTTCTCACAGCGGAACGTTACCTCTGCCTCCCACTTATGAGTTAGCTGAAGTGAAAGATCTATATTTAATCAATACATAGGCCGCCAGACTCTTTCAGAGATGTGTCAGAGAAGTCAGTCATGAAATCTCCCATTGCAGCACTTCACAAGGACACTTTTGGGGCATCAGAAAGCAGTCAGTATAGACCACCCACTTCTTCACATTCTTTGAGCTCCCTCTGTTGAGGTAAATCATCAGGAAACAATGAATTTCAGTTGTATTATTTCAGCTCCCAGCAGAAATGCCATCACTCAGTTATAATTTAATATTGTGCCTTCAGCACATGTGAGAAAAAAAATCTATCTTTTGCTCCATATCGTTGAAGACATTAGTATGAAAAAAAGTTTCTGTTTTTCCAACATAGAGTTGAAGACATTACTCAGTGTCCCTTATAAAGGGAGTTCCATTAAAAAAAAAAAAAAAAAATTCTCCTGGAAATTAATACCAAGGGAAAAAAGTCTGTCTTACGTGTTTCTTTTTTGATAAAGTAAGAACTGTATCATGCCATATCTTTTCTTTGCTGCAAGCAAACAAAGCTAAAGTCAGTGTGCAGTTGTAGTAACCAGCATCTCAGGTGTGCAGTAGTATCTCTTTCTCTGTTCCCTTTAATTTTTTCTATTATTTTAAATAGATGCCCAGTTATGTATTTGATTTAAATATGAAACTAACACGTTTTTGCAAGAATTAAGCCAAATAAATAGTTGGCATGAAAGATGATAATTGTCCACAATAATTAGAGTTTTAACAGTTCCTGCCTTACAGAAGTAAATTTGCATTGTCTTGAAAACTCATCCTGGAATGCTGCAAATATATGCAGCACCACCCACCCTCTGTACACTGTATCAATCTGCATGCACACACCTATCAGTGACGCTTAATGTCTAGAGCCCATATGGAGACTTAATTGTATCCATGAGTACCTTAGTCATCTAGTGCTGTTATGACAGAAATACCGCAAGTGGATGGTTTTAACAAAGAGAGATTCATTCTCTCACAGTCTGGTAGGCTAGAAGTCTAGCTTCAGGGCGTGAGCTCCAGGGAATGGCTTTCTCTCTCTGTTGGCTCTGGAGGAAAGTCCTTGTCATCAGTCTTCCCTTGGTCTGGGAGCTTCTCCATGCGGGAACCTCGAGTCCAAAGGGCACGCTTTGCTCCTGTTGCTGCTTTCTTGGTGGTATGAGGTGCCCCTGTCTCTCTATACACTTCTCTCTTTTATATATCAAAGGATATTGGCTTAAGACACCATCTAATCTTGTAGATCTCATCAGTATAACTGTCGTTAATCCATTTTATTAACATCGTAGTGATAGGATTTACAACACGTAGGAAAATCTCATCAAATGACAAAACGATAGACAATCACACATTATAGGGAATCATAGTCTGACCAAGTTGACATATATTTTTGGGGGACACAATTTAATCCATGACAATGAATCAGAGGTTTCTTTATGTTTTCATTATAAAGGACTTAATATGTTAGCTTAGCACTGGGTAGGAGTCACTGGGTGGTCCAAATGATTGAGAGCTCAACTGCAAACTGAAAGGTTGGTGGTTCGAACCCACCCAAAGGCACCTTGGAAGAAAGCCCTGGCAATCTGCATCCAAAAAGTCACAGCCTTCAAAACCCTATTGAGCGCAGTTCTACTCTGCAATGCTTGGGGTCACCATGAGTCAGAATCGACTCAACAGCAACTGGTAAAGTCCCTGGGTGGTGCAAACAATTAAGCACTCAGCTGCTAACTGAAAGGTTGGCCATTCAAGCCCACCAGAAGCACCTCCGAAGAAAGGCCTGGCTATCTACTTTGAAAAATTAGCCATTGAAATCCGTTTGAAGCACAATTCTTCTCTCCCACACATGGGATTGCCATGAGTCAGAATATGACTCAACAGCAACTTTTTTTTTTTTTAATAATAATATGCTTTGAAAAGAAGAGTACATCATGGAAACATGATGAATCTGGGTTCTCTGTACTCCCAGCATCAAGCTTACAGGCACGAATGACATTAATGAAGGCTGGTTATACACTTATTTCATCGGATTTCAATAAAAAGGCATACCCAAAAACTTTTAACTAACACGTGTGCTTAATATTGTTTCCTGATACAGATAAAGGGCGGCCTTTAACCCGGCTATAATGTTTCTGCTCCTGCCAGCCATACACACGAATCTAGATTTTATGTGGTCGCTTCATTTCCCTTTTGCCCTGTAGGTAAAAAATAAGTTCAATGAACATATTCCCTAGACATCCTAAATGATGAAAAGGACTGCTACACATGGAAGTACAGTGCCATAATCTTGCAAGGAAGCAGAGCCCTCACACAATAATCTGTTCACTCACGATTTACCACAACTGGGACATAACCCAATCAGTTTTGTGCTGTGTAGGTAAAACATTATTAAAATTGTGCATATTAAGCTGTGAAGAAAATATTACAGAATGTTACCACTTTTAAAATTCTGGATGATAGATACGTGTGTGTTTATATCACTTTTTGCATTTTCCTAGATGTTGAAATGTTTTGTAATTTTAGAAACTACTATGCACTGGAGGAAAAAAAAAAATCAAACGTGTATTTAGGCCGAAGGGTGAGTAGGGCAGGGGAGAAGAAATGACGGTATCATCTACCAAGCTGAGCTGAGATATTCAAGAGGTTTCTGTTAAAGAAAAAACTTTCAACTTAGTTTGGATTACTTCCCAATGAAACTACTTTTGTGGAGTGTAAACAAGACAATTATGTATGATGATATTTTCGCATGTGATCCCTTCATAAGCATCAGCATCATACTGAGCATTAGAAATTTCCCCAATGATCCTATATGCAAGGCTCTAACCTAGATGTCAGCCTGTTCCCTGTAGGCTGCCAACCTTCCTGCAGGCTGCCTGAGGTTCTAGCTGCAGAAAGACCCACAGACAACCAGCGTTACAAGGTCAAATTCTTTAAGATATATTAAGATATCTTGTTTGACGAATAAGGAATATTCTTATTTGCCTTATATATATAAAGATACCTTTATGTAAATATAAGGTATATATATACATATATATAATATAGACTGTATATAATATGCAATATGTATTATTTTCCTATTGTAATTATATATATAATTGTATACAGGTAGTCCCCGACTTACGACACAGTTCTTCCATAAGTCAGTTGTGACATGTCAAATACCTCTTTTTTTTTTTTAGTTTTCATTATTATTGCCTTTTATTATCAGTATCTTTATAAATCCAATCCTTATTTTTCTTTGGGGGTTGGAAACATTACGTATAAACTTACAGGCATATTTTAATACATTGTATGTAGTACATATTACTACCAATATAAGATGTAAAAAAAAAAAAAAAACAACGGATGATCGTAAGTATAAAAAAAATGTAAGTATAGTTCATTATAATTCAAATACATCATAAGTCGGGGACTACCTTTATTATAATTATATATAATGGAAATGCACAGACACACATACACACATCAGTCAGTTATTTCTTTTTGCTGTTGTTGTTAAAGGGAACAGTGTGACTTTCTGGTCTATGTGACAACATTGATCTTGGGCTGTGAGATGCTGTGTGGCTTGATATAGATTAGGGTTCCTGTTGCTACGTTATATTTTCTAGGCCGTGAACATGTTTCTGGGTGTCTGCAAGTATAATGCTGAAAACAATTTTTACTTTTTAGAAGACTCACTGATTCAAAAGTCTCTGTTGAGGCCAGTCAAATGCAAGGCCAAGGATGGTGGCTGGGCAAGTATGTGATACAGTTTTTATTCTCACAGGCCTGGAGCATATGTTGCATGGTATATGGAGATACATACATTTGGGGCAACCTTTATTTAAGGCAGGGCTTTGGGGCACAGCACTGCTGTGTGCAGCAGTAGCTCTCAACCTTTATTTCTGCCTCCAATTCCATCATATGTGAAATACATTCTCATCTATAACATCTCTCATTGCATGTAGTAATTCATACTGGGGTTAGGGGTGTAACTGGGAGGAAAATCCTTCCTTTAGAGATTGCATTTCTTCCCACCCTACCTGCAGTTTGAGAACCACTGATCAAAAATAAAGAGCAGTCACCTATAAGTTCACACCCCAGGTTTGGGTATCATTTCTCCCATGAATGCCTCCTGGTGTAGTGCTGACATTTAGTAGGTGGTCAATAAATATTCGTTGAGTGTTAAGTGAATTAGCTAGCTGTGTAATCATGAGCAAGCCTCTTAATCTATCTGGCTTCAGTTTCTTCATCTGAGGAATGAGGAAAATGGATTAGGTGACCTCTAGGGCCCCTTCCGGTTGTAAAATTATATGATTCTGTGATTGGACCTTTACCTCAGAGGAAGATTAATTTGACAAGAGTATGAAGGATGGATCAAAGTACAGTCAAGAGAGGGGAAGTGCTCCTTTCTCTGAATGAGCCTAATAATTCCTTCTCAATAACATTTTTAGCACTTATTTACATTTTTTTCCCCTGTAGTTTTAGATATGTCAGCTATCATTCTCTCATAAGATTGTAAACTCTTTAAGAACTGGAATCATGACTTTATTTTTCTACTTCTGTGCACCTCGAGATATAAGGCATAATAATGTCTTATGGCAGAGCCAGAGAATTCATACAGTGTTGTCACACAGCTCATTTAATTTGTGAGGGAAGCATTATTTCCTCTTCTTACTACAGAAGAAACTGAAGGTCAAAGAGGTGAAGTAGTTCACTCAATGCCATTGCTCACAAGTGGCTGAACTGCAAATTTAACTCAGATGACCAGTGTCCAGGTGTGAGGCTCCTGTGCTTATGGCAGCCCGGTTAATTGACTTTAAAGACTTTGCTCAGGGAAAGTCCAGAGATGAGCATAATCTCTGCTTCAGAGGAGACACCAACTTAGCTACAGGGAGATGCTTCTTTCTCTTCCAGATTCTTTTGTTTTCTGTCCATGTTGTAGGTGTCCTTCTACTTATCGTTACATTGGCATCATTTTTCACATCTGATGAAGTACGGAAGTTTTCCTCCTGGATTCCATGTCCATCTGCCAAGGATTATTGTTGTTAGCCAGTGGCGTCACTAAGCCTGGTGTCATCCAGTGCGGTAACTCATGTTGTCAGCTACCCATGGACCTCCTCCTGTACCAGACCATATAGAATCCTCAGTAATGTTTTTTTGTACTAATGTTACTCATAAATTGTGATGCCCGTGTATCACTGATGATCAGTGGAATGGCAATGGTAGTCACATAAACAACTAGCAAAATTAAAATTATACCTCTAAATTACAATATCATATGCACAGCCTAAATATATTTACATGGATTCATGAATTAAAGTGAAAATCCATTAAGAGAACAATAGAATTCAGAGTAAGGACTTTGAAAAACTACATCAAAATTATGTTCATTTTAATGTTACACTTTACCATTACATGAGATACATTAATGGATTAGGTTTTCATTATCAATAACAGCCAAATAATGTAGAAGTTATAGACAAATGCATATGAAAATACATTTATAAATGAAATAATACCATAAAAATAAACAGGAACAAATACACAAGCATTTCAACATTTAGCAAACACCTCGACTAAATCACAACTCTCCTTTCCTGGCCTTCAAAGCTGTGAACTTGTGAATGAGATCGTTGAAATCAGTGCCTTTTGCCAACTCACTTTTTAATGTGTCACTGGTTTTTTAAACCATAATTCAAACTTAAACCCTGAAAATTTGATTGAAGTTAAGATATATATTTGTAAGACAGTGCTGTTTTTAAAGAAACTTAAAAAAAGACAAATTAAAAAAAAAATGAATTTAGATTTGTTATATTAATAAACATGTACCAAGAAACAGCATTTCCCCCATTTAATGTTTTTTAAACTGTCAATTTATTTATTTATCAGAGTTATATAATCAATAATTATTACACATGTAAGTTTATTACCAATTTTACTCATAGAATAATATGTGATAAATATAGTTGTAAATCACTTATTTGTAATATTTCTTAGGTTATATTAGGTTTGGTGTTAGTATTAACAACAAAATTGTTCTGTGAAATCTTTCTACATTGAATTATATTAGTAACTGAGAGGAAGCCTTTTTTGATTTTTCTCTTTTTCCTTCACTACTTAATTCTCAAAAATTATTGATATAAGTTCACCAATACTAATTACCGCAATATTGTAGTCAAAACACCAGAAAATTTGACAAAATCCGCAAGTATAAAAACACTAACAGCAAGGAAAACAATAGCACGTGCTTGTAGCAGGTGCAGACGAAACCACGTGATTTGAAGCATCACTATAATTGGATAATAATAACAGATCTGATTGGAGCACACAGCAAGGTTCAAAAAGTAAGTTAACATAGAGCTTTAGCCTTGCAGGTATGTTGATACATATATCCAGGGCTTCCGAAAAATGTTTTTGTTTTATAACTAACTACAGGGATATTTTTATAAAAAATAATAAATGCTGGAACACTGCACAGATATCTTATAGACAGCCATTTTGGTGTCACTCCCTCTGACAGTGTCATCTCATGCAGTCTACAACCCCTGCACCCCTCTAGCGAGGCTACTGGTTGGGTGCTGTCGAGTTGACTCAGACTCATAGTGACCCTGTGTGACAGAGTAGAACTGTCCCATAAGATTTTCTTGGCTGTAATCTCCATGGAGCTGCTGGGTGGGTTCAAACCGCCAACCTTTCAGTTAGCAACTAAGTACTTAACCATCGTACCAGCAGGGATTACACCCTGAATAATGGTTTGCTCAATCTTGTGGCCATTTGTCCTTTGCTGAATGTCTTTAGCTTTCTAAATAGCAATCTGTATTATATATGTGTGGTGTGTGTGTGTATAACATATTCTTTGTTCATTAAATCATCTGTGGGAGATAATGGTGACCTGAACTTGGTCAGTAGTAGTGAAGTTTTAGTAAAAATTCTTAAGGAGGTATAACCAATAGGTCTTGGTAGTTGGCTGTAGAACTGAGAGGGGAGTAGGCACGCGGATAATGTCCAAGTTAATGCTTATGCTACTGGGTGGTTGGCAGCACCACCATCTGCTTTGATAGGGAGCAGAAAAAGAGAACTAATTTGAGAGGAAAAGTGATGCGCTCCATTTTGGATATACTGAGTTTTAGGTTTCTGTTTGGACATTGTGTGGAGAGATCATATAGACAGTTGGATAATGGACCTGTATCTCTGGGGCAGTAAGTACCTCAGTTCAGGTTATGAACTTGGAATTAATCTCCTAGACCTAAGGAGAGAAGGAGAAGAGAAGATCACAGATGATGAAACATTAATGTGAAAAGGACAGGCAGACAGAGATAGAAAGCATTTAAAGCAGGTATTTTGGGTAGAAAAAGAGCAGCTAGGGAATGGAGGAAGACCAGAAGGTGGCAGCAAGGAAGCCGAGGGAGAAGCATTTCGTAAGAGCCAGACTAATAAACTCATTCATTCATTCATTCATTCAACAGATAATCTCTGAGCATCACCGAGGCACTATGCTAGGTACTCAGGGAAGGACAGTTTGAACAGTGTAAGACAAGGGTCTTTGCTCTTTTGGAGCTATCTGTCTAGCGGGCAAGAGAAATATTAAAGTAATAAGCATATAATTACATTTGTACAAAGTGTAATGTACAAAGTACAGAACTGGGACCTAAAAGAGAAACTAGGAAAGGGGTCTAACCCCATGTGGGAGGCCAGGAAAGGCCTCCCAAAAGAGGTACAACTAAGCCCCAGAGCACAATTGGCGTCAGTCAGATGGAAGGGGAGTAGATGAGACAGGGAATGTTCCAAATGGGGAGGATCTGACTCCTCCAAGATGCTGGAGATGCCAGGAGCTCAGTGTGTTTGAGGAAGTGAGGGAAGGCTGGGGCAACAACACGGTGGTTGGGGAGGGGAGGAGATGAGGCTGGAGAGAGAGGCAGAAGCTGGGTCTTGGTGCATCTTGTTGAGGGTTTTGAATTTTAAGAATCCAAGAATGAATGGATAAATGAAATGTTACATGTATTTATTTGAAAATGGATAATAGACATGGTTGAACAACATGATGAGCATAACTAACATCTTCAAACAGTACGCATGAAGAAGGTTGAAATGGCAGATGATGTGTTACATATATATCACAATAAACAAAATTAAAAAAAAAAAAGAGTTTTTAAGCAAGGGAGTGACATAGGATTTGCACATAACAAGATTACTCTGGTTCCTGTGTAGAATGTCAGAGTGTATGTGAAGAGACCCGTCAGGAGCCTCCTTCGGACGTCAGGGGAGGGGTGATAGTGCCTTAGATAAGGGTTGCACATGGGAGAAGATAATGGGTATCATTTATTGAGTTCTGGCGTTACTTCAGATCTGCTACTCAGACACATGCTTTTAGGTACATATCCTTTACCCTGTCTAAGTTCAGTTTCCTTGTCTGTAACATAATAGGGGATAATAGTAGTCCATAAGCATCCTGGTGGTACAGTGGTTAAAGTGCTCAGCTGCGAACTGAAAGATTGGCAGCTCGAACCCACTAGCCACTCGTAGGGTATGGGATGTGACAGCTGCTTCCGTAAAGATTAAATTACAGCTTTGGAAACTCTATGGGGCAGTTCTCTACTCTGTCCTATAGGGTTATTATGAGTTGGAATTGACTCAATGGCAGTGGGTTTTTATGGTCTTTAATAGTAGTCCCTACTTCAAGAGTTGTTTTGGGCATCGAGTGAGTAAAATAGTTAAAGTACCAAGCATGTATCAGCAGATAGTAAATGCTGTTAATTATTATTCTCACCATTATTCTGTTGAGGAAACAGATTACAGAAGGCCAAACAAGTAGTGAGTGTGAACTCACATCTGTCCCTCCAAAGCTAATGTTGATTCTACACCAGGCTGCCTCCTGGTGTGGAGGAGAAATTCCCAGATTGCTCAGCAGGAGCTGAAGACCATTTCTCCACTTAAGATAGGAAGCAAAATGAACTAAAAACAATGTGTTGACTGATTCCTGGCTGTCATGGATTGAATTGTGTTCCCCAAAATATCTGTCAACTTGGCTAGGTCATGGTTCCCTTTTATGATTATATGATTGTCTATCATTTTGTCTTCTGATGTGAGTTCCCTATATGTTGTAAATCCTATCACTAGATGTAATAAGATGGACTACCGGCAATTATACTGATGAAGTCTACAAGATTAGTTAGTGTCTTAAGCCAATCTCTTTTGAGATATAAAAGAGAGAAACCAGCAGAGAGATGTGGGAACCTCATACCACCAAGAAAGCAGCGACAGGAGCAGACACGTCCTTTGGACATAAGGTTTCTACACTGAGATTCTCCCAGACCAAGGGAAGACTGATGACAAAGACCTTCCTCCAGAGCTGACAGAGACAGAAGCCCTTCCACTGGAGCTGGCTCCCTGGATTCAGACTTCTAGCCTACCGGACTGTGAGAGGATAAACTTCTCTTTGTCAAAGCCATCCACATGTGGTATTTCTGTTATAGCAGCACTAAACGACTAAGACACTGGCCAAGCCTGTTTAAAAGATCCCCGCTCTGCTTATGATATGGGGAAATAGCTCAGGAGTTAAGTCTGTGGGAGTCCCTTTGGAAGCCCTGGACGCCAGCAGCTTCACTTTGGCCCAGTAAGGTAGAAGAGGGATACCAGTAACCAGTTGTGATCACGTGCGTCAGAGTAGAACTGCACTCCGTACGATTTTGAAGATGTTACCTTTCAGGAGCAGATCACCAGGCCTTTCTTCTGAGGCACCTCTGGGTGGGTTTGAACTTCCAGTCTTTTGGTTAGTCATTGAGTGCTCAACATTTGTGCCACTGGATGCTCCTTAGAATAGGACTAGCTAGTCTCCAAGACATCCCCTGCTGGCTAGGAGGGAGAGACTGACTCAGAGTCCCTGGGAAACAGCGTACCTGCTGTTCTTACAAAAGACCCTGGGTGGCATTACCCAGACTGAGTCCTTAACCTCAGAGCTTGAGAAAAAGTTTGACTTTGGACCTCACTCCAGAGAATCCCTGGAGTGCCAATTACTGTTACTATTTCTGATTTCCTTTGACAATGAATGTCACTTGGACTTCTAAGCCTTTTAATAAGACCTGGTTCTTATGGTGCATGTGCGCATGCATTTCTTTGCTGGTGGGCTAAGAAACATTGACATGAAGCTAACGAATGCAAATAGTCCTGAGCTAGCATTTTGGCTTGGGAACCCTCCCAGAGCGGGAACTCCATCAGATTGTCCTGACAGGGCGCAATTAAGAGGCACAGATACATGCTGCATCCTGTAAGCTGTATACTTCAGCTACATGGGCTTCTGCATCTCTACCAAGAGAAAGGATCACGTGTTCATTTGTGTACTTTTCATCATCGCCCTGTTGACCAGCTGCCTCTTTTGAGTGTTCGCAGTGTGACTTGCCAGTGAGTTGACAGAGCAAAAAGGTAATTTTTTGCATTTTCTTTTAATGCAAAAGGGGCTCTTTTAAACAGGCTTGGCCAAGAATCAGTCAAGACATCATTTTTAGTTCATTTTGCTTCCTATTCTACTCTTGGCCCTGAACTGAAAGTTCTTTCCCAAAGGTGAAGTGGAAAAATGGCCTTCAGCTCCTGCTGGGCTAGTTGGGCATTTCTCCTCCACACCAGGAGGCAGCCTGGTGCCGAATGAGGAGATAACGCATGCCAGAATTTATGGCAGCTCTTCACACACTTTGAATGGCCATAGCAAAAAAGTACGTTTGTTGATACTAAACAGCAGTTATTAAAGCTAAAAAAAAAGTTCCAAATTTATATGCATTATTTACATGACTTTTATATGACTCTTCTTAGTAGGTACCTAAAAAAAGATGTTGAAGTCTCATCATTTCAGACAACTTACATGTTCCTACTTCCCTGAGAAATAGGTCTGTGTATTTTAATATCAGTAGAAGTTATATTTTGTATCAGAGTTCACTAAGTAGTAGTTATGGATTGAGTCTGGCCCACATATTAGTGCCAACATTTTAAAATTAACTGTCAGCAATTAAAAATTAGGAATTTCATATAAAATTTAAAATTTTCAGCTTCTCTGAAAAATCCAGATTCTTAGTAACATTGGACCCAACTTCCTGCCTGGCCACAACTAGTAGGTGCTAAGTAGTGATTGCCCCCTGTGATGGAGAATAAGCTTTTTAATGGCACAGTCCCCACATTTCCCTGTTTTTTAATAACTTTCCAGCTTTACTCATTTAAAGCTCCTGAAACGGTGCTTACATATTGCTGGTGAGAGTGTAAACCAGTACAAAAAAACAATACAACTTAAATGATGGGCAGTTTGACATTGTTTTTCAAAATTGCAATTGCATGTATCCTTTGACCAAGCAATTCTAGAAGTTTATTCTTATAAATTTATACTCATGTATTTGCAAAGCTACATAAGAATAAGAGCCCTGGTGGCATAGTGGTTAAGAGCTCCTTGGAAACTGTGTGTGGCAGTTCTGCTCTGTCCTATAGGGTTGCTATGAGTCGTAATCAACTCGACAACAATGGGTTTCAGTGGGTTTTACGTAAGAATAAAGTTATTCATTGAGGCACTGTTGTTTATGACAGCAAAATATTAGAGACAGTCAGCCCACAGATTAAAAAACAACAGAAAAAAAACCAGTTGCCTTCAAGTCAATTCTGACTCACAGTGACCCCTCGTGTGTCCGCCTAGAACTGTGTTCCAGAGTGTTTCCACCAGCTGATTTTTTGGATGTAGATCTCCAGGCCTGCCTTCCGAGATGTCTCTGAGTAGACTGGAACCTCCAACTTTTCGGTTAGCAGCTGAGCACATTTACTGTTTGTAACACCACTACTCAGGGACTCCATCCATAGATAGAGAACTGGCTTAAACACACACAATCTATCCTACAATGGAGTACTCTGTAAAAAAAAACAAAAAAAACTCTGTAGCTGTTAAAAAAAAAGGGGGGGGGAGGAATGAGAAAGCTGTTTATGAATTGATAAAGAATGATTATAAGATATATTATTGAGTTTAAAAAAAAGAGGAAAGGTTTACAACAATGGGTATTGTGTGCAACCATTTGTCTTAACAGGCTGAGGGAAATATGTATATGTATTTGATAGTTTATGCATAAAACATCTCTGGAAGAACATACAAAAATCCTGTAACATTGGTTGCCTCTGTGAGATGAGTCAGGTAGCTAAGTGACGGAAGTAGGGGGGCTGATAGTCATGGAAGACCCTTTTGTACCTTTTGATATTGTAAACCATGCCACCTATTTAAAAAATAATTTCCTGATCAGCATCTTTAGATGTCTGCGTTTACAGTGCAGTGTACGCACAGCAGTAAGGAATTAGGCTTTGCAAAATTTCAGAATTAAAAGAGTTTTTACTAAGAGTTATCAAAGGGACCCCTGAGTCTTGAAACTGTTAACTCTCATTTTTAATGTTTCCTCTGTAAAACTGCACAGACTTCATTTCAGGCCTTAAATCATACCTATTTTCAGCTTCCCTGAAATCAAGAGTATCCTGTGCCATATCAATTAAAGTAAATGTACTTTCAATTAAAGGTGTTAAGTATGAGTCTGAAGAGATTAATTCTTTATAAAAGGGTGACCTTCAGTAGTTAGATCCAATTAGGCATTTTTCCAACTATATTTCATCTTGATGGGACAAGTCTACTGCTCACAGTCAATCACTGTGATCTTTTCAAAGGCAAGTGTTTTAAGCTCAGACTCATAAAAGAATGAGTTGACTAGGCAATCTCCATAACTTGAGTCACAGTTGATATTATAGAGATTATGGGAGTTGGGTATTACTTTTGTAGTATTAATATCTAAAGCATCAGGGCGTGCATGATGATATTCTAAGTATGGTACATATACCTCTCCTCTCATGGCCTTAGTAGAACAAATTAGTTTAGACACAACTGACCAAAAGGAAGAGGGGAAAGGAGCAATGACACAAATCAAATTCCTTTTTATTTTTTTCTTCCATCGTTTCGTTATTAAATATGCTGTAAATTCTTGCTGCCCTAAAAAAAAAAAAAAGACCTTTTTTTTTTTGTTGTTTTTATTAGATTGCTTTAGTTGTTCTAATTCCACCTTTTCTGATATATAGCACTCAAAGCCAAGGCAATTAAAAAGCAATGAATGCTGGATGAACTTTTTATGGTCACATGGAAAGTCTTGGGGAATATAGTTCTCTCTCAAAAGTGAAAGAAATCGAGCATTTATATTTAATATTAGGTACTTCCATTACAGTATTGTTGGTTCTCTGGCACTCATTACATTTGTAAACTAGGAGAAGCTATTGAACATACTCACCTAAAAAATGGAAAACAAGTTATTCCTACTTTGCATATATCAAAGACTGTTGGAATTAAATGAGATAATATATAGTATGTATATAGATAGCCCCTGATTTATGTCATATTTGAGTTATGACGAACCACACTTATGACCATCTGTTTTTTTATCTAGTCATTAGTAATATATAAAAAAAATATATATATACTACATGTAATTTACTGATGGTATCATTCTCAGATTTTTAGTCACAGATGTTCAAAGATCAGATTTATAAAGGTACTGATAATAAAAGGCAATAATAATGAAAACCAGAAAAAAAAATATTCCACTTATCTCAGAATCGACTTATGACAGAGTCATCGAAACGGAACCCTGTCATAAGTTGGGGCTACCTGTATAATCAGTGTTTCTCAGGGTGTGGTCTGGTGGCCTCTCGGGATCTTTGAGATTCTTCAATGAAGTCAAAACTATTTTCATAATGATATTAATAAATTATCTGCCTTTCATTTTCACTCTCTCACAAGTGTACAGTGGAATTCAGCTGGGTACATGATACGTGATATTGCAGCAGATTGAATGCAGAAGCAAATTTAAGAATCCAGTAGGAAATTTAAAAATCTACCTGTCTTCTCTTATGCTAGGCTTTGCAGAGATTTACAAAAATAAAAATAAAACAATGCGTTTTTTTCAATGATTTTTTTTGTTTGTTTTAGAAGATAAAGTTATTTTACGTAAAAATATTTTAACATGCAGTAGGTTAATTTCATTTTTAAATAAATTAATAAATATTTTAAAATTTCTGTTTTAATTTCTAGTACAGTAAATATTGATAGATAGAGCCTATATAAATAAAAGCTCTTTAGGAATCTTCAACATTTCTAAGAATGTTACAAGTTCCTAAGACCAAAAAGTTTGAGAACCGCTGATACATGTGAAAGAACCAAGTCAGTTGTGGTTGTACTGGCAATTTATTAAGAGGTTTAGGCTATTTAAACAATGCAGCATGCAAACAGCCCTCCCGCTGCAGACATTGATTGTTAACAGCATGCTGCAGCTCCTAGGCAGGGCTGCTTTATCCGGGGTCCGAGATGATCTCTGAACTCTCTAGAATTGTCTGAAATTTCACGTGGAGGTCATGTGTCCAGTTCTTTCGGGTGAGGATCCACACTTCACAGCTTTCAGGTTCTCAGAAGGCTCTAAAAGAAGCGCAGCCATAGGAATTCTGAATGTCCCCTAGCCCTGTCCCATCCCCAGGAGTAATGATAAGGTCAAGATGGAGAAGCCTGAGCCAAGGTGCTGCTGGAAACTTTTTGGAAAAGAGCAAAGTGGCTCAAGGCTCTCTTGTCTGTGGCCTGGGCTTGAGTGTTCATTGTGTTCTTGGCCTTTTACTTGTGGAAAGGTGTTAGACTTGGGCCAGCTTTTCTAGGCTCTCGGGAGAAAGGCTGCCCTTGAGTTGGCACCATTGTTAGTGCGTCCTTCCAAGCCTTCTTTCACCTTAATGTGGGAGGATGTGGTAGAACGCGAAGAACAAAGATCAGTGCAGAGAACAAAAAGGGCCCAGAGAACAGAGTCGCCATGGTTTGGGCACTGTTTGTGCAGACCAAATGATACTATACGGAGATTTAGAATACTAATGCTGGAGGGCTCAGCAGGATTAGATCAGACTCCCTCCTTCTACTGGAAGATTCTTAGGAATTGGGTATTCAGCCATCTCTGTCTCTGTCTTGGAGACCCTTGGCAGCTAAGCTAATAGTTAAGTAGATCTAAATTGCTTGTGAAAATTACTATTTAATGTTTCCTACTGCAGTTTCTTAAGGTGTTTTTATTAACTTTCATTCTAGCGTCTACTTAGGGTTACTCATAATATTTAGTGTTCTTGTGAGAATTTAAAAAATTCTAATTATAGCTCACTGCCCTTACTATTGTATCTTTAAGTTAATAAACCCAAAAACCAAATCCACTGCTGTCGAGTCAATTCCTACTCGTAGCGACCCTATAGGACAGAGTGGAACTGCCCCATAGAGTTTCCAAGGAGCACCTGGTGGATTTGAACTGCTGACCTTTTGGTTAGCAGCTGTAGCACTTAACCACTACGCTACCAGGGTTTCCTTTAAGTTAATACGACTGGAAAAAATCGTATCTTAGATATTTAGTTGTTTCATATCTCTCCAGTGTTGCTTAACTTTTGATTGAATATGTATATATGTGTATGTACATATATATGTATATATTCCAGTTTTATGTAAGCATTTGATATTTACTTAAATAAAATTTTGTGTACTCTGTGGTTAATTTCACAACATTCAGACGTCCCCCTATATTTAGATTTTTTTTTAATTACACAATGCATACCTTATTATATGTACATTTTGTTCATGATTTCGTGTATAGTTGCCATCATAAACTTTTTCTCTATTTCACTTTTAAAAATGATTCAATAAAATACTGCTTTCCTAGGAAAATATGAAAAATGCATGAAATATTATTTAGACTAAAGACTTCTGAAATTTTTAACTATGAAATTATATTTGTTACCAATTTAGTACAGCTTGTATAAAAAGAACATTTTATTGTTGGAACTTTGTAAGATTAACACATTTGTATAAGGTAAGTTCAGTCAGTCAAACAAATTTCTTCCATCATTATTGTCATAACTGCCTCTTCCAGTTAAGAAAATAATTGGAGGTAACTCAAAACTGTAAAATGTTGTCTACGTATTAGTAGCATCTTGAAAGTTGGAATACATTCAGTTTGATTAAACTCCGCTTCATTAGATTTTAATGTGCTGTTTGTAATGTATTTCAGAAACTCCAGAAAGGAACTGAATGACATACGATTTGAGTTTACTCCAGGAAGAGGTAAGGGTTAGTTGAAATTATTATTTTATTGCCACAAAGAGCATTTCAGAAGTTAATTACAAGCATTTGTTTATAATATGGTGTTCAAAAATGGAAGGAAGGAAGGAAAGAGGGAGGGAGGCAGGGAGGAAAGGAAGGATTTCAGTAATTGTAGGAATTATAAAGTGAACCACTACTGACTGCATGAATCCCAGTGACACATGCTATACAGTGTGTGTGTGTATGTATAAAGAATACATTAAACTGAACCATGAAAATAAATACAGCATAGTGATGCAGAGCCTAAAGGAAGTTATGATGAGCCTAATGAGCAGCATACAGCAGTAATGATGAGGGCTGAGCAGCAAACAGCTGTATCATAGAGAAAGGTAAAGTACTTTGTCTCTCTCTTCCCAGTTCAGATTATAAGAAGCCTGTACTGAGGAGTGTTTGTAGCCTCTATTTGCTGCAGGCACCACTGGTAAACTTGGTAGGAACAATGCCAATCTTGCAGTTCAATACAATTTTAGTATTTTGAATAGTTATCAAACTGCTGAAACACTAACCTGGTTGCTCTTTAAGCTCCTGCATGCCATGGAACCATGTGTTACTTCTTGGTATCCCCAGCACCTGGCAGAGAGCCTGGCGCACAGGAGAAGCCCGAGTAATCTTGGTTAACTAATGGTTAACATATACAAACAGTCTCTGGAGACCACAAGGCCAGTTGTAGAAAAAAAAAAAAATTATTATTTCCATTATTTAGTTTACGACTAACAGCATAAAAAATAAAAATCAGATTTTAATGCTAAGGCTCAAACTTTTTTCCGTGACCCGTGGCTTCACGTTTTTATGTACATTGAATACGTGTATAAAATACATCATTTTCATATATTTGAATTTATTAATATATATAAGCTAATAACATTCTGCATTTGTTTATTTTACGTACTGGAGCCCCACATAAACTTTAATTTGATTTAAAAAATTGTATTTGCTAAAATTTTGAATGTTTGTGGAAATCTTTGTGGAAACAGACCACCACATCCTTCTCCCGTGGAGTGGCTGGTAAGTTCAAAATGCCTACCTTTCAGTTAGCAGCCAAGAGCTTTAACCACTGCACCACCAGGGCTCCTTGGAAACCAGAGAGTTCTGCCTATGTACGTTCACATTCAGTTTTTTTTTTTTCCAGTTGACAAGGTTTATTTATTTATTTTTTGAAATGTAATTTTTTTTTATTGTGCTGTAAGTGAAAGTTTACAAATCAAGTCAGTCTCTTATACAAAAATTTATATACACCTTGCTGTATACTCCTAATTGCTCTCCCCCTAATGAGACAGCACACTCCTTCCCTCCATTCTCTCTTTTTGTGTCCATTCGGTCAGCTTCTGACCCCCTCTGCCCTCTCAGCTCCCCTCCAGACAGGAGATGCCAACATAGTCTCACGTGTCTACTTGATCCAAGAAGCTCATTCTTCACTAGTATCATTTTCTATCCCACTGTCCAGTCCAATCACTGTCTGAAGAGTTAGCTTTGGGAATGGTTCCTGTCTTGGGCTAACAAAAGGTCTGGGGACCATGACCACTGGGGTCCTTCTAGTCTCAGTCACACTATTAGGTCTGGTCCTTTTACGAGAATTTGAGGTCTGCATCCCACTGCTCTCCTGCTCCATCAGGGGTTCTCTGTTGTGTTTCCTGTCAGGACAGTCATCGATTGTAGCGAGGCACCATCTACTTCTTCTGGTCTCAGGCTAACGTAGTCTCTGGTTTATGTGGCCCTCTCTGTCTCTTGGGCTCATAAGTACCTTGTGTCTTTGGTCTTCTTCATTCTCCTTTGCTCCAGGTGGGTTGAGACTGATTGATGCATCTTCGATGGCTGCTTGCTAGCGTTTAAGACCCCAGATGCCACTCTCCAAAGTGGGATGCAAGATGTTTTCTTAATAGATTTTATTATACCATTTGACTTAGAGTCCCCAGAAACCATGGTCCCCAAACCCCTGCCCCTGCTATGCTGGCCTTCGAAGCATTCAGTTTATTCAGGAAATTGCTTTGCTTTTGGTTTAGTCTAATTGTGCTGACCTCTCCTGTATTGTGTGTTGTGTTTCCCTTCACCTAAAACAGTTCATATCTACTATCTAATTAGTGAATACCCCTCTCCCTGCCTCCCTCCCCCTCTTGTAACCATCAAAGAATATTTTAATCTCTGTTTAAGCCGTTTCTCAAGTTCATATAATAGTGGTCTTATATAATATTTGTCCTTTTGCATCTGACTAATTTCACTCAGCATAATGCCTTCTAGATTCCTCCATGTTATGAAGTGTTTCACAGATTCCTCACTGTTCTTTATCGATGTGTAGTATTCCATTGTGTGAATATTCCATAATTTATTTATCCATTCATCTGTTGATGGGCACCTGGGTTGCGTCCATCTTTTTGCTATTGTAAACAGTGCTGCAGTGAACATGGGTGTGCATATGTCTGTTCATGCCAAGGCTCGTATTTCTCTAGGATATATTCCAAGGAGTGGGATTGCTGGATTGTATGGTAGCTCTATTTCTAGCTTTTTAAGGAAGAGCCAAATTGATTTCCAAAGTGGTTGTACCATTTTACGTTCTTGCCAACAGCGTATAATTGTTCCAGTCTCCCCACAACCTCTCCAACATTTATTATTTTGTTGTTTTTTTTTTTGGATTAGTACCAGCCTTGTTGGAATAAGATGGAATCTCATTGTAGTTTTGATTTGCATTTCTCTAATGGCTAATAATTGTGAGTATTTCTTCATGTATCTGTTAGCTACCTGAATGTCTTCTTTAGTGAGGTGCCTGTTCATATCTTTCACCCATTTTTTAATTGGGTTATTTGTCTTTTCATAGTTAAGTTTTTGCAGTATCATGTAGATTTTAGAGATCAGGAGCTGATCAGAAATGTCATAGGTAAAAACTTTTTCCCAACTTGTGGGTAATCTTTTTACTCTTTTGGTGAAGTTTTTGGATGACCATAGGTGTTTGATTTTTAGGAGCTCCCAGTTATCTAGTTTCTCTTCTGCATTGTTAGTAATGTTTTGTAACTGTTTATGCCATGTATTAGGGCTCCTAATGTTGTCCCTATTTTTTCTTCCATGATCTTTATTGTTTCAGATTTTATATTTAGGTCTTTGATCCATTTTGAGCTCGTTTTTGTGCATGGAGTGAGATATGGGTCTTGTTTCATTTTTATACAGATGGATATCCAGTTATGCCAGCACCATTTGTTAAAAAGGCTGTCTTTTCCCCCATTTAACTGACTTTGAGCCTTTGTCAAATATTAGCTGCTCATATGTGGATTCACATTCAGGTTTTAAAAGACACTGCCAGCCAAACTATTTTTGTTCCTGGGCCAAATGTGGCCATAGACTCAGGGTCCTTATTCTCTGGGTTCTGTAAGGACAAAGATTTAATGGCTCCCAGTGTATTTAAGGGACCCTAAAATTAGTGATGCAGTCAGAATCAACTCCATGGCACTGGGTTTTCAGTGGGGATTGTGCAGTGGTTAAGAGTCTGCTAACCGAAAGGTTGGCTGTTTGAATCCACCAGCTGCTCACTGGAAACCTTATGGGACAGTTCTGCTCGTCCTGTAGGGTCGCTATGAGTTGAAATCAACTCAATGGCAACAGGTTTGGTTTTGGTGTTGGTTTTAGTGTACTTGTGTTAAAATAACATCTGGAATATCTTTCACTGAAAAGATGCAAATAGGACCCTAAAAAATTTGCTAATTGATCTTTCATTCTGAAGATATCCTTCTTTGACAACTTAAGAGTTGGTCTCTGAAATTTGAAAAGGCCAGTCAGTGTTATCAAAGACCTGCGTTTTGTCATAATATAAAAATATTGACTAAGCAATGCTGTGATAAAAATCTAGCAATTATATAACAAATGTTTCAAGTGCGGCAAGTTGAAAGAACATATTCTTATTTTAAGGTTGTTTCTTTTCATCGAATTGCTTAAAATTGACTATGGCAATAAAAATCAATTGTAATTTAACGAAGTATCAAAGAAATGAATTTCTGAGGTGAGGGTTTTTGTGGCTAAGATGGCCCTATCAGCATTCCTGAGCCATTGTGCTTGCTTTGGCAGCCTCATTTGCCATCCTTAGATTAACAGTCTCTGCTTTTGTTACCAAGACAGAAACTACAGCATCGGCTTTCTGGTGATAGCTGGCATTCACTGGGCAGCTGTGCACTGGCTGGGTAGTTAGTCGCAGATGCACCGTGTGTGTCACAGTACCTCTGTGATTACTGATGCTGTCTGCATTTCAGATATTGTCTGCGGTAGCCTTTACATGTACACCACATGTGCTTACGTTTGTACTGTATCTGCACATGAATACGCATATGTGGTATAAAATATATAAGCATATAAAATATTCTCTGCCCTCATTTAATAATAAGCCCTTTGGGTTTATCATATTGCTGTATGCTCTCAAAATTGGGCATTAATGTATGATCTTTTAAACTTACTTAGATATCAGGAATGCTAAACAGCTTAAAAAAATAAATTACAGGTGAAACAGTTACCTTCAAGTGTCTGTTTTGGACTGTAATGATACTTGACCTTTGGGCAATCAAAATGACTACTTAATGACGGAAGCCCAGAAACTTCTCATTTTGGCCAGCCGTGTGACTCGTTTTCCATTATAATATGACTCATCTGGCTCCTAGGAGTCCTGAAGATAGTAGGAGACACTGTACCGTTCAGTCGTTTGGGAATATCACTTGCTAGTCCTCAGCTGGAAACCCTGGTGGTGTAGTGGTTAAGTGCTATGGCTGCTAACCGAAGGGTCAGCAATTCGAATCCACCAGGCGCTCCTTGCAAACTCTATGGGGCAGTTCTACTCTGTCCTATAGGGTAGCTATGAGTTGGAGTTGACTGGATGGCAGCGGGTTTGGTTTTTTAGGTTTGGTCCTCAGTTTGGCTGTGTTTGATTATTAAATTTTCAACTATCTCCTGTGGTTGTAGCTTCTTCCGCAAGTGTAAGATGGTATTGATATGTGAGAGATGGTGGTAATACATCCATATCCTTTACAAGATGATCAATCGATAGAAATGTAACGACTGCCTACTGTGTGCCAAGTACCGAGATAGGCACTTTAATTCCATATGCATCTTTTCCTGATATTCAGGTGGCATCCAGGAAGAAGAGATTATGATGCTGAATGTTCTTGCAGGTGTTACAAAGATAAATCATATTCAAAGTAGAGCCGTTCATTGTGATGCTGCCCTGGGTGCCTTGCTATGGGATCATTTTATCATTAAGAGATTTTTATAAGGTGTTTCTTGAACCTCTGGCAATAAAACCTCTTGGACAAGACCCAAGATAAGCCCACATTACATGGAATTGTATAGCTTAGTAAGATTTCATTTTTTTTTTTTTTTTCATTTACTTCATTATATTCTACTTTGTTATGAAGTGGTATCAGTAAAATGATAGAATACCACGATTTCTCTGGAAATATAAATGATACACATTGGATCTCAAGCTTTTGTTGGAAATTAGGGAAATTGGGCCAGGCATGAAGGGAAGAAAGAGCATACACAAGGATGTAAGATACGATTCGTATTGTCTTTGGCTGATGCGTCATCATCGCAGATACCATTTATTGTATACTTACTGTGTGTCTGACACCGGGCTAAGCACTGCACAACCCAAGAACTGTAAAAGGTGATTGCACTTCCAGCTGCATATACACACACTCAAGGATACTTAATAGCATTTGAGGTGCAGATTAAGCAAGGAAAGCAGTCTGTGTTGAGGGCAGCTTCCGGCATGACAAACCACAATTCAGTTTGGATGCTTGCTTGATTCAGCAGCTCACTATCAGGCATTCCCTGACTTTAGGAGACACTTATGTCAAACCTCCATCTCGATTGTCACTGGCTGCTGAGTGGTGTTTTTTGTTTGTTTGCTTTCTTTTGTTTTGTTTTTGTCTAATTATAGTTCTGTATGCTTATAAGAACATCAAAAGGCCGTGAGGACCAAGTCATCCCCCCTGTAAAAACACAGAGGTTTACAGTGGTTCTTTTGAGCACATTGCAATTTATCAGTTTCTCTTTATAGAGTCTTCAAAAAGACTTCTCAGTGTTATCATGTTCATTCATAACCTTTCAATTAAGTAATTTCAGCTATATTCACTTGCTGCAGCCTGTTCGATCCCGTCTTTATGAGATTGCTAATTCCTGTCACTTATCATTGAGAAACTACATTACTTTATTCAACCACATTTTCTAAGATAATGAATCTGTTGTTATCAAATGATCAATGTCATGTTAAAGGAGTTTCTTAACTGCATAAATTTAAATAGCTCATTTCGATAGTCCAACAAGCTGATAGAATGTTTGTTCCAAATATAAGGTGTATCAGACTCTACCCTTTCAACCTTTGGCATAAATTCTGGCTCAGTAGCAGCTAATGATAGGAAAGGTTTGAAGATGTTGACGTTAACCTTGGCAAGAAAGGAAAGCCGTGTCCTAGGGAACTATTAAGAGAGAACTTCTAGAGGTGCATTTGCAGATTAATTCAGATGACAACCAAAAGCCAAAGGTTTCTTGGTTCACCAAAAATGAAAAAAATAATTTTGTGTTACTTCTACCAGATAAATAGCAAGATGAAAATTATACAAAGCAAATGTATTTCAGTTTGCCTCTGATTTTTCCTCCTGGTAGAATCTGAATTAAAACACATGTGGGTGACTTTAGTAAATGAAAGATATATATATATATATATATATGTTTTACATTGCACTGGGTTGTTGGTTCTTATTTTGTGGTTACTAATACATATTCATTTCACATTTGGACAGATACGGCAGATGGCGTTTCTCAGGAGCTCTTCTCTGCTGGCTTGGTTGACGGTCATGATGTAGTTATAGGTAAATCATCTTTTAGTATGCAGTGTCATTTTGCTGATATATCACATGGAAATGCATTTAGAAAGAAAAATTTTCATAAAGGAATACTTTACCCTATGGATTTTGGAAGATTTCTTCTTGAATTCTTGTATAAAGAAGTCAATTACGAATCAATCATGTTTAATTTTCCTCTTGAGAAAGCTTTTTGTTTTTATGTAGGTATGTCTCATTTATCTGGATGTCATTTATTTGGTGAGGGACATCAGTTATGGCAACTGTAGCAAAGAACCTAAAAGTAAGACCCAAAAGTCCATGACATAGCAAAAATAAGGTATTTTAAATTTCATGTACAGAAGTACTAGAACCTCTGAGGTCTTTTCTCAGAGTTTCTTATTCTTTCTTTGGACCCAGTTCTGATAAATTTAGGTGCTAGTTTTCCCAGCCCCCAGCAATATTCATCATAAAGTCTTAAGGTTGGGACCTCAAAGATCATTCAGACCTTTTTTTTTTTCTTTTCATTAGATAAGGAAACAGAATCCCTAGAGAGGTTCAGTGGTTTGTCCAGGTCGTGAGGCTGGGCTGTGGCAGAGACGGGGCTGGACCCCTGATCACTTCCCTTCTAGACCACAACTCTTTCTACTACTTTCAAATCAACAGATGACTACATGGAGGAAGTGGAGCCTACCAGATACAGGCCTATTGATAGGAGCAAGAAATGCTGCTAAACCTCCTGACAAAAGAGGTAGAAAGCTCTCAGAGGCAGTCACGGTCACCTAAGGAAAAGTGTAGTCTGGAGCCCTCTCTAGGATAAGGTGAATAGTGCCACCCTCCTTAGCAACTTCTGGGTTTATGAAGATTTTATAATGCAGTTTATTACTGGGTATTCATAATTATGACCCTAAGTAATCGAAATTTGTTGACGTTATATCATAAAAAAAAAGGTTAATTATATTTATTATATAGTAATTACATTGTTAATTATGGTAACACTCTGTGTTAATTAGGAGAATGCATATCATGGTAAGATTTTCTTCAAAAATATTCAGACCCTAATCGGTGTTTGAATTGACATGCTCTTCATAAATGACACATTATAAGTTAAAAAGCTCACTTATTCGTAATAAATTCTTCCCCAGTAACGCTGGAGGATGTGACTGAGAGGGACATTGAGAGAGATATGCACACATATACGCATAATTTATTCCTAGAAAGTTTATAATACAGATCATTATAAAGTGAATTGTTTTATTTAAATAAGAGTAACTGCGTTTATAGTGGGAGATTAGGATTCTCACTAAAGAACCAGTATCCAATAATACGTCACTGATATACAAATGGTATGTCATAAATGCAAAGATATATTTATAATTAAAAAAAAATTGAGTTACTCTTCCTAGTAATTATACATGGAATGTACACATTGATTTTACAAGGAGCCTGATTCCTCTAGTTAGGAGCTCAGCTACTAACCAAAAGGTTGGCAGCTCCAATCCACCAGCTGCTCCTTGGAAACCCTATGGAGCGCTTCTACTCTGTCCTATGGTCACTATGAGTCAGAATCGACTTGATAACAATGGTTTTTTTTGTGTGTGTGTGTGATATATATATAGATATCCTGTTTTCTTCTCACTTGCCTTTAAAACCTTGTGTGATCTCATGTGCAGCTGGGTTCTTACTAAAATTTTCTCATCTAATATGAGGGAAAAACTGAAAACAGATCAATTTAACTTTAGTGTCTACTTTAAATTTCCTCTCTGAGTTCTTTATGTTAACCTAACAATTCCTTGATAAAAGTAAATTACTTTCATCCTTATTAGAAGAAATAAGCACACACTTTTGTGTCTTAGTTTACCCAAAGAAATAAAAAGTTAACAGCTAGATCAAGATATATTTTCCATACTAAACAGCCAGAACTAAAAATTAATTAGTGGAATGAAAATAATAATCAAAAATCTATTTTTGATTATTGTCCTTTGATGTGTGCTGATCCCTGGTAGGTGGGAGGGAATATGGAGAATAAAAGAGTTTCCCGTAAAGGAGTTAGGTCACATCTCTTGCTAAACATGCTCTTGCCTCATCACGCCTACGGTCCTATTTAGCATACTTCTTTTTGCCCCAGGCCCAGTTGAATCTAAACTAGTGGCATTTTGTTGTTGTTGTTGAATTTTTAAAAAGCAGCAATTAAGGTATAGTTCAAGTATAACTTGTTGAATATGTTTTAAATACAGTTCATAATCAGAAAGCTCCTGTTTTTCGATGCCTTAATAATTATCCTTCTAAAATTATTTTATCTTGCCTTGGTTTCCCTTCTGGGAGTTCTGGTATTCGTATGTGTAGAGTGCTGGAGTAAGACCAGGCATGTGTGACTCCTCCTAAGGAAGCAGCACTAAAAATACCTCACCTGCACATCACGCCAAAGAGTTTACAAACAAGCTTTGCCTGTTCCCTTTGATCATCACGTCAGTTCTGTAAGGTAGAGATACCAGGTTGCATTTAATTACCTGTGGATGAAAAACTGAAGTCAAAGGTAGTGTCAGGGCATTGCAGCTTGTGGTGGTACTTGAACTTAGGTCTCGTGACTCCATGCCCAGAGCTCAACCCTGTCCCTAACCCTCTGTGTACAATTTGTCTGATACCTTCAGTCTTGAAAAGTAGACCTAGATCATTTTAAATGATGGTAGTTCTCATGTCTCCTCAAAAAAAAAAAAAAAAAGTTTTTACTTGTTTTTTCCTGTTCAGAAGATGTTGTTTTATATTGTAATTGTTGGCTATTTGATAAACAGATAAAATGTATTTGATTCCTGCCCCCTCTAACCTATCCCAGCTATTGTCTGCTCCTTCCCTGTTCGTCTAAAGCCCCCTTACTAGATATGTCCCATCACCATACAGATGTGTTTTTATTTCTCCAGTCTTAACAAAGCCTTCTCTTGATCATGCTCCCCATCATAGCCATTTCCTTCCTTTCCTGTACAGCTAAACTTTTCCAAAAAATTGCTACTCAACTGGTCTAAACCAAAAGCAATGAAGTTTCCTGAATACAACTGAACACGGAAGGCCAGAGTAGCAGGGGTGGAGGTCTGGGGATAATGGTTTCAGGGGACATCTAGGTCAACTGGCATAACAAAATGTATTAAGAAAACATTCTGCATCCCACTTTGGTGAGTGGCGTCTGGGGCCTTAAATGCTAGCAAGCGGCCATCTAAGATGCATCAATTGGTCTCAACCCACCTGGCATGCAGAGGAGAATAAAGAACACCAAAGATACAAGGTAATTATGAGCCTAAGAGACAGAAAGGGCCACATAAACCAGAGACTACATTAGCCTGAGACCAGAAGAACTACATGGCCCCAGCTATAACTGATAAGTGCCCTGACAGGGAACACAACAGAGAATCCCTGATGGAGCAGGAGAACAGTGGGATGCAGACCTCAAATTCTTGTAAAAAGAACAGACTTAATGTTCTGACTAAGACTGAAGGGACCCCAGAGGTCATGGTCCCCAAGACTGGAACCATTCCCAAAGCCAACTCTTCAAACAGGGATTGGACTAGAGTGTAAGACAGAAAATGATACTGGTGGAGAGTGAGTTTCTTGGCTCAAGTAGACCCGTGAGACTATGTGGGCAGCTCCTGCCTGGAGGCGAGATGAGAAGGCTAATGGAGACAGGAGCTAGCTGAATGGCCATGTGGAATACAGGGTAGAGAAGAGGAGTGTGTTGACTCATTAGGAGAGCAGCCAGGAGTACATAGCAAGGCGTATGTAAATTTTTGTATGAGAGACTGACTTGATTTGTAAACTTTCACTTAAAACACAATTAAAAAAAAATTGCCACTGACTTCAATTCCTTTCCTACCACTGTCCCTTGTACCCAATCCAGTCAGGCGTTTGGCCTCCCAATTCTACTCAGACTGTTTTCAAAGTTATATCTTGAGGGGACAGATGGAATGGCAAATGCTAAGGCAAGTATGGCTGGAGTGGAGTGACCAGGAGGGTAGATACAGAGCGTGGGGTAAGGGAATGACTGCCACGTTTCTAACTCCAGTGGTTAAGTCTCAGTCCTCATCTTACTACACTTATCAGCAGCATTGAGCTGTCCTCTATGACAGACTTTCTCCTTCCATCTCACTGGTGCTTCCTTTTCAATCTTTTTTGCTGGTCCTCGGCATCTCTGACCTGCAAATATTGATATGCCCGAGAACTCTTTCCATTGATTGCTTTTTTTTTTTTTTTTTTAAATCACTGACTCTTGGTGATCTCATTTAGCCTGATGGTATTATATATCTACCATTCACTAACTCCCAAATATATATCTCTGGCCTAGACCTCTCCTTTTAATTCCAGACTCCTATCCAGCTCCTTTTTTTTGGCATCTTCCCTTAAATATCTGCATCTCAGATTTAATTTAACATCTCTAAAATCTGGTCCCTGGAGTTTGTAGGAAATAATGGCTAGTAGTCTTGTACACTCAGTTGATGTCAGCTCCATCATTCCAGGTGCTCAGGCCAAAAACCTAGGAGTGGTCCTTGACTTTTCCTTCCCTCTCATACCTCACATCCAATCTCTCAGAATGTACCCAAGATCTGGCCTTAAGTCACCACCTCCCTTACCATCCTGTTTCAAGCCCCTCTCATCTCTCAGTTGAATTATTGCAGCTGCACCATAACTGGCCTCCTTGCTTCTGCCCTTGCCTCCCTTCAGCCTGTTCTCAGCATCCAGAGACATAGAGGTAAAAAGTCAGTCAGACATATGGGATGTCCAGAATGAACAAGTCCACAGAGTGAGAAAGTAGGTTAGTGGTTTCCAAGGGATGGAAGAAGGGGGATTGACTGCTTGTGAGTATGAGATTTCTTTTTGGGGTGATGAAAATATTCTAGAATTGGAAGGGTGATGTTGCATAACCTAGTGAATAAGCTAGCAACCACTGACTTGTGTACTTTAAAAGGGTAAATTTTGTGGTATATGAATTATATCTCAGTAAAAAGAAGTAAGTCAGATTACTTTAATCCTTTAGTCAAGACACCCTAATGTTTTCTATCGCACAAAGACCTCTCAGTGGCCTACAACCCCCTTCGCAATCTGACCGCTTTTCACTTCCCAGACCTCCTGTCTTCTACTCTCCCTCTTGTTGGCTCCACTCCAGCCACTCCACTCCAGAAACGTGTGCTGTTTCTTTGCCAGGATGCTCCTTCCCCAGATACACGTGAGCTCACCTGCGTGTCTACTCTGGTTGTGCTTAAATATTCCTTTCTCCAAAGGGCCTACCCTAATTAGTCTACTTAAAATCGCAGCCCACCCCCAACTGCCTACCTTCTTCCTTACATTATGATTCTATCTCGTCTCTCCCCATCTAAGAGGTTGTCTCATTTATCTTGTTAATTATATAGCTTTTCCCATTGAGCATGAGTTTCTTAAGGGCCAGAATTTTTATGTTTTGTTAATGGCTGTGTTCCCAGTGCCCAAAACTGGTTATATCACATAGTAGGCACTCAATAAATATTTATTAAAAAGAAACAAATTCTGTTTTGAAATATAAAAACGTCTAACAATTACTTTTGAAACAAAGGCAATTTTGAATGTAGGATTTCGTTATTTTAAGGATCTCACTTTCAAGGTTGCAAAATTCAGATAGGATTTGCAAATATGAAACAGGCTCACCTAATGAAGGCTGTTTTAAAAAGTCTAATTCAACTTAGAGCAGTGACATATAGAGATTTGAATGAAATTTTATGTGGGTATTTTTTTCAGCTTCCATAACATAAAATAGCTAACATTAGGTTGATTAAAAATTTTTTATTTTCCCAGCAGAATGTTTTTGTTGTTGCTGTTGTTGGAGTAAATGCCCATGGTAGCATGAGGAAGCTGAAAAAAAAAAAAAAAGCAATAGCTTATGTTATGGAGCAAGAATGTTACAATTTTAGCTGTCATAGTAGCAAATATAGCTTTGAAAAACAATCTTCCATACCAAGCTTCGGGGTAGTCTGCCTTTAGTGCTCAAACCTTTACAGAGCAGAGCTGGGACTGCAGAAGGGCTGGTATGGCCACGTGGAGGGATTGCTTCTGTGCAGAGGCCGAGGCGTGCAGAAATTAAATGTGGTGTTTGTAGACCCAAATAAACCCACTTCAGTTGTACTTAGGAAACCCTGGTGGCGTAGCAGTTAAATGCTACAGCTGCTAACCAAAGGGTCGGCAGTTCAAATCCACCAGGCGCTCCTTGGAAGCTCTATGGAGGCAGTCCTACTCTGTCCTGTAGGGTTGCTATGAGTCGGAATCTGCTTGACAGCACCGGGTTTGGTTTTTTTTTTTTTTTTTGGTTTAGTTGTGCTTAAATGCAGCACCACTTCAGGCAAAAAACAGGAAACACTTTTAGGCCTTGTGTAATTGGAAACTGATAAGATTGCAAGACATGCTGGATAGATGTTGGCCTGAAAAAAAAAAAAAGGTTTACAAGATGAAAGACTATACAATATGCACCTGTAAATTTGCTTATCTTCCCTGGCTGGGCTGGCCAACAAGTGGAAATATACCAGATCTGAGTTTACGTTCCAGTTGTTTCCAAGAGAGATCCTGAGGATGACCAACAGTAAGGCTGCATAGAAACAGGTTTCCTCTGTCTCCTGGTTTAAAAACAGCCTATTAGGAGTCTTTTTTTTTTTTTTTGCAGTGGATGCAGGCTCGGGGGGTGAGGGAGGTGGGGATGGGACTGGTATGTGCTATGAAGAAGAAAGCAAGAATTCTGATTTCTGTTCAGACCTTTAATGGGTTTTCGAACCTCAGCAATAGGAGAAAGGAACACCTGTTGTAAGTGTGTTCAGCTGCAGTTGCCTGGCCTCCTGTACAGAGCCTGCCCCTACAAAGCTGCCGAACGCTGGTCAGCAAGGTCCGTGCAGAGGCCAGGGGTTGCTGTCAGTGACCACGGGAGAAAAAGCTGGCTGAGAGGGCCGCCTTGCAGACGAATGCCTACTCACTGCCTCTTGCTGTGTTTTTATACCACCACGTCCTCCCGACTTGGTAACAACATATGTCTGTTTCCTTTAAATGAAATTTAGAGACAGATGTTGGAATTTCCATTTTCTAAGACGGGAGCTGTGTTTTTGCATTGATTTGTACAGTTTTCTTCTGATGGATTTTGAGCTTAGCTGACCATTTTGTTACCACTGAGGTGAAAGCTAACAGTAGCCATGTATGTCCTCATCCCTCTCTCACTGGACTTTAGACACACTGTTCTCACCCCTGCGGTACTCTTTTTCTACGCATAAAGAATCATGTGCAAACCCTGTCTGCCCTCAGGACTCACCACAGTAGTCACTTCCATGGAGTTTTCTCAGATGCCTCCCTCTCCCTTCCAGAATCTGGAAGACGTATTTTCCTTGTCTAGCATGTCGGAGAACCCCGTTTTCCTCAGCTTTGTGACCTGTGGCTTTCATCCTGTTGTACTTCCTGGTGACTGTCTTATCTCTTTGTGGAGATTGAAGGCACCTTTAAGGCAAAGCCTGTTTTCTGCTTTATTGATTCTCCACCATCCTTTGCCACACATAAACCAAAAACCAAACCCACTGCTGTCGAGTCGATTGCAACTCATAGTGACCCTATAGGACAGAGTAGAACTGCCCCACAGAGTTTCCAAGGAGCGCCTGGCGGATTCGAACTGCCAAACTCTTGGTTAGCAGCCGTAGCACTTAACCACTATGCCACCAGGGTTTCTTTGCCACACATAGACACCTAATAAATATGTTGAATAAATGAATGTATTTAATTTCACTGGGCTGGTTTAATCCCATTTTGCATAAATTGATAATTTAGACAGTGCAAATATTGTTATAGCCTGTAAAAATGAAAGAGTAATTCACCATAATTGATTCCCTCTCTCTCCCCTCTTCAAGCCCTTATTTCTCTCAAAAATTGATTTATTACATGACCTCTGAGTCCTGCCCCTTGGGAAGGAAATGTGGTTGGTCTGGAGGGCCTTCTGTCTGTCCTCTAGGGCTTGCTGAGGTTACAGTGTTTCTCAAAGTGTAGACTTTAGAATGCCTGCATCTAAATTTTATCTGGGGTGCTTATCAAAAATGAGCATATCTGGATTCTGCCCTAGAGCTACAGAATCTGGAATCTTGGGCCTAGAGTATGGAAATCTGCACTTTTAACAAGTATTCCAGGTGATTCTTAGACACAATAGAATTTCATGGCCAGTTTCTGCTGGCAGTAAGTAACCTTTGGAGTCTGTTTCAGCTCGTTTGATCACACCTATATCTTTCAAGTTTCACTTATCTCATCTGCTTTTATGCCTTTCTTGATTCTCTTCCTCCTTTAGAAGACTTGTTTTAAAACTGTTCCAGCAGTTAGCTTTTAAACATTGTGTGTGTGTGTGTGTGTGTGTGTGTGTGAATGGTGGAGATGCTACATAAGTCGAGGAGCAGGATTGGTACACATTTTTACCATAATGGATAGTTGTAGTGTTTATTAAAATTAATATTGCCGTCCATGGTGTAATAAGCCCTCCAGGTGGCCTTCAGCTTTTATATTTCCGTATAATGACAAGATGTCTTTAGGCTGTAAGGTATGTAAGCAACAGAGTCTTTGCTCATTCATGAGTATGTGGTTGGATATATGAAGTGCTTTGTTCTTCCAGCTATAGTCAGAGATATTTAAGTTTGCTGTGAGTGATTGGAAATTTATTGATCAACAGTACACTATTACAGTAAGTCTTGGAAAAGAGTGAACACATTCTCTGTTATTTTCAGTTGAGTGATTAATGCTGTGGTGATTACTGATGTAAAATTCAGTGGAAAAAAACTGATCAACAAAATAGTGTCTGTATTATACAACTACACTATGATTTTTAAATGGTGACTGGTAATAAAAGGAAGGAAACTCCTTAAGCCCCTCCTTGAATTAACACTCTGAGTTTAGGCAGGCTTAAGGTTAGTTGAATGAATTCAGTAAATACAAGCGTGCGATTCCTGATTGGTCACTGGGTGGCACAGACAGTTAAGTGCTTGGCTACTAATCAAAAGATTGGCCATTCGGAATCATCCAGAGCACCTTGGAAGAGAGGATTGGTGACCTGCTTCTGAAAGGTCACAGCCTTGAAAACCCTACAAAGCCCAGTTCTCTTCTGTAATATATGTGGGGTTGCCATGAGTTGGATTTGACACAACAGCAAGAGGTTTGGTTTTATTTTGATTCCTGATTTAAAATTGTGTGCTCAGTTCACTGCTCTTGGGAATTAGGAACTATAAGTGGTTTGGGAAAACTATGCTGACTGATTATTTTCTTGGTATATTTTTACCAGATATAAATTTTTAGCTAGACAGGGTTTAAACAATATGGCACAGGGTTTTCATTCAGTACAGGATTTCCATTTTCCAAAAGCTGCTACTCACAATTTTATTGTAGCTCATTGTTCCTGTCTTCCCAGATACCATTTTTAAAAACGTCTTATTAAGGTGTTTATACCCTAAATAGGAAAATATGACATTAATAATTAAAAATTAGTGTGCAGAAATTATTTTTATATGTGTATGAGTGATAAGATGGACTAGCTGATATAAAATACACCGTGCATATTGAATCCTGATTTTAATTTCATTCCGATGAGTGAATGACTACCATTTTGAGATGAATTAAAATATTCAGCAGTTGACACCTTTGGAGAAGTGGTAGAATCACAGTGTTACTGTTTGCTCTGTGTTCTGGGAAACAGGCCTGAATAAATGTGCAGAGAGAGAACACACATGCACAAATACACACACTCAGCATTGATTTGGTCACATACCTGAGGGTTAACTCTTTTTTTTTTTCAGTTTTATTTAGTTTAAAATTTTAGTTTATTTAGTTACAACAGGAAGCCAGATAGACTGAAGTAAAACGCATATAACCCTTGCTTTAACAAAGTATTATTTTTATAATCTGGTCACCGTATCACTCTGCCCCCCAAAACTCAAGGGAATTAAATAGAAGAAAATGTTTTCCTAAGCAAACTAAGTCAGAAGCTAAGCTGCAGATGTCCACTCACATGTTTCAACCCTCTGCCCCAGCCACCCTCTGTGCTTAATTATTTGTAAATCTTTATACAAAGTGATCCACAATTCAGATGAGGGTTAGCTGAGATGTTGTTTATAAAGAACTTCTGAGTTGTTGGAGGTGGAGGCAGTCATTCAGAACTATCCTTCCAAATGTGAGCATCTGTTATTTCCAGGAAATTCTAGCATAAAATAACATCTGTAATTCCCCCAAAGATGTTCTCAGTTTCTGAATTGCATGATTATGAATTCATGCAGCAATAAACCACACTGCAAGCCCTGATTTTCTAATTAACCTTGTCATTTTTTATTTAGTTAGGAGTCGTGTATCATCTTTAAAACAATTGGTTCAGTTAGACTCCAGTTCAGACTATACTTAATTTCACTTATGTGAAACAAGAGTTTGCCAGTGGATGAGTCCTAGGTATGTACTCAGTAAAATCTTGCTTTCTCTATTCCTTTGAAATTTCCTGTTTATGTTAATCTGTCCTTTAACTCTAGAATCAGATATGAATGAAGATTAAAGTAATCCGGTCAAGCTTTCTGACTATTGGAATAGAATGAACCTCGAATTGCCAGTTCCTACTTACGACAGCAAAGCCTTTCTGGTGTAAGTAAAGTAGGCTGAGTCTGATGCAGAAAACCTAGTCTGTCTGTAATTTACATTGCTCTAATACTACCACGTATGATCTGGTGATCTGCTCCCATAAAGATTATAGCCTAGAAAACCCTGTGGGCAGTTCTGCTGTGTCCTGTAGGGTCACTGTGGGTTGGAACTGACTGGATGGCACACAACAGCAATCTTGTATGACCTAAGTTTAGCATCCAAAAGATAGCGTAAGAATGCTTTTACCCCAAATTCATTTTAAGACAAGAGACCTTGACTGGTCACGTTCTAATAGATTGAAAGCTTCATTTTTGTTGTCAGGTTTACTTTCTCCAATATATCTTTAAATGTTTTTACCTAATTTTATGAGCTAATGTTTTTAGAAGCACCCACTCTACTGCTCAATCATGATAAACATTCCTTAAAAAAAACCCACTGCCATCGAGTCAATTCCGACTCACAGCAACCCTATAGGACAGAGTAGAACTGCCCCATAGGGTTTCCAAGGAGCGCCTGGTGGATTTGAACTGCTGACTTCTTGGTTAGCAGCCGTAGCACTTAACCACTACACCACCAGGGTTTTCAAACATTCCATAACTGGCAGGTTTTCCTGTAGGATTCCATGTATGATTGGCCATAGATCCATCCAGGAGGAGTTTGTAGTCAGGAAAGTATTTGACTAGCCATGGGTATAAAATCATGGGCCTGGTTCTACGCCATTTCTGCCTACTGTACAGCATGGCAGAACGTGAAGAAGCTCTCTGTTAGGCTTGGAAGGCATAATATTTTTTGGGGGGGGTGCCTAATTTTTTTTTATAGTAAAATGTCCAAGTTTCTACCTTAGGGAACTTGGGCAGCCATGAGAATTTGTTAACTCAAAATGAGTCCATCAGAGTCAAGGCATCCTTTTAGTAATAGACTCCCCAGAAGAGCTACATAATAACAGATTCTGAAACTTAGCATTTTGTTGGCTACCTCTTTAGAAACTTAGTGCGCTCATGACTGGTTTCTTCATTCAATGGATGAATCTGGAGTTAAAATTCTGCTGTCAGATCGCTGCACTCAGCTGTCTGTGATGTGCAGGATCAGAGGACAGGGAAGGACTTGAGAATTGCATCGGCACTGGCCTTGCTTTCCTTCCCTTTGGCTTGGCTATTAATTCCTCGTATATTCTTCTCACTGTTTTGTTTCTAGTTCTTGTAGTTGTCAGTGGAACTGAGTGATAAGGTGCGAATGGCATACAGTGGAAATTTAACATCTAATAGAAAGATAGACTACAGGTTAGAGAACATGAATTGGACAGCGTTACTCTTGGGAAGCATAAAAATGCTATGGATTATTTTGACTAATGAGCCTCTCAGCCCCTGACACTGTAGTCTTATGGAGCTCTTAAGATTAAAAAAACAAAAATGTTAGCTTTTTTCTTTAATGCTTTTGAAAATTTTTATTAGGTAAGGAATAGGCGTGAGAAAATTAATTTCTGGTATTTTTTTCACAGGGAATATATGTTAAAAATGTAGGACTCTGCATTTAAAGTAACTCTGAACCAGGGGCTTTATATATGTTTAATTAGCAATAATTAAATATAACAGCTTAATCTTGCCATAATTTGAAATAGCCACGCAATCCACATGTCTGCAGATTAAGTGGTTCTTGCCAATAATAGCAGATAATCCCCTGGGATATTCCTAGGAGTCCTCAAAAGAATGCATCCCAGGGGTTCTCAAACCACTTTGCCAGTGGTGCTTACCATGTGGTGGCCTCACTGACTCTCAAAGCGTCCCCTGCCACAGAAACTGCTTGAAGAAGCCACACCAGTGTCAGCAGCTAGTGTGAGGGTCTCAGCACCCACAACAGGGGTACTGCTTCCAGAAGGATCCAGGGCTCTTCCTGTTATTCAGTCAGAATGGTGCTTGCTTCTATGCAGAATAGGGAGAAGGGCCTTCTCTCAGATTTTGTCACCCAGGCCTTGAAGCTTCCCTACTTCGTTCATTCATTAAATAAAGCATTTAATTTACTTGGTGTTGTGTACGCCATGGTGAGTAAAACAATCAAGGTTCCTGCTCTCATAAAGCTTCCAGTCTAACCTAAGAGACACGTATTAGGCAAGGTATACACAGATAAAAGTGAAATTGCACGTTGTAAGACGTGCTCCAAAGGAAAATAGTATGCTATAAAGACAATAAGAAAAAGGGGGACCTAATTTTTTAATGTAGATTTGAAAGCAGGGAAGGGCCCTTTGTGAGGGAGAGGTCTGAGTGAAGTCTTGGAGTAAGCCTGCCCGGAGAGGAGAGATTAACATTCAGGGCAGAGGCATGGCTTGTGCAGATAAAGAACTTGGTGAAAGAAGATCAGTGTGGCCAGAACACATGGACGAGAGGAGGGCTGCATGGCAGAAGGATGGGGGAGAGGCAGGGGACAGATCGTGCAGGGCTTCGTAAATAGCGGTTAGCCATGATGCCTTGTAAAAAACTAAATTGAAGTTCAACTTTGGTTGCATTTCTATGTAGGAAAAGTATATATCTTTTGCCTTCCTTGTCTTATTTTTCTTTAGCTTCATTTCATCTGTAGAGAATCTAAATGCACAGTTTAGGGTAACTTAGGGTGCCTTTGCTGCTTGGGCACAATTCTCATTTGACTGAGGAGAGTAAGAGCCACAGAGGGGCAGGAAAATAGCCCTGGAGGACTTGAGAAATAAAAGCTGAAATGCTTCAACATTCTAGGTTCATTTAAGTTGGAGGGCATTGAAAAGTGACAATGGCAATTTAATGTTTGCGGATCAAGAAAACTTCAGAGATAGATACCTTCCAGTAATTCTGAATCCAATTATTCTATCAAAGAGAAATTAGGATTCCTAGAATAGGAAAAATTTGGGCATTCATCACAGGCATTTTATTCATATTAATTGCTAACCTAAGGGCCTTCACGTCCATTCCCAAAGAGGATGAAATACATTTTCCATTTCATAATATTGCCTTATTCTTATACAAATTGTTGTGTGCGCTAAGCTACCACTTACATACACAGTAGAATTATTATTATAATAGAGTACAGAATATATAAAATATTCATGTTCATTGAGCTAAAACAAACCTTCCACTTCAAGTACATCAATTACAGTTGAATTCAGTGAATTTTCTTTCAGGGGCTAATACTCTAATTACCAAAATTAAAGTCAGCATTCAAGTGGCCACATGTTCAGAAAGCAGGTACAGTAAAATAAGTGCTCGTTCAGCTAACCTTTGCCCTGGTGTACGGATATAGGGCTGGGGCAATGCTTTCCCACAGTGGTCATTTCTAGAGTGTCTATAAACTGGTTAAGTTGTCTGATCATTCTGGTCAACCTTGCTTTACCCTTCCTTTATTGGCTTTATTCTCTATGTAGTAATTTATTTCTGGGGAAAAATCTTTCCAAACTTCTGAGAAATGAATATTATAAAAACACTGAGTGGCATAGAAATTATTGTACAGAACTCTAGGTTCAGCTAACTGATATCTCCCATAATTACTTAAGTAACTGATTTCAAGTGGATTAGTTATTGATAAATTACAGTAAAATCAATTTGTATATGTTTCTTGGGGAAACCCTGGTGGCATAGTGGTTAAGTGCTACAGCTGCTAACCAAGGGGTTGGCAGTTCGAATCCACCAGGTGCTCCTTGGAAACTCTGTGGGGCAGTTCTACTCTGTCCTATAGGGTCGCTATGAGTTGGAATTGACTCGACAGCACTGGGTTTGGTTTTTTGGTTTATATGTTTCTTAATTGGTCACATTGGCTTTCTATATTGTGTACTATTTTTTTGCAATTAACTGTTAAAACCCAAAAACCAGTTGCCCTTGAATCGATTCCAACTCATGTCGACCCCATGTGTGTCAGAGTGGAATTGTGCTCCATAGGGTTTTCAGTAGCTGATTTTTTGGGAAGTAGATCATCAGGCCTTTCTTCCAAGGTGCCTCTGGGTAGACTCTAACCTCCAACCTTGTGGTTAGCAGGCAAGCACATTAACTATTTACATTACCCAGGGGCTCCAGCTATTAAAACAGCCCCATCTTATTTCTTAGACTCTCGGAATCTGAAACATCTGTAGAGACCATGTGGTGGATGGAAAAGAGCACAGCCTTCAAATCAGACACACCTGGTTCAGATACCAGCCGTGTCAGTTAGTAGCTGTGACCTTGGGAATTGACTTCATTTCCCTAGTCCTCCATTGCTTCTTTACCTATAGACTGACCCACTTAACTCAGAGTTGTCATGAGGATTATTTGATTACATAAAGAGGTTAGTGCAATAGCTGGCACATAAGAGACACTCAGTAAGTGGTAGTGCTATTTTGGAGTCGATCCAGCTGGCCTCCTGCCCACTGTAAGACTTATTTTATGATATACCAGTCAGAGAATGTGAAGCAACTGTGCAGTTTTCCCAAATAAAATGATACTCAGATACCTAGTTAGTAGTGGAGGCAGAAGCTCCACATGGGGAGGGATGACTGAACCCCTGTAGTCCCACTTTTTTCCATGAGAGTCAGTGTGTGTACCTCTGCCATCTCCCTGCTGGCATTGGGGGATGCTTTCTCCTATTAATGCTCTGGTCCAAGTATGCTCTGGAAATTCATGTATAAATCGCAAAATGAAAATGAACACTCAGAAAAGAATAGGCAAATAGATCATTGGTCTTACAAAATAGTTTGCTTTTACTTGTAGTCAGCCTGGAAGTACTGAACAAGTTACCTCCTTATTTAGTTTCCTGCTTTTTCCCTGTGATTGAAGTCACCGTTTTCCCACTGCTGAGTACCATCTAACGTGTAATGCCTCCGAGTCAGACCTAGGAGGAGAGGATTATAGAGAAATGTGGGTTTCCTTGTATCCTAAGGCTCACCTTTTGAGCCCTAGTCCCTTAGCCAAAGACCTACTTCTTTCTCTCTCACCTTTTGAGTTGAGGTTTCTTTGGCAAGACTTACCTCTTTCTCTGATACTTGACACCAGGAATATTTACCACCATCACGGGGAGACTACACACTTGTCTCAAGGAAGCTCACACTTCCTTCCCATGGGATTGTGGTCATGCTCTTAGGTCTCAACAGGACAACCCAAACAGAATACAGTACAATAGCCTAATATCTGTACAGGAGGAATAGCCAGCCTCCATTAACTTGACCCACTGAACTAAGTGATACTCTCAGTTCCCTCTGTAAATGTACCAAAAAGGCCTAGGGCATGCTGACATCTCACAGCTGGGAGAAGACACTCTAGTATGCCCCCCACTTTCCCATGTCTGCTCCCACCAGGTAAGCTGTATGTTTAACCCGAGTTCGTGCCCAAACTCGTATGGCAATGGTACTTCTAATTAGAACTACACCATTTAATTAATTGATAAGAGTTCAAAATCAGTTGTTTTTTCAAACAACAAGCAGGATGCTTTAGAAAAGCTTAATAAAGGCAAATTGCTAAAATAAACAAAAATGTATTAAATTAGATGTGGGAAAGATGACTGTAAAAAAGAGACATTTTAGAACTAGGATTTTTTTTAACTGCCTTGGCCCTACATCGTATGATTGGTAAATGAATGTATATTAATGAGTTCTTAGTTAAAACATTAAATGTAAGGTATATTTGTATGATATTTTTACATTTTTATATTACAGTTTGCATATTTTAAACTGCCTTTTTGTATTAACCAACCAGATACCACTCCCAACTCATTAAATAAGAGCATTTCTTCTGTACCTACAGACAAGTCCTGCTATATAATTTTGGGAGCCCAGTGTGAAATGAAAATGCATATCCTCTTGTTAAAAAATTACGAAGAATTTCGAGATGGTGACAACAGAACATTGAACCAGGCAGGAGCCCTGTGTGCCTGCCCAGGCCACACTGCCATGAAGGCAGCCCTGCCTACATTATGGACAAGGGGGCTGGGGAGAAGAGTTTCAGAGTATTATCCCGTGGTACTTACCCACTTACTCTCGTTCTGTATTTAAATAGTTGATTTTTGTAACATGAATGACTTCTTCTAACATCGTTTTCTTTATTTGGATCCATGTGTACGTTTTTGTAACTCTCTGGTCTTTTATTGGCCTTTCCTATATGAGGTCTTCTTCACATTTCCTAAGAATATTTTCATTCAAATCATGGAGACATTTTTGGTGCCCACAAGGTCAGGTACTGAGTTGCTGTCACTATACTGGAGATTTCTCTCCAGGGAGGCCTAAAACCAGCTCTCTTTCTGGCAAAACTTTAAAGTTTAAGTTTATTAAAGTTCTATTGTAGTGATCCTTAAAGACCAACAGTGTATGATATTTGAGACCGTGGTTTTATTTTGCTCGAAACAATGAAAATGCATGCAACTTTTCAGTAATGTCTTAGATAGTGGGGTATACTCACTTGACATTCACCTAAACTCTTCACTGGTTGGTGTAATACTATATTCCAGAACAGCAAATAAAAGTGGTTGGGTCAAACACGGAAAGTTACCCTTTGAAGAGATGCCAAAGGAAAGTCTCTTAAAGTTGTAAAAATGTCCATTTGTTTTTAGCCTATTAACATTTATGTCCCAGTAGAATATGTCATTCCTAGCAGATGATGATGTTTTAAGAAGATGGTAAGAAGATGAGACAATCTCTTCTTCTAGGTCTATATGTTTTTTGCATGAGTATAGTGCATACCAGAAAACCATAAAAAACCAGAAAACCATAATGGGTAAAAATTGACCCATAATATTTTGCAGGATTTTAATGATTCTTCAGAAGAAAATGCATTTTCATTTAGAATAGCTTAAGCTATAAGTAAAGAGCATGGGTGATGCAAATGATTAAACACTCAGCTACTGACCAAAAATTTGGCAGTTCTTATCCACCCAGAGGTCCCTCAAGATAACAGGCAAAAAGGTAACAGCAACTGGAGACCCTGTGGAACACATTTCTACTATGAAACATATGGGGTTGCCATGAGTCAGAATCTGCTAAATGGCACCTGGATAGTAAAGACCAAGAAAATTTCTCTCTTAGCCACAACAAGCCTCTCCTCCTCTGTTGGTGGTCCAAGTTGGCTTCCTGCCCATCCCTAAACAGGCCAATTGGTGGTGGAGGTTGAGGTCCCCATGAGTAGGTTGTGGGCCATCACTACCCACGATATCCACCTCAGGCCCCATAATAGTCTTGTTAAATAGCCTTAGCGCTTCCTTTTAAATTATCGTACACAAACTGCTCCTTCTAGGTATAGACGATTTACCTGTTCTTTAGGAAATTTATTACGTTGCTGTTAGGTTGTGTCGTGGCAGTGTAACAGATAGATCTTTCAAATGGCTATAGAGATGCACAATTTGCAGCACATTTTCAAAAGCAGGGAGTATTAAAGAGGAGGAGAACCTCCTTCTTCCTTCCTCAGTGTTCATATTGGTGTTATTGGTGTTTATATTTCCTTGCTGAGTGTCTCATACTTGACAGGAAAGCAAAATCCAGTTTGTTTATGCATTTTTATTTGGATTTTGCACGCTCTCTAGGTTTCCTTTTAATAGATAGACTCTCTTTTCTAGATGGTGTACCCATGACACCTCATTGCTGATTATGTTGTTTTGGTTCCATTTTCTTAACTACATTCAGTATGCAGAATCATTCATACCATAATGATATATTACAGGCTTTTCCCTGACTTTAAGGCATGACTTCTTTTGTTAGAATATGTTAAAAAGCTTAAGTCACAAACTGTGAAAAACTGATTTTTGAAATTACTTCAGCCCACATTTTCTATCTCAAATCTTAATTTAATCATAGTTCTTGAAGAAGCAAACCTAGGCAGACTTAATGGAGTCCTCTATACCTGTGGAGTCCTTTTCCTCTTTTGGCATGCCGAAATTGAAATCTTGTTGAGCTTCACGTTTTTGCCTCAAAGCCTCCCAACCACATTTTAGCCAATAATCCAACTCACATCCTTTTTCTGCTCTAACTTCAATTGTTCATACACTGCAGAGGTTACAACTTTGTGGCCCAAGACCTGGGCCTTGCCAGTAAATGTATTTTGTTTGGTCTGGAAATGTATTTAAATGTCTTAAATTACTTGCCGACATTTAAAAATTGGGAGAATTCACATTAGCATCCAGTTCTGATGTGTCTTAGAAAATCCAGAAGATCTTAAAACACCGGGCCTGAAAGCCTATGTTGCAAAAGTCCCTGTACCCACTTCCTCTCTGAACAATTTACTTTATCTCCCTGGCCCCTGACCCTGTAGGGTCTATTAGTGTTAACTGAGTCCACCCAGTTTTCTTCCTACATACACAGCACATCGTTCCCACACAGCTATATAAGGCTAGATTAAGGTTATTTTTCTATGCAAAAAACAAGTGTGATTATTCATTCGTTGATCAGCCTTAGATATAAATCTCTGCAGCTTTTTTTTAGGAGTCCCTTCTCCCTTATAATGCTTTGGAAATCATCCGCTTCCTTAGAGAAGAGCTTGGAGTAGAATTTAATGTGGACCTAATTGTCCAGTTTTGGAAAAGGTTTAATAATGGGTTTAGAAACATAAAGTCCTAAATTGTTTCCCATAAGGGGATTAGGGGAGTTAGGCGTGTCCACAAGCATTGACTGGAGCTAAGGAAGTACACAGTTCTCTTGGTCAGTCATAGCTTGGATGTCTGCAGGAATGTTCCTTCTAAGAACACTCACCGTGAAGGTCATTTCTGCCAGTATTCAGCACAGGGCAACATTTCATTCTATTATACATAAGGTAATATGAGTCAGGGCTGAGGTAGTGGCAGCTATCAAAAAGTATGAATTCCATGGTCATTTATTCGTACTTTATTGATAATGCTCATTAGTGCTAAACTCGATCACCATATACTCCACTCCTAAAATTTAAAACTGCAGTATTAATATACATCTCATATTCATATCACTAGATAATAAAAACAATAGCAGTAATACATGGTATTCTTGCTCAAAGATGATTAGAGTATCATCCTAATACCCCATTATTGCTCTTGAGCATTATTTTGACTTAACTATATTACCTCTGTCTACCCCCTACCAAACAGACTCATTTTAAAACTCTGACTTCTATCCCTTTACATTTCTGTTCAGGCGGACTACCATCCCTTGTGTTACCATCCACTCCTCTTCCAAATGCCAGGGTGCTGCCCTGGGCTGAATATCCCTACCGTAAATGACAATCACAGCCCAGGCACGAAACTTAAAGTAAGGTTCTATCCTTAGCTTAGTTTATCTATCCTGATTAAGATGTTTATCTTGACAATTCCCATTATTGGGCAAGTGTGTAAGTTGGAAGAGACACTTCTGTTTCCTTAGTAGTGACTTTGTTGGCCATTTTGACATTTTTATGATTAATAGGGTTTAATAGACTAGCGCAGTAGTTAAGAGTTCAGCTGCTAACCAAAAGTTCGGCACTTTGAAACCACTAGCCATTCTTTGGAAACCGTATGGGGCAGTTCTGCTCTGTCCTATAGGGTCGCTATGAGTTGGAATCAACTTGGCAGCAATGAGGTTTTTTTATAGACTAGCAAGTTTTAAAAGCGTTTATAACATCTACTAAATGTATTCACCTACCAAACATTTGTTACCTTGCCTAACTAGGTAACCTGGGCCATCCTTAAAATTGAAACTAGTCACTCTGTACCATTTTACCATGACATCCCATTGTGGTCCAGATTCCTAATAGGTCACTGCCAATTTTGACTCTATTTGAGCATTGTGGCTAGTAATGCCTGTTAAAATGTAATTCCTGGAAAATATTGGTCATTCAGTAGCTTTTTTGAGAGATTTCACTTATCACTGGACTAAGCTTCTTGCATGCAGGAGTTTTTGTCTGCATTGTTGACTGATGTGGCCCTAGAAAGCTGGAATGGTGACCAGCACTTAGTAGGCTTCTGATAAGTACTTGTTGAGTGAATGAATTACGGGGTTGACTTAAAACACACCATTATGCATGTTGTAAAAATATATGGGGCTCTTTTTGGTATCACGCTTTACTGATCCTAATCAAATCACTGGCCTGTATTAGCAACAAAAGTTGGGGTCTGCTTTTGCACTGTTCATTTCAAATTTATAGATTAAGCTGGAATGGGCATTCCAGAGGTTTCTGTCTTCCAGAATTATGTCTCGGAAACCAGAGCTGGAAGTGCAATCGTTTTTTACTACATTACACAGGCAAAAATGAATTCATCATTTTTATCTCACCATTTCTCATTAAAAGCCTAATGCCAATATCTCATCCAGAGCAGTGCCAAATTTCAGCTTCTGCTAAACTAAGACTTGGATGTATGTTTGAACAGCACATTGTGGGCCTATGGCAGATTAACTCTTTGGAAATGGAAAATATATATGTTTGACTGACCTTCAGCCAGCCAGAAATAAATCCTCTGCATAATCTTGCCAAAATGTCATTTGGTTGTGAACAGGGCCCCTCATTTGTCTTACAGTTGCCTGCATGTTAAGTGCCAGGCCACTGCAGTCTTTTCTGCTGCTCTTTTGTTCATTGATAAGGTGGATTGGTGAAGAAATATAATTATAATCCTTTGCTTTATCATGAACTGTATTCCCCCTTTATTGAAATGTCTGTTGGGCGAGAAATTTAAGTTTATTTTCTAATGAGACTTGGTTAGCTTTTAATCATGTTTCTAATTTGTTATTGTGTTTTCAACCTATTGGTTGTTTCCATTTAGCCCTTGTATCATGTCTCATGGAGTCCCTAGGGAGTGCAAACAGTTGGGTGACAACCAAAAGATTAGCTCTTTGAGTCCACCCCAAAGTGCATCAGTAGAAAGGCCTAGCGGTCTGCTTCCAAAAAATCAACCATTGAAAACCTTATGGAGCACAGTCTACGTATGGGGTCGCCATGTGTTGGAATTGACTCGACGGCAACTGTTGTTGTTTTTTAAATTCTATTTCATGTTAAATTTTATTCTAAAAAGCAACTGGAAATAAATTCTCATGCATCAGGTTGAACAACTGTGATCATGACTTTTCTTTAATGCTCTGCTTATTTTGCTGTACTTCTAATGGGTGATTGATGTATTTTCTTTCTTTAGTTCAGAATTTCCTGCAGTTTACAAAATTCCCTGCCTATAATGTGTATGGTGGAAATAACACTTAATTGGGCTAAGTGACATTTCATTTTTTCTTCTAGAAAAACATCTCTGTTTCTGGATAAGTAAATAAGGTTAAAAACTTCCAAACCTAATCTTTTTTTTTTTTAATTTCTTGAATAATTTTTCCACACTTCTAAGAGTCCAAGTTCAAAACCTGGCCCCATGAACTCCATAACCTACTGCTGTCTGGCCATCCTCACCAGTGACGTCTCTCAGGTGTCAAATCCATCCCCTCTTTTCTGACATTGGTTGAATATTTACTATCTTGATTTTGTTTTTCTTGTTCTTGCATGAAGATCAAATGAATTCCCTGAACTACATACAACTGCTCTTTGGGGACAACGGATGGGAAGGTATTTGGTAGCAGAGAGGATGCCACCAGAATGTAGCTATTTAGTGAAGACAATTTATAGGACAGTTCATTTTTTTTTTTCACTTTAAGGATTAACTTTCTGATGTCATTACCAAGTGCTGGACTTTTAAAAACCCCATGTGTGGCCCCATTTTGACCACGTTTTATTATTCTTTGTTTGTGGTGAATGACCAGCTTTATTGTTCAGAAGATGATCCAGGTGATGGTTCCTTCTGATGACTGTCAGTCAGGTTTGGAGCCTTGAAGTGGTTGACAGACGGTGAAGCATTCATTACACACCTTATCCCATCCCTGCCCAGTCTCTCAGCTGTACCAACTAAGGGATCTTGGTAGAGAAGAGGAAAAGCAAGAGCAAGAGATACAAGCTGGGCGTGCTGCTCACCCCTGGTCTGTGGAGGCTGACCACTCCTGTCTGAAGTTCGAGGTCTGGGAGGGTGTTGTCATTACTGCTCTTGGTTAGAGCTGTAGGTCTGGAGTGCTTCGTATCTACCCTTGTGGCTGCCCTTCACGTTAAGCATGACCCATTAAGCAAGTAGTTAAGCTGCCCATTTTTTCACCTCCTTTTTGCTTCATATGCCTTCTAGAGACATTTTCTGAATAAAACCATATACAGCTGTTTTTTTGTGGGTAGTTTTAAACATGTCCTTGATCTCTTGGGAATTTTACTTGTGAATATCTAAAGTTGCCATTTATGATAGGCAAAATCAACTCCATTTCAACCTTCTTTTTCTTTCAGATAACAAATTTTTCTCTTATATTAACAAGATGAAGCCTTTAAGTAAAAAGAGTTTTTTTTTTTTTTTCTTAAAACAGGAAAAAAGCTGTAGAAGCATCAACAACAAAATAACCCTCAAAGCAACTTTCCTTTTCTACAGCTTTAAAACCCAAAACCAAACCTGGATCCAACTGTCAAGTTTTTGAGTGGTGAGATGTTTGAAAATCTTGGCTAAAAGACACTAAGATCAAAAAGATGATGGTATTTTATGATGGGAAGTATTAGCCCCAGTTCTTTCTAAAATGGTCATGCCACAGAACATGGGAGGCTTTTTGAAGTGTGTTTCACTCCGTCTCTTGGTTCACTGTTTGGGCCCCTAAAGGGATCTTCACATAAGTCTGTGATTACAGGAGCAAAATCAGCTTTTAGACAAGATGGAAGTCACACTGGCCCCTGTTCTTTGATGTAGGGGAGAAGGTGGAATGCGTACGGGGCACGAAGTAGTGCTTCTTAAGTCTTGGTTTTTATTTTGAGTGCCTGCCTTAAAACGGTAGGAATCTGTTCTCTTACTGTGAGGCAGAATGCCCTGTGGTTATGTATATAGCCGTTGCGAGGCAGACCTACAGTCAGATTTTGCCTCAGTCTCCTCCTAGTTGTGTGACTGTGGGCGAATTGCTTCATCTCTGTGCCTCAATTTCCTCTGTAGAATAGGGCAAGTACAAGCTCCAGCTTCATAGAGTGGCTTTAAGGATTAAAGAATTTACACATATAGGGTGCTTAAAACTGCATGATAAGTCTCAATACATATATTATCATTAATAATAGTTTTATTTATTCTGCATTAAATATTTCATTTTTCCAGTTTGCAGAATTTCTCAAAGTCAAAATGTGAACCTGTTATTTAAGAGAGTCTTTCAACAAGTGGTCATTAGCAATCAATGAAATTAAAATCTCATTTTAAAAAAGCAAAGAAGATCATGTTTATTTGGGGGTTCTTTGGAGATCTCAGTATTCTTCGTGTGGCTTATGCAGGACTCCTTGTCACTCGGCTTAGTGCAGAATGAGCTTTGATTGTGAAAACTTGAGAATTTCAGCCAACTGGGGCTACTGCTGCCATGCCTTTCCCAGCATCTGATTAGAATTTCTGGATTATCTCCTTAATGATCTGTTTTATTAAATGGTTGGACAGCCATGAACAGAATAACCAACCCATCCCAACCCTTTGCCATCAAGTCGTTTCCAACTCATAGTGACCCTATAGGACAAGAGTAGAACTGCCCCATAGGGTTTCCAAGGAGTGCCTGGTGGATTCAAACTTCCAGCCTTTTGGTTAGCAGCTGAACTCTTAACCACCACACCACCAGGGTTTCCATGAACAGAATAGACCAGTGCAAAAGAGAAAGATTGTTTATCTTTTGTCTTAGGATTAGCATATCTTTATTTTTTTCATGAATATTCTGCGGGCTTCCATAGTTAACTTTTCTAAACATGCTCTTCCACCATTGAAGTTTCTATGAAGAGGATTGATGTTATCACAGTGTAAGAAGTTTACAGAATATATGCATCCTCAGTCTTCTCACAGTTGGGTAATCTAAGCCTTTAATCCTCTTCTTAACACCCTAAAAGTATAAGATTATGATAAACCTAAGAAAGGGGAAGGGAGGACGTTGGTTTTTACTGAAACTACAACGGGGTTGGGGAACTGCATTTTCTTATGTGTGTGTCTGGGGTTTTGAACCATGAATCAACTTTAGTTGCAACTCACAGCTTTTTATTTGATTTCTTCCAACAGGAAGGAAAAGCCAAATTTGCCCAGAGTTAATGAGATCCTGCTACCTTCAGTAGCATCGGAATAAGCAGTGCTGACTTATTCTCTGTGAGGCTGCGTGTACAGCCCTCAGTCTTGTTTGCCCTTTTCACTGCTGTCAAACATTCTTCTGATTTTTATTCCTTACTGCATTATTGATTATCATCCCCGAGTCAGCATCTCTTTTCTGGCTACTCTTCTGTATTTTGATTGCTTCTGACTCCTCTTCATACTCAGACTCATTACTGCACATCTCATGAACCTCTTCTCCAATCCTTATGGAAACGGCTCCCTTCCTGAAGATCCCCAACATCTTTATTTACATAGATAGCAAACTACCTGCGCCTCATAATGACCGCACAGTGTTTCCGTCTTGTTTATTCCCTTGCCAGAAATGTTTTGTTTGTCTCCCTCTGTTTTCTATTCCCCAAACCAGTGTGACATCTATTCCACTTGTTTTTTACCTGTTACCTATCATAAAAGTCTACATCAACTTGTTGTGCTCAGGCATCTAAGGCTGAAAGTAAATTGGTGTGTACCCCCTCTTATCTATTAGGGTGGGAACAGAAATCTGAAATGCAAATAGTTTTACTGTGCTTCATATATATGTGAGGAACTTATCTGACCCCTTCATGAATAAATAATACATTTCTGAAAGTTTGATAACCTTCTAGTTCAGAAGTTCCAATATCATTGCAAGGATCAAAGCAAGAATTGCAGTGGTTGCTTGTCACATTGTTTTTGTTTTGTTTCGTTAAGTATACACTGATTTAGGCCCCCTCCGATCCTTAGATGGAGCCCTGGTGGCACAGTGGTTAAGTGCTCAGCTGCTAAGATCAGCAGTTCAAACTCACCAGCCACTCTGTGGGAGAAAGATGTGGCAGTCTACTTCCATAACGATTACAGCCTTGGAAACCCTATGAGGCAACTCTACTCTGCCCTGTGTGTAGTGTTGCTATGAGTTGGAATTGATTTGACAGCAATGGGTTTCAGGTTTTTGGTTTTTTTTTCCAATCCTTAGGGACTGAGCACATCCTCACTGTAGGCTGTCTTATTTCCCCAGCCATTCTTTCAAATATTTTCTAATAATAACAACAAAAAAATCTTTTCGATAATTATCTTGACTGTGGTTGGTTTTGAGGACCATGTTCCTGAAGTGTACATTTAAGATTATCTCTGTTCCTTCCCACCCCAAACAAGGTTGTAATTTCTAAGAAATTGGGTGGTTATGCAAGCAGGTGGTGCTGGCCATGCATGCACAGCAGGCAGATTCCTACCTGGGGAAACATTGGTGGGATGAAGACTTAGAAAAACTCTGACTGTGGACCCTGTGAACTACATATTTACCACACTCAGTATTTCCTTCCTCCTTATGTACTGTGTTTTGTATAATGAATAAACCAGAAGGGCAAGCCCATTACATCAGTGAATCTTAGGCTACTAAGAATTTTTAAATGTGCGGTTGCTTTCAAGCTCTTGTTGTTTTATAGTCTTAGGGCATTTTTATCCTGAAAACACCTTCTTATGGCTTGCAGAAGCTGAATGAATGCTCTTCTTCCCTAAAGCATGCAAGTTAATACTTATTAATAGTAATGATGCACTTGTGGAGTCCTTTCTGAGGCTGTATCTGACTATTCAGAGAACATTTTCTTCCCCCTTCAGTTAATGTCATGCACCCACTAAGGGTTTAATAAGGTTATTGGCTTCATTAAGATACACTGCCACGTAATAAAGTCATAGCCAGTGTACTATAGGAATAGGTAATGAAGAAATACTGGAACTTCCTTCTGGTGGTGTTGTTAGGTGCCTTCCAGTCATTTCCGACTCATAGTGACCCATTGTACAACAGAAAGAAACACCGTCTGGTCCTGTGCCATCCTCATAATTGTTATGCTTGAGCCCATTCTTGCAGCCACTGTGTTAATCCATCTTGTCGAGGGTCTTCCTATTTTTTGCTGATCTGCTTTTCCAAGCATGATGTCCTTCTCCAGGGACTGGTCCCTCCTGATAATATGCACAAAATATGTGAAACAGAGTCTTGCCATCTTTGCTTCTAATGAGCATTCTTGCTGTATGTCTTCCAAGACAGTTTTCTTTGTTCTTCTGGTAGTCCATGGTATATTCAATATTCTTTGCGAACACTGTAATTCAGAGGCATCGATTCTTCTTTCATCTTCCTTATTCATTGTCCAGCTTTCACATGCGTATGAGGCAATGGACAATGCCATGGCTTGTGTTGTGGCGTCTTAGTCCTTAAAGTGACATCTTTGCTTTTTAGCAGTTTAAAGAGATCTTTTGCAGCAGACTTGCCCATTGCAATGTGTTGTTTGATTCCCAGACTGCTGCTTCCATGGGTGTTGATTGTGAGTCCAAGTGAAATGAAATCCTTTGCAACTTCAGTCTTTTCTCCGTTTATCACAATGTTGCTTATTGGTCCAGTTGTGAGGATTTTTGTTTTCTTTATGTTGAAGTGTAATCCATACTGAAGGTGTGGTCTTCGATCTTCAAGTTCTCTTCACTTTCAGGAAGCAAGGCTGTGTCATTTGCATATGACAGTCAGCCCTGACCTTGTTCTGACTGATGATATTGAGATTTTCCATCGTCCCTTTCCACAGATGTAGTCAGTTTGATTCGTTTGTATTCCATCTGTCAAGGTCCACATGTTTAGTCACTGTGTATGTTGTTGAAAAAAGGTATTTGCAATGAAGAAGTCATAGGTCTTGCAAAATTCTATCATGCAGTCTCCAGCATTGTTTCTGTCACCAAGGTCATATTTTCTACCTACTGATCCTTCTTATTTGTTTCCAGCTTTCTCATTCCCATCACCAGTAATTATCAATGCATCTTGATTGCATGTTTGATCAATTTTAGGTTGCCGAAGTTGGTAAAAATCTTCTATTTCTTCATTTTTGGCCTTAGTGTTTGGTGTGTAAATTTGAATAATAGTCGTATTAACCGTTCTTCCCTGTAGACATATGGATATTATGCTGTCACTGACAGCATTGTACTTCAGGGTAGATCTTGAGATGTTCTTTTTGACAGTGAATGTGACGCCATTACTCTTTAAGTTGTCATCCCCTGCATAGTAGCCCATGTGGTTATCTGATTCAAAGTGGCCAATACCAGTCCATTTCAGCTCATTAATGCCTAGACTATTGATGTTTATGCATTCCATTTCATTTTTGATGGCTTCCAATTTCCCTAGATTCATACTTTGTACATTTCACATTCCAAATATTAATGGATGTTTGCAGCTGTTTCTTCTCATTTTGAGTCATGCCACATCAGCAAATGAAGGTCCTGAAAGCTTGACTTCATCCATGTCATTAAGGTCAGCTCTACTTAGAGGAGTCAGCTATTCCTCACTTGTGTTTTGAGTGCCTTCCAACCTGAGGGGCTCATCTTTCGGCATTGTTTCAGATAGTGTTCTGCTGCTATTTATAAGGCTTTCACTGGCCAGTTTTTTCAAACGTAGACTGCCAGGTCCTTCTTTCTAGTCTTTCTTAGCCTGGAAACTCTGCTGAAACTTGGCCACCAAGAGCGACCTTGCTGGTATTCGAAAAACTGGTGGCAAGGCTTCCAGTATCACAGCAACACACGAGTCACCATAGTAGGACAAACTGACAGACACATGGTGTAGACAATTTCAAATACAGGATAGATAAGTTCCTCTTGATCTTAAATGACACACAGACAGTCCTGCCTAGAGAAGGCTGGTCTCGAGAACTCCTGGACATCCCTTCTAACTTCAGGTCATATTATAAGCCACTCTTTATGCCTAACTTTATTCATGCAGTGTTTGTGAAACAAACAAATGTAGAAGAAAAAAATTCAGAAGTTTTTCAACTGAAAATTGTTTTTTTTTTCCCAATGTTATTTTTATCTTCTTTGCAATACCTCTTTCTTTTGCATTACCCTGGTGGCCAGAGAACAGCATCAGGAAAGAAAAATGAATTCCCTGATAGTGGTTTCTTATCTGTTCAATTAGGGCAACTAACATGGTGAGATACAGTACTTTCTCAATTAATGAATCATCTTGGGAAAAAAGCTCCTCTACATAAGGCTAGATTCATTAAAACTACACCCTACACACACAGGCTTCTTAAAATATATGAGGCAGAGCTGCCCGCATGAGACCAGGTGTTTTAATACCTGCTTTTATCTGTCTTAATCCAGGCAATGTACTTTATTACTATTATTTTTTTATGTTCTTTATAAGAACGCCATTTTACATGGACAGTAAATATGAAGACTGGCAATACATGTATAAAGCTTTTCTTTTGAAAATGTACAGAGAAGTTATTTGACATATTTATTGATACGCTCAATTTGTTTTTTATAGTTTTATTGTGGTAGAAATATGTATATAACAAAACATTTCCCAATTCAACGTTTTTTACATGTACAGTTCAGTGAGATTGATTACAGTCATCAAGTTGTGCAGCCATCACCACTGTCCATTTCCAGTCTATTCCATCATCATTAACAGAAACTTAGAGCCCTCTAAGCAGTGACTCTTTGTTTTTCCCTCCCTGCCACCCCATGTAATAAGTAATAAACTTTATTGTTGTTGTTGTGTGGCATCGAGTCCATTCTAACTCATAGCAGCCACATAGGATAGAACTGCCCCATGGGGTTTTCTAGGCTGTAATTTTTATGAGAGCAGATCACCAGGTCTTTTATCCCAAGGAGCGGCTGATGAGTTCAAACCACAGACCTTTTGGTTAGCAGCCAAGCCCTTAATCATTGCACCATCAAGGCTTCTTAATAAACTTTTGTCTCTATATATTTGCCTATTCTAGATATTTCATATAAGTGGAATCATACAATATTTATCCTTTTGTTTCGATTTGTTCTTTACTGCAGATCATTATGTATAATAATAAGCAAGTCTCATGACTTAAAAATATGATTACTTTTACAAAGCCAAACCAAAATTTTAGATTTTTTCTCCATTTAATATAGTATGAATGTTTTCCAGAATCTACAGTTAACATTGTCATTATTAACTGGTGTGGTGTTTAAAACCCTTTTCCTACAAGATAAAGTCCAGATTCCTTAGTAGACAAGGCCCTGTTGTCCAGGCCTCTGCCGGTTTTCCCACTTGAATTTCTCATAGCCCCCCAAATCCCAATCTCCACTCTAGCCATGTTGAAGCACTTCTTTGCAATTCTCAAACTTGTACTGCTCCTGTCTTTCACCTGCTCTTTGTCTGGAATGCTCCGCTTTACTTAACAAACTCCCATTCTTCTTTCAAGACTTGGATTAAATACCTCCTCTTCCTGGAATCCTACCCAGAACTCCCCAGGCAGTTTCCTCAGTGCTGTCATTGCACCTGGGTCCTACCCCTTCAACAGCACTCATGGTTTTGGTGCTGTAGTCATTTGTTTGTGAATATGTCAGCACAGTAGGCATGACAAGGTTGTGTTAATTGTGTTTGTATCTCCCCAACAGCTAGCGGATACACCAGCTTAAACTACACGCTTTATATATTGGTACACAAACCTGCTTTTAAAAGAAAAAAAAAAAAGGTCCTGGCTCTTAAATTTCCTTTTATACAACATCTTCCACCTCCCTCATGTTAAATAGTTTACCTTGTTGCTAGAGATACTTTATGACCTGCTCAGGCGGTTTTCTTATACTTGATCCAGACCAATCCACCAGGGATGGTGGAAAAATCAGGGGCAGGTTAATATTATTTTGAGAACAGTCTAAAGCATTGCAACTCAAAGTGTGATCCATGGTCTGGTTTGTGCCACGATGTCAGTCAACTACTTTACTAAAACTAAGCACACCATATATTGCAGGCTGACTTTTTTTTTTTTTTTGGTAGCAAGACTTTTCCAATGAAGGAAACATTGAATTGATTTTCTTTCTAGTGCACCTTCCTTACCTCATGGAAGCAAACATTTCAGTGATGCGCTACTTTGAATTTCACTTGTCTGAAGCATAGGGAAGTAATTTTCCAAAGCTTCATACTAAGTATTCTAAACAGGGTAAGATTTCAGTTTATTTTAAATTGATTTGTTATTATTAAAGAGTCGAATTATACAACCTTGCTCTGTAACCTATAGTGGCTGATAAATATTTTACATGCTTTGAAATATACCATAAATAAAGACTAACCTAAGAAATTAAAAGAGAAGAGATATCCTTCTCTGGGACATTGTCAAATAACGTAAAGAAAGGCCCAGCTCCCTCCTTTTTCCCATGTGGGCTGGCCACATGAGTGAGAAATGTTTCTGCTTAGAAGGCTGCCACGATGTGCTGGGGTCAGAGTCCTTCAGGTTCTCTCTAGGTTTTGTGCTTATGCCAGAGGGCTCTACCTCAGTGGCTGGGTTGGCTCATAATTTAGGTAGCACTGCCCACGGCAATGTATTTACTGTCTCATTAATTTTAACTTTCCTAAGCTTTTCCCAGTCCAGAAGCAACTAGGTTGAGTCACAAGCTGTGAGTGTCCTATTAATATCTGACTATTGAAAAAACTTTCTGTAAACCAGATCAAGGTGAAACGAGAGTGATGATAAAAAAAAGTTGATCCTATAAAGTTAAGTGTTGCTTTTTTATTTTTCTTTGGCATATTTCCTCTGATTGATTTAGATTTTTTCCAGAATTTACATGACTTGACAAGGTTGTAAAAAAACAAGGTTTTAAAGATAGCTTAAAACTTGTTTCTGTAAGCTTTTTTTTTTTAAAAGTGAAAGAGGCACTTAAATGGTTTTAGTCTCATACATGAACTACATTGGAGGCCAGGCTGTCTTGTTTTCTTTATTCGTGGTACTTGCTGCTTGTGAGTCTTCCCTGGCAATGGTTGTGAGATTGCCATTAGAGTCCCAGAGTGTGTTTAGCCTTCATATCTTACACACCTGCAGTCTTGTTAATATTTCTATAATGTGCTCCTGGGTGTAAGGCTCTTTTTTTGAATCTAGACATCTAGCACAGTTAAAGAAGACCTTCTTATTATATATGGAGCCCTGGTGGCATAGTGGTTAAGAGCTAGGGCTGCTTACCAAAAGGTTGGCAGTTCACATCTACCAGGTGCTTCTTGGAAACCCTGTGGGACAGTTCTGCCCAGTCCTGTAGGGTTGCTATGGGTTGAAATCGACTCGATGGCAGAGGGTTTGGTTTTTTTTTTTTTTGGTGGCAGAGTTGTTAAGAGCTCAGCTGCTAACCAAAAGGTCGGCAGTTCACATCCACCAGCTGCTCCTTGGAAACCATATGGGGCAGTTCTACTCTGTCCTATAGGGTCCCTATGAATTGGAATCGACTTAATGGCAATGAGTTTGATTTTGTTTGGTTTGTTATATATAGCAAAGGTCTGGGAGGGCTTTTGTTTGTGCATCTAAGATCAAAGTTGAATGAATTTCTGTGCCATGCCATTGCTGCCTTCCATGATATGATCTCCATGTTTGGAAACTCTATGGGGCAGTTCTACTCTGTCCTATCGGGTCGCTATGAGTCGGAATCGACTCGATGGCGGTGGGTTTTTTATGATATGATCATTTCCTACTCTTCTTTGTTTGCCTTTCTGCAAACTCATGATCTGCAAACTTAAAAGTTCCTGGTGAGAGAGAATTGAGGTTTCTGAACTATACAGGAAGCTCTAGGAAATTTTCCAAGATGTGGACTGATGCCGGTTGAGCTCTGATACCTTCTGCACTTTACATATATATTTTATTCATTGACTGGATGAGCTTGAATGAGGTCTGATAAGCACTATCTGAACTTCTTACCACTGGGATAAGGAAGTATCTCTGATTCCTAACAAAGCCTTTAGTTCCTTAGAGAAAATCTTCTACTTCACCCAGCAAAACCACACTTGCATATATGGAAATCATTAATGCTTCTATTGTCAGAAAATAGCTTTAAAAAGACCCCACCAAATAATCAGATGGAAAGCTGCACATCATCGTTTGCTGTTAGGGAAATGTAATTTGAACCACAGTGAGATCCCAGTACACATCTATTAGAATGGCTGAAATTAAATTTACAAAAACTGACCGTACTAAGTGTTGGCGTGGGAACTCGCATACACTGCTGATGGGAATGTAGAATGGTACACCCACTTTGGAAAGCAGTTTGGCAGTTTCTTAAGAAGTTGAACATATACCTACCGTATGATCCAGCCATTCCATTTGCAGGTATTTACTCAAGAGAAAAGGAAATGTATGTCCATACAAAGTCTGGTGTAAGAATGCTCATAATAACGTTATTTGTAGCAGCAAAATTAGAAAACAACCCCAGTGTTCCTCAGTAGGTAAATACGATAAGCAAACTGTGGTATATCCATACAACAGAATACTAATGAGCAATATAAAGAAATGGATATTAATACATACGACAACATGCATGCATACATTGCAAAAGAATTGTGCTGAGTAAGAGGAGCCAGGCGAAATGAGTGCACACTGTATGAATTTATTTATATAAAATTCTTGAGACTGCAAACCAGTCTACAGTGACAGAAAACAGACCAGTGGTTTCCTAGAGAGACTAGAGAGAAGACCAGGGAGGGCAAGGTGGGAGGAATTACAGGGGGTCATGAGGAAGCTTTTAGGCATGATGGGTATGTTCATTATCTTGATTGCAGTGATGGTTTCACCGATGTATTTGTGGCTAGCATGATACATACAGTGTCCAAATTCTTGGGCAGAGTCTTAGTTAAGAAACTTAGTCGTTTTTTCAGGAAAAAGACTCAGTGTCACAGATTCACATGCAGATGGTTTTTTTGAGGAGTGTTCTCAAGATGAATAATGAGGGAATAAACGAAGTAGAATTTGGCAAAAGGACAAAATACATTGTGATGCAGTCACGGCAAAGGTCTCAGCTGATCCCGCAAGGACCTTTGGAGCTGGGACGATCCTTCAGGATTGTCCCATGTTGAGGCAAGAGAGCCTTTTTACTCCTATGACCAGCCATTGGATGCAGGCGGTCTCCGGGGACGGAGCCTGACTTTGGGTGAGACAGCTGTCTTTGGCCAAGGGAAATTCCTGAAGAGGTACCAAAAGCCACCAGTACTCTCAGCAGCTCGGAGAACTGTTGGCTCATTCCTGAAGAGAGAATCTAGGCGGCACACCATAGGATCAGCTATAGTCCATCCCTGGCACTGCATGGACCCACCTGGAAATTGTTGCTCCAGGATTCGTTGGTCTCTTTACCAGGGGGGGAGTTGCAAGAGTTGTAATCTTACAAATATCAGTCCCTGTTGCTAGCACCTCTGCTGGTCTGGGAACCTTACCTGGGTGGTGACCTAGGCCCTCATCCCTGAAAAAACTGAATGAAAAATGGCCCATTTTAAAAGTCATGGTGGCCGTGGACACCTAATATCCATTAGAGATAAGGCAAGAGTTAATTTATTTGCTTTGGAAAACAAATGGGATTATTGCTTAGGAGACACATTTGTGGAAAAAAATGATTTGATTCTTCTAAAATATGAATAATTCTTCTATCAGGAAGTCTTAAACTAAAGTTCCTACGGTCTGTGAACCCCCTAGATTGTATACAAATTTTTGTGCACGTGTTTCTGAGGATACAGTCTGTAGCTTATTTACCAACTACAATGTACTAGCCATTGTGCTGGACACTGGTACCACAAAGACTCATTTGTTCATTTACTCATGTATTCAACAGATTGACATCATATGTCAGGCACTGGAGATATAAGAAACCCTGGTGGCATAGTGGTTAAGAGCTACAGCTGCTAACCAAAAGGTCAGCAGTTCGAATCCATCAGGCGCTCCTTGGAAACCATATGGTTCAGTTCTACTCTGTCCTATAGGGTTGCTATGAGTTAGAATCAACTCAAAGGCAACCGGTTTGATTTTTTGGTTTTGGAAATATAGCAGTGAACAAAACAAAGTTCCCACACTCATTTTAGATTATCCTCTGGATATGTGGGGGCAGGTGATGATATTAAAAAATAATTCATAAATATATAGCATGTCAGGTGGTGATAAATACCATGAAAAAGGAAAAATCCAGGTAAAGAGATAGTAAGGTGGTAGTGGTGGTGGTGGTGAGGGGTATTGTAGAGGGGATCCCAGGACATTTGAGCAGAGACCTGAAGGAAGTGAGGGAGACAGTCACGGAGGAGGAGAACTTCCAGCAGAGGGAATGGCAACTACACAGGTTCTCTGGGAGGGGCCTGCTCTGCATGCTCAAACATCAGCTCAGAGGCTGTTACGGCTCGAACTGGGGCAGCAGGAGAGAATGTTAAGGGATAAGTTTAGAGATGAAGCAGGAACTTAATCAGGTGATGTCTTTTCCTAAGGCTGCTGTAACGTAGTACCACAAACTGGGTGGCTCAAAACAACAGAAATAATATTCTCTCACAGTTCTGGAGGCTAGAAGCCTGAAATTAGGGTCTCAACAGTGTTGATTCCTTCTGTGGGCTTTGAGGGAGAATCTGTCCCATGTCTCTCTCTGGGCTTCTGGTAACTTCCAACAATCCTTGGTGTTCTTTGGCCTAGAGATGCATCACTCTTCATCTTCACATGGTCTTCTCCCTGTGTGTCTCTTCTCCTCTTTTTATAAGGATATCGGTCATATTAGATTAGGGGCCACCCTACTCTGATATGATCTCTGTTAACTTAGCTAATTACATCACTGGGTATTTGGATATATTTTGAGGATAGGCCTTTTATAAAGATGAATGTGGTTTTTCCTGGGTTATCAAAGAGTGTGAATCCAGTGAGGGAAGCAGGCCTGTAGTGAACTATTTCAGCACACACTGGGAAGAGCAGTGGTAGAGACCTAGAGGAGAATGGGGGTCATGGAAGTCTTCCTGAGGAGGTTCAGGGTAGGAAATGACAAAAGGTAAGTTGGAGAGGTAGTTTGCAGCTGGACCGTGGAGGGTCTCATGGGCTACGTTAAGAACTCGGACTTTATCCTGGAGTTGGTGAGAACAGTTAAACAGCATTACCTAAGGAGGCAATGCATTCTGTCTTGTAACCTGGATTCTCTAAGTGACTCCACTGAGGCTGAGAAAAAAGGCTATAAAGGGTTAACACTGAAGGCAAAGAGACCGGTTAAGATATTGCAGTTGTCCACAGCAGAGATAATAATAGCTAATATTTATAAAGTATTTGCTGTACATCAAGCAGGGAGCCCTGGTGCTGCAGTGGCTAAGCACTCGACTGTCTGAACCCACTAGCTGTTCTGCAGGAGAAAGGTGTGGCAGTCTGCTTCCATAAAGATGACAGCTTTGGGAAGCCTCCCAGGCAGTTCTGCTGTGGGGCCCTATGTGTCAGAATTGACTCGCTGGCAATGGGTATATATCAAGTACTGTTCTAAGCACTTTACATGTATTAATAACTCAACCTTCAAATCAGTCCTATCAGGTAAACCAGAACCAGTTGCTTTCCAGTCAGTTTCGACTCATGGTGACCCCTTGTGTGTCAGAATAGAACTGCACTCCATAGGGCTTTCAAGGGCTGATTTTTCAGAAGTATATTGCCCCAGGCCTGCCTTCCAAGGTGGATTTGAACCGTCAACCTTTCAGTTAATAGTTGAGTGCTTGACTGTACTGTTATTGTTTACCCACATTTTACATATAAGTAGCCTTGCACACCAAGAGACAAAGGAAACTTGCCCAAGTTCACAAAGCTCGCACAGAGCTAGGCAGGAGGAGAGATTGTTGTACCAGGCACTCTGGCTTAAAAGTCCAGGCTCTTAGTCACGATGCTACCTGCCTGTCATTAAGGTAAGAGCCCAGAGATTTAGGGGCAAGAATGGGGCAGATCTCTTTAGTTTTGTCCAAAGCTGAATCGTTAGCCATAATTTTCCATTAGTCTTAGAGCAATATCCATTAGAAGCCTACTGTTGTATCTCCTTTTCTTCTTACTTAGAGCTTGATTCTCTTCTGGCAACAATGCAATGCAAAGAGCAGATGTTTAGGGTGTGTCTTTGGACAAAACAATACTATGAAGTTATCACCCTGTCAGGTAACCCATGACCATGCTTTCACTGGATCTCAGAATTTCTTACTATAGGAGATACATCAGACTTGGTGTTCATTGGTTCTCTTTTCCCTACAACTTTTGTTTGGAAATAGCTCAAATTAAATAAATAAACTTACTTTGCCACCAGAACGTTGGTACTATATGGAATTGTTGTGAAATATGCTGGTATCTCTGGAGAAAAGTGTATCTTTTGACTAATTACTCAGGATACAAACACAGACTATAATCAGTCAATATGTAACTTACTTTTCTGTCAAAATGTGGAGGCTTTGAGTCGTACAATGAGTTTATAGAGAACACGGTGTCTGGACAATGCACGACTTATTTTGCCAAAGAAATGTCAGCTCGGCTACCTTGCCTCTGATACCTAACCCTCAGGACAATCTCATTTTCTTTTCTGTTTAGATTCAGGGAGGCATTGAGGCTCAGCGTCCTTTCCATGTGGTTGTTAATGGTATTATTACATTTTCATAAAACACAATACTTACTGTACCTTAGGCCAAAGGTACCTTAGCCAAAAAAGCAAATAGAAACTTCTAGCCCTGCCAGGTATTCAAGCCTAAAGCAGGACAGAGAGAAAAAAAGCAAAAAATAGATTGCTCATGTTGCGAGAGTTTTGGCAAAAAAGAGGCCACATCGGTATCACATAGCTCTCAGTGATAGGGCAAGAGAGCAGCCTCAGCGCATATCGTCTGAGTCTCTGGCCAAGAGGCAGAGGAAGCACTTGTGACTGAAGACAGCGGAGGGAGGAGGGAAGGGACGAGCTCAAGGAAGGCTACATAGAGTCCGCACCAGAAACAAGGGGAATGAGTTTCATTTGGAAAAGCGGAAAGCCAGGGGGTAGTTGCAGTGAGTTGATAGTCACTGAGTATGCAGGTTTCAGAAGCCAGTATTTTCTGGAACCTAAAGTATGATAAGCATGAAGTTCAGCGTTATTAGTGCATGTTTGAGAACCTCTAACAACCAGCCCTACCCAGCTCTTCCTTCTCTGCTCACGTTCCAGGTAAGGAGCATTTTTATTTTTGAAACCCAGGTGCATAGTCAGGGGAAGGGAGAAAACAGTGGCACCCATCTCTTTAATGAGCATTGCAACTGAAAGAGAAATTAGCATCACCCTGAATTTTGTGTGATGTCAGTTAAATGGAGGTATTTTGTAGCACTTTACAACAAATTAAAATCAACTAAATTGAAAATAAGCCCAGCAGCTGGGATAAGTAATCAGGTAAGTGGCCGGTTTTGCTATTTTGGCTTTGAGCCGAAGATAGAATTTGAATTTCTTAATGTCCCTGAGGTGTGGAAGTCACAATTGGAGAGTGTGGTTTCTAAGATGATTGTTTTAAGATGCCTGCAACTCAGTCTTGCCCTGCAGAATACAACTCGCTTAGCACTGTTCCTTGGAAATTGGCCCTGGTACGTGTGTGTGTGTGTGTGTGCACCAGAGTGAGGGTTGTGAATTAGTAGAGGACAGAACCCTGCTTTTGGCTGAACATTAGTGAGCAGACTGGAAATAGATGACCCAGAACAAGGCACTAAATCATCCCCATTAACTGAGAGACTCTAATGAAAGGACTGACATTCATACGAAGACTTTACTCACGAAAGCAGCCCACATCAGAGGAGCTACCAGAACTCTTGTGTGTATTAAGAAAATGGGTACTGTGTTCAGTTGCTGAAATTTGCATATAGTCAGAGTGCCCTGACATAGTGAATACTGGCGTTAGTGGGCAGGATTTTACAGCAGAGCTTTTCACTCCATGATCCAGTGTTTCTTGGATGAATTACTTGCTGATTTTAGTTTCTAAAAACTGCTCAGGAAATTGTCATGAAGGCCAAAGGAAGGTTGGTGATAACTCTAATGGGGTGGTGGCCCAGGATAAACCTTGTGTGTGTGTGTGTGCGTGTTTGCTTATGTGGGCAAAAGAAGGAGGAGAAAAAGTTGGGAGGAGGGACATTGGTAAAAATAAAACTTTGTAGATCACTCAGAATTCAAGTATTAAGAGGGCAACAGATGAAGATAAAATGATGCTTGTAATTATGGTTTATAAAGAGAAATAGGGCAGATTGAGTATATAATTTTCATTTTTTTTCCTCCTTTGCAGCTAATGAATTAATGCCATAAACTAATATGCAGAAAATTCACATATCTAGGTTGTTTTCGGTCAACCTTGGAGAAGAATAAAAGTTGCACAGATTTTTTTTTCAGCTCTGTAAACCTTCTACTTGAAACACTTTTCTTTTAAAATACTTTATTTTAAAAACATGGCAGTTTTAGGTAAATTTTTCAGATAAAGCAGCAGATAATTTTCCTGCTTCCCTAATTTCTTCAATAGTAACTTCCCCTGCCTTAGCCAATAGCTTTTACTTGACTTTCAGTACTTCAGGTTTGGGAAGGACAAAACATTAAATTTCCATCATCATTACCTTTTGATAATTCTGTTCATAGACAGCACCCCAAGCCAAGGGGCTAAGCAGGAAAAGCTGCCTTCTCTACTAGAGTATCAAATATATCATGACACTCCGGAGAACAGCACGGATCTCTAATGAACCTGGCTAATACTGAAAACATATTATGAGTGTTGAGCTCCAAACTGACAGCCTCTATTGCCTGACCCTGTTCAGCCAACTCACGTATTGTTCAGGGTGGCACTTCACTGGTTTGATAGATCATTATTCTGTGTGAAAGTGTTAAAACTTATGCCTGAGTCGTAGAGGTTAACTGCTGTATTTTTTTGCTTTGATAGAAATGGGTGCAGAGAATTTAGTGAATTTATAGGACAGGAGTTTAAATGTGCTGACCTGTTCTTTCCAGAGAAACTGTTCTTCACAGCACCTTCCCTCTTTGCTTTGTACTGCCCTCTCCTGGTTATTAAATTTCTTATTAATGAATGAATAGAAAGGCCAAGGGGTAGAAACACTGGATGCTGCTACCATTTCTACTTCCTGTGAGAAACTGACTGCTCTGATAGGGATCACAATAGAGGGTCCCAGACAGAGCTGGAGAAAAATGTAGAACAAAATTCCAACTTAGAAAGAAAGACCAGACTTGCCAGCCTGACAGAGACTGGAGAAAGCCTGAGAGTATGGCCCCTGGACACCGTTTCAGCTCAGTAATGAGGGCACTCCTGAGGTTCACCCTTCAGCCAAAGATTGAACAGTCCTATGAAACAAGACTAAGGGGACACACCAGCCCTGGGTCAGGGACTGGAAGGTAGGAGGGAACAGGACAGCTGGTAATAGGGAACCCAGGGTTGAAAAGGGAGAGTGTTGATATGTCTTGGGGTTGTTAACCAGTGTCATACAACAATGTGTGTACTGTTTGATGAGAAACTAGTTCTGTAAATCTGCATCTAAAGTTCAATTAAAAAAAAAAAAAGTAATTTCTCATTTTATTGTATGAAATGTGACATTGCCAGGCAATGATTCATCCAGATGTGCATAGATATAAGATTGCTGAAGCTATAAGTTATAGAAAATGTCTATATGAGAGTAATTTGGTCATTTATGTGGACTTTGCAATGTCTGTAAAAGTTATTTTGTGGTTTATTACATCATTAGTCAAATTTTCTCAATCATTGGGTAAAAATCCAGTATTACTTGGAAATAATTTGGACACTTTTTCTCCATGTTTGTATTTTACAGTGGCTGCTAATTTACAGAAGATTGTAGATGATCCCAAAGCATTAAAAACATTGACATTTAAGTTGGTAAGTGAAAAACTATGGAAAGAAGGTGAATGTTTTGCTATGCTGCGCCAGCAAGTAATAATAATAGAGCTTCATAACCTACTGTGCAGTTTTGTTGTTGTCCTTTTCCTTTGGGATCCATTTTTGCATTTGTCATTTGCCTTGTCAACATTTGGAAACATTTTCTGACCATGACCAGAAATTTCCTCTTCAACAAGCACGTCTTGTTCTTTTACAATTATGTCCTGAACTAAGAATGCCCATTTGAGAATCTTGTAACCTGTACCGTGTTGCTTCTAGTTTGTATGGCAACTTGACTGTACAGACAAAATTAAACTGGATTCCAAGCAACCCTCTTAATAAAGCTTTCCTGAGGTGAAAGCCAAAGAGTTCTAACTTTGAAAAATAGAGGGTGATTGTTGGGGAAATGGTTTAGATAATCGGCAGTGATTGTAGAGTAGCTCACCAAAGCCTAGTGAGCAAAGGCATAACATTTTAACTCCACATTTCACATCACAGTAACAGATTCTTGTAAGGAGGGGATATTTCAATAGGTTTTCTGCACTAAACCAAAAACCCAGACCCTATAAGGCAGAGTAGTACATTTTAAATTTAGGATCTGGGGTGTGACAGAGACACAGTACTGGGCATTGTGAAACGAAAACCGGTGGTGGTGTGGCCAGAAATGGAGACAAGTCCGAATAGTCAAAAGTGACTTATTTTCCTGAAAGTTCTAGCAGATAGTACATTGAGGCCTAATAAGTAGCTCATTTTAGAATTCTAAATTAATATTACCAAGGGCCAGTCGGAATGCTGCAATTTAAAATCTAGATGGCCAGCGCTTTGCTGTAAACAACTTATATTGATAATCTGCCTTTTTTATTTCTTGTGAAAATTAAATGGAAAATGTGTGCGGCCAAAAATGCTAAATGATTAGTTACAGTAAATGTTAGCCTGATGCTAATTAACTTCGTGGGTCTAGCTTCTCATCTAATTTTAGATGGCAAGGCTATGTCATAAAAGAGCACAAAGATTTTTACAGACAGAATTTATCTGAAGGAATTATCTTTGTTTTGATAATAGAAGAACATTTTATTCAGACTTAGAGTGATAAATTAACAAATTGAAAAATTCATCTTCTAGCTTAGAACTACACTGTCACCTCTATTATGTTTCTAATTCACCAGCAATTTGAAAATATGTTTCATTTGTGTGAGAATATATTTATAAGAAAATGTCACCCTGCGTGGGCATCTCAAGCCAATACACATGTGTTTTTGTTCACTTTTTATAATGTAGGAAAGTTAGAAATTATACCATATCCAGAACACTTTCCTTGATGTTGAATATGTAAAGAGAAAGAAGAGATTAAAACATTTGTGCTGGCTTATTTCCATTGTCTTTAAACTTGCCTACCAGTAAAACAGGGATAGCAGCCCCAGCCCTTTTCCTGCTACTGAAAGTTTTATAACGAACCTACTTTAGAAAGTACCCACTATACTGTTTCTAGATAAACAGCCTCTGCCTCATCTCCTACTGTAATCGCTTTATAAATCTCTGCATTCTCTCTCTTGATTCTGACTCTTCACCACCACTTCAGTCACCCTAGCAGACAGGATTCCATCCGCGTTTTCCTAGATTCTTGCATAGTCTCCTAAACTGATCTTCCTGCTTACAGTCGTGCCAACCTGTGGCTCTAGTTTACATACTGTAACTGGAGTAATCCTTTCACAATTCCAGAATGCTCCAGACACTTTAGAGGCTTTCCAAGACTGTCCTCTTCTAAAACTCAAGCCCTTGAGGCCCTCCCTGCTCAGACTCCCTTTAGATCTTCTGCCTTTATCTCCTGCCCACCCCTTCCCTTCCCCACCCATCCTTTCTCCTCCATCCCTCTTTCTCCATTCCTCTCTCTCCATCTCTCTCCTCCCTCCCATCCTTCCTTACTCCTTCTCTTCTTCCTACCCTTCCTCTCTCCAGTTTTCATCTGCTGGCCCTTTGCATGGAAACCCTGGTGGTGTAATCGTTAAGAGCTACAGCTGCTAACCAAAAGGTCAGCAGTTCAAATCTACCAGGTGCTCTTTGGAAACCCTGTGGGGCAGTTCTACTCTGTCCTTTAGGGTCACTAAGAGTCAGAATCGACTCAATGGCAACTGGTTTAGCTTTTGTTTGTTTGTTTGGGCGCTTTGCATATGCTTTTATCTCCTAATAGAATATTCTTTTCTCCCAACTTCCCCTGACCTCCTCTTCGTCTTACTAGCTCCCAGGAATGTTTAGTTTTCTGCTTAGATTTCACTTTCTCTAGGAAGCTTTCTCTGACATCCAGCCTGGCTTAGGTGTTCCTCCCATATTCTCCCCACAAGGGGGCTCATATTGTATTGAAGAGTGTGTACTTTCTTATTTATATCTCTAAGAAGCCTAGAGGCTCCAAGAGGGCAAACTGTCTTGGGTCTCCAGTGCCTAGCACAGTGGATGGCACAAAGCAGGCACTTTGTAATGATTAAAATATGTTGGAATAACACAAGCCTCATGTAGGAAAACATCAGCCATCATCTATTTTTCTTTTGCATGCTTTCATCTCTATAAAGTGGATTGTGACTTCTGCTTCATGCCCTCTTTTCAGAGAAGCCAAAAAAACCCAATGCCATGGAGTCGATTCTGACTCAGGTTTTCCCAGTCTGTGAATCTCCACAGAAGCACACTGCCACATCTTTCTTCAATGGAGCCACTGGTGGTTTTGAACTGCCGACCTTTCAGTTAGCAGTCTATTGCTTTAACCACTGTGCCAACAGAGAGTTCCTTAAAATTCCATGGCCCTGATTGCAGAAATAACAAGAATTGTTGCCATTTATTGTGCGTGCTCTATTTGCCAGCTACACAATTCATTTTACTTACTTCATCTCAGCTAATTTAGTCTTCACAGTCCCATCAAATGGTGATATCATTAGGTCCATTTTATGTATTAGGACCAGGTTAGGTTAACTTGCCCAGAATCACACAGTATTGAAGCTGAAATTCTAACTGTGGTCTAGCCTCAAAGCCCAGACTCTCAACAAGTGCTCGTTCTTAGAGGCAGGCCCCTCCTGTCTTATGCTTTTACAGAGTTCTGTTTCTTTGTGAGGAATCCCTAAGTAGTGCAGTTAACTTACTCAGTGGCTAACCTAAAGTTTGGAGGTTCAAGTCTACCCAGAGGCATCTGAGAAGAAAGGCCTTGCAACCTGCTTCCAAAAAGATCAACCACTGAAAACCCTGGAGCACAGTTCTACTTTGACACACATGGGGTCCACATGAGTCAGATTAGACTTCACGGCAACTGGCTTGGTTTCTTTCAAGACTGATTCTTTTGGATGACTAGATACATTTACACTGGTTGAGACTGAATCTCATTTGTACCCTAACTGAAAAAAAAAAACTAACTTAAAAAAAAAAATTTTGTACCTTAACTAGACTGAATAATACTGTCCTGTCCTCGGCACAGGAGACTCCTAGAGGCGAACCCATACCTTGTTTTCCCTACTCCCTGCAACTTTCCAATGTAGTAGTGTGTCGTTCCCAGGAAATGGAAAGCGATGTCTTTTTCCCCAAAGGTAGTTAAGGATGTTACATAAAATCAAACTCAGGAGTGACCTTCTATTTCTGTCACTTAACTTTCTGTGCAACCCTCAATAAAACCTGAGAGGGTTCCTTTGTTGTTAGCAGCTGCCAGCCAGCTTGAGACCCACTTGTCAGAGTTAATTTGAGCTGATTTTTGGCCTCATCTTCTGTAGGACACTAACATCCTGATAAAGCCTCAGAGATTCAAATGTATTCACCTTCATTCATCAATTTGGTTATTTTATTGAAGAATAAAAGATCAAAGTATTTCAGTAGCATTTTTCCTCATAAGCATTTGCTGTTCGTGTTCCTTTTAGCTCTCAGCTTTTTATCATTTATTTTCATCTTGGAGCTTGCATTGCTTCTAAAGGAGACCGTCGGGGCCTGAGATTGTCTTAAGCACCAATAATGTCTTAAAATATTGGCATTGGTACTCTGGTTCTTAACCTCAGCTGCACAGTAGTTTTGCCTGGGGGGTAGGGGGAGGACTTAAAAAAAAAAATTATTGATGCCTGAGTCCTATTCCCAGAGATACTGATTTAATTGCTCTAGGGCCAGCAATGATTCAGTGGTAGAATTCTTGCCTTCCACGTGAGAGAGCCAAGTTTGATTCCCTGCCAGTGCATCTCATGAACAACCACCACTTGTCCATCTTTGGAGACTTGTGTGTTGCTATGATGATGAACAGGTTTCAGTGGAACTTCCAGATGAAGACTGACTAGGAAAAAAGGCCTGGTGATCTACTTCCAAAAAATTGACCAGTGGATCTGTGGGTCATAACCCTGTTGTGCACGGGTCGCTATGAGTCAGTGCCAACTGGAGGGCAGCTAACAACAACAACAGGTGCAGGCTGGGCTTTGGGGATTTTGAAAGTACCCCCTATGATTCCAGAGTTTAGCCAAGGCTGAGTGGCATTGATTTGTAGATGGTTCAGTCTCTAATCCCTTTCCTGTCCCCACCTGCCACCACTATTAGAAGTATTTGCTCAAGTTTGAAAGTACATTACAGGCCCTTTTTTTTGTATATCTGCTTCTTTGTGAAAAACAGTAGCCCAAGAAGCAAGGATATCAGTTATAGAAAGAAGCGCCTTTATTTTTTTATTTGGCCAATGAGATCTTTAGCTTTATTTGACAGATAGTAGTGAAACATAAATGCCATTGTTGGCATGGCAGGGACAGAAGATCAGAAACCTTCTTTTCATGACTTTTAGCCAACTGGTTCAGGCATAGAGGGCATTTTAGCTCAAGTATTATTTGCTTTGGGTTTTGACATATCAGTACCTTTTATTGTTGTTTTAAAGCCTTGAGACAGGTCTTTATAAATGTTTTTTAAAATCATTTCTTAATTTGCTACTCTGCAGTTTTTTAAGGTAGGCGAGCCTTGATTTCAATGTGGATTTTTTAAAAATTGTGCTAGTGAAAATATGAAATAAGATATATTTAATCTACCCTTGGAGGTACAATACAAACTGTAAGTGCATAAAATTAACATCCAATTGGTACACATTTACATGTCCATTATAGATTTTAATGAGTGAAGTTTGGTAACATGATATGCATCGCAGATAGAAATTCTATATGCGTTTTGGCAGTTAACTGCTAAAAAAAACCAAAAAACCAAACTTGCTGCCTTCGAGTCGATTCCAACTCCTAGCAGCCCTATAGGACAGAGTAGAACTGCCCCATAGGGTTTCCAGTTTCCAAGGCTGTAATCTTTACAGAAGCAGACTGCTACATCATTCTCCCGAAGAGCAGCTGATGGGTTCAAACTGTGGACCTTTCAGCTAGCAGCTGAGCACTTCAACCAGTGTGCCATCAGACTCCTTAATTAACTGCTCAAAAGGACATAGTAGTGTCGATTAGAGGTGCTCAGTTTATGCATAACTAAGGAGGCTGCATGACTAGGCAGCCATTTCCAAAGCACAGGTAAATTCTAGGCCCCTTTGGACCCAGGCCTGCTTTAATTCAGAATCTCTTGGGGCTGAAGCACAGGAATCTGTGTTTTCACAGCACTTCAGATGATTCTGATGTATGCTGCTATTTGAGGACCACAGACCTGAAGGAAATCAAAGAGCCTCCTCTGAGAAGCACTGGGGTGGAGCAGTGGCTCTCATACTGTCCTGCACCTTTGAATTACCTGCAAAGTCTAAAAAATTCCGGTGCCCAGGCCACACCTGTAACAATGAAATCACAGTCCCTGAAGGTGGACACAACCATTGGTTTGTTCTCAAACACTCCAGACGATTCCAGAGTACATCCAAGTTTGAGGTGGAGAGAATTCTTTTGACTGACACTGGCCAACCACATTTTCAGCTCCTCCACAGGGCTCAGGCCACAGCTGCTGATCTGGGTGTTTTAAGATCAGGGCACAGCATAACACCATACATGCTTTTGAGTAAGAGTGTGCATGGTAGTGTACTTCTATGCTAAGTTCCGGATAATGTGTACATTTTCCTTGGAAGCTAGGGTTTACAAAATGTGGTTCTTGGACCCTTGGGGTTCCCTGAGGCCTTCTCAGGGAATCCTGGGACATCAAATCTATTTTCATAATAATACTAACATGATTCTTGCCTTTTCCATTGTGTTGACACTGGTGTAAAAGCAGTGGTGGGTAAAACTCTTGAGGTCTTAGCACAGATTAAGGCAGTGATTTTTTTTTTTTTTTATGAAACTACTAGTAGCCATTGTATCTATAAAGCCATGTGCTTGCTGTAAAAAAAAAAAAAAAGGAAAACCAGTTTCACTTAAGAATTTCCCTAACGAGGGAGGAAACATTATTGATTTTGCTAATCTCGACTCTTAAGTACATATCTTTTTAATATTCTGTGTAATGAAATGGGAAGTCCACATATAGTGCTTCTGCAGTATGTCAGAGTTTTACGGCTGACTCCAGGAAGCACGTCTGTGAGATTGTTCGAGTTGTGAGCTGAACTAGCCAGTTTTTGTTTTTTTTCATGGAACACCATTTTTACTTGGAAAAAACAGCTAACAAACTATGGCTACTCAGACCTGAGCAGGGACAGACTACCCAGTTGGCAAGGTAAACAAGGTGCTTACCTTGCTTTACCAGCTCACCTGTAGTGAAAAATTTCACATGTTTTCACCACATCAAAGATTCTGCTTCTAGGTAAGGCCAGCATCTGTTTCTCTCCCAACCCTACAGAACCTCACTGCAGAATCTAAGCCTCTTTTCAAATTTGCAGTCCCTGATAGGAGTGGGGAAACCCTGGTGCCATAGTGGTAAAGTGCAACAGCTGCTAACCAAAAGATTGGCAGTTTGAATCCACCAGGCACTCCTTGGAAACTCTACGGGGCAGTTCTACTCTGTCCTATAGGGTCACTATGAGTCAGAATTGACTCTATGGCATGTTTTTCTTGTTGATAGGAGTGGATGACCCAGAAAGCAGGTAAGCACAGGCTTACTTGTGCTTACTTGCTAATCTGTAATGAACAACTTCACATTGTTCACTACAGACGATCTGGTAAGCAAGGTAAGCACCGTATTAACCTTGCCTACTGAATAATCCATCCCTGGACTTGAGTAATTGGCAGGCATTTTCTTGAACTAAGGAGCCTGACATTTCAAAGAAAACTGGCAGTATTTGTTGTCAATAATAAGTCCAAGCTTTCAAGCAAAAATTGGAATTTTGGAAAACTTTTATCTGCTACTGTAAATTTGACAGCCTCCCACTACTTAAAGACTTAACTGAGATCAGTGGTGATACACTCTAAAGAGTATGATTTGTTGACACTGTATAATGAAGCCTTGGTATTGTGTAATGAAAAATGTCAACATTTAGAAGATCTGCACAACTCAGTGATGTTTAAAAATCATGCATGGGTAAAAGATCCAAAGTAAAGTACAGCCTTTTATAGGCTTTACAGTAACAGAGTGCAAAAAGTCCAGTGACGATGTTTCAGATCCACATTGCAACTAACATTTAAGAAACCACCACTTGGTAAGTTTTGGTACAGCAACAAAGGAGGGTATCCATAATTATCTGGAAAAACTATTAAAATCCTCCTCCCTTTTCCAATTACATATTTGTTTGAGGGTGGATTTTTCTTTTTATACTTCAGAGAAACAATATATAGCAACAGATTAAATGCAGAAGCAGCTATGAGAGTCCAGGTGTCTTCCATTAAGCAAGACATTAAAGACATTTGTAAAAATGTATAACAAGGTCACTCTTCACGAAAAACAGCTATTTTTAATGAGTATTTTATTTATGTTAGCATGGAATATGTGTATTATTGTATGTTTAATGGATTAGTAATTGAATGTTTTAATATTTCTCAGTTTTAATTTATAGGACAGTCAGTACAACAAATATAACCCACAAAGACAAAAGATTTTGCGAGACCTCAGTAATTTTTTAAGAGTGTAAAGATGTCCTGGGATCAAAATATTTGAGAACTGCTCTTTGAAGAGTCTCTGGTCCCTTCTTTCTGAGTTTCAGAACCCATTGCATATCACCCTCGTATTTTTCAGTGAGAGGTGGTAGAGGCAGGAGGGCTGATGCCTTGAAGAACAGCCAAACAACCTGCTCTGTGCCTCTTTGCCAGGAAACAGAACATTCTGGTGTAGCTGTGGGAGGCACTGGGGACGTAGCCTGGGATGTGGATGCCCCACAAACTCCCTGTGTGACACACTCATGATAGCCTCTGGTTTGATCACCCACTCTCTTTATAAATTGTTCCCTCCATTAGTCTTTACAAGGAAAGTGTTTAATATTTTTCTTTCACTTCTAGCCAGTTCAGTCACTATTGGCTATGTTGGTTTTCTTTCTAGTCATTTTAACCTCCTGAAATTCACATTGCCAAATATCTGGCCTGGCTTTGAGATGCACTGACCTCTTTTTGGTCATCAGCAACGTGGCTTTGTCCCCAGATGTTTGTCAGTTGCCTGTTACACAAACTGTCTCTGCCACCGTTAAGTAGGTTGAGCAAATGATGACATTAGAAAGAGCAGGAATGAAGGGAAGATTTGGGGAGATAGGTAAAGAGACAGTGGTAAGGGAATGAGAAAATTGGTAGGGAGGTAAAAAAGTTTCAGGCTGCCTAATGCCCACCAGGAAATATCTCAGCTGAAATGCCTTCTATGCCTAGACCACTTCCTTCAAAGTGATAAGGAAAGGAGTGTTTATGATCTTGCTGCCCCTGGGAGTGCAGACAATGAAAAAAACTGCGCTTTGCTGAATATCTTCTCTATCATGTAAAACTAGGTAAGCCACTGGGCCAGGCACAAAGTTTTTTTTTTTTCTTAATACTAGTCTGTCTACCCTTTAGGCTACTGGTTGTCTTATATAAACAGAACTACTCACACTGAATTTTATTTTAAGGACAATTATTTTAAGATATTCAAGTTATATGTTCTAGCTGGCTGCTTATTTTAAAGGAAAATGCAAGAGTTGACAAAGGGCTGATTTTATTTATTCACTGTCTTTGAGGACATTCTTAATATACACAAGCAGTGTGAGTAGGTTAATTGTGATGATTGGAAAGGGCTGTTTTCCATGGGAAACTAGTTGTTATGACAATAATTTAGCAGGAATTAGGCCAAGAAAAGGTTTATATGTTTCTTTTGTAATTAATTGCCCATCCCCAGTCATTCATCAATTTTTTTTCTTCCCACTTATATAACGTCCAATTCTGATTTACGTTCAGTAGGGTGAAGAGTCAGTTTAGGATGGTGATCTGAGTATTGTATTTGTGTGTATATAGGGAAGGGAAAGGGGAGGGTTAGAAAGAAAGAAGATATTTTAAGAATTAGAACCAGTGAAAGTCTTGAGGAGCAATGACTTATTTCTAGTTTCTTCAGATTTTGAGGGTAAAAAAAATTATTTGGCACGTATAAAGTTTGCCAGTAAAAAAAAAAATTAGGTAGTAAATATATCCTAAAATATCACAAACAAAAATCTGTTATGAGAAAATAATTCTCTTGAGGCACATTTTCCTGTAAAGATTACTTGTAGTTACACGGAAGGTACCTATAATGAGCCATTCCATTCTAGGTGACCATTGTTTTTCTGGCCATTTTTACAGAGGAGACGATTTTGGTAAAGCCAAATTACTCCTTGGTAATAGATCTCTTATGCTTATTTTCATAATATTATTTTTCTTTTTTTTAATTATTTCAGTGCCTTTGAGTCAGTCACGACTCATGGTGAACTCACGTGTACCAGAGTAGAACTGTGTTCCATAGGGTTTTCAATGGCTGATTTTTCAAAAGTAGATCACTGGGCCTTTCTTCTGAGGTACCTTTGTGTGGACCCAAACCTCCAACCTTATGGTTAGCAGCTGAGAAGATTAACCATTTACACCATCTAGGGGTTTCTTTGAATTATTAAGAGGATCTAATTAGAAAATGTATTTAAAATAACTTTTTAGAAACAAATATTATATGTTCTCACTTTTATGCAATAACACGATAGGTAAATATGCAGAAACTAATGTTCATTAGTGATTACCAGGAATGGGTGAGGGAGTATTCACTTTCTAAACCAAAACCAAACGCGTTGCCTCCGAGTCGATTCCTACTCACAGCGACCCTATAGGACAGAGTAGAACTGCCCCATAGGGTTTCCAAGGAGCCGCTGGTGGATTTGAAATCCCAGCTTTTTGATTAGCAACCATAGTTCTTAACCACTGTACCACGAGGGCTTCCTCTAGATAGTAGACACTTCTTATTTTCGGTGACAGGAAAGTAACACAGAATAAGGGTGAAGCATGCACAGCTTGACTAAGGTAAATGATGTTACTAAGATGTACAGAAGGAAAAAGGACATTTTGGTAATTGCTATGGCATATATAAGGAGCCCTGGTGGCACAGTGGTTAAGCACTTGGCTGCTAACCAAAAGGTCAGCACTTCTAACCCACCAGCCACTCTGCTGGAGAAAGATGTGACAGTCTGATTTCATAAAGATTACAGCCTTGGAGACCCTATGGGGCAGTTCTACTCTATGAGTTGGAATCTACTTGATGGCAACAGGTTACGGCGTATATAATTTTGCAACAACAGTAGCAACAACCAAAAAACACATGTGCATATATGTATGTATGTAGGCATATATGTATACAGGTATGTGATGTGAGTATATATGTGTGTATAGATGCATGCATATGTATATGCATGTATGTGCATGCACATATATTCATATATATAATAAAACACATAGCCATAGTTACAGATGCTTCTAGAAATAACCAAACACCTCACATGATTGGTTTTCTAGGTTTAAAGGCTTAGGACCATAGTCTTGTGGGACAACTTGGTCAATTGGCATAATATAGTTCATGAAGTTTATGTTCTGCATCCTAGTTTGGTGAGTAGTGTCTGAGGTCTTACAAGCTTGCAAGCAGCCATCTAAGATACAACTATTGGTATCTACTCATCCAGGGCAAAAGAGAAAGAAGGAAACCAAAGACTCAAGAAATTGCTCTAGAGGACTAATAGTCTACATCTGCCATGACCTCATCTACCTTAAGATCAGAAGAACTGGGTGGTACCTCGTTACCAATACCAACCATTCTGATCAGGGTCACAATAGATAGATCCTGATGAAATGGGAGAAAAATGTAGAACAGACCCTCAGATTCTTGAAAAATCTAGATTTACTGAAATGGCTGATGCTGGAGAACTCCCCAAGACTGTTGCTCTAAGATACTCTAAACCTTAAACCAAAACTATATCCCCTCAGGTCACCTTTTAGCTAAATAACAGATTGGCTCACAAAATAAAGAATATCACCCATGAGTACTGTGCTCCTTTAAAAAAACATTTATATTAGGCCAAATGGTCAACAATTACTTTAAAACAAAGATGAGAATGTAAGGGGGCAGGGAAACCAGAACAGAAATAATGAGAATGTTCACGCATGAAGAATGTAACCAATGTCACTGAACAATTTGTGTAAAAATTGTTGTATGGGAACCTAAACTGCTGTGTAAACCTTCAGCAAAAACACAATGAAGTAATTTTTTAAAAAGCAACTTTTTCAGAAATTTATATGTGGTTCATTGACAATCATAGGTTTTATTGGCAGTTCCGAAGCTATGAGCTTGGGCCTGGAGTTGTTTTAAAGGGTGACGTATTCCTTCTACCTCTTTTCTGTACTTGACAGCATAATAACCAGATTTCCTACAGCAGAAGTTGGGACCCAGTAGTCATTCAAGAGAGTGATTTGTAGGATCTCTCCTGGAAGAGATGGGATGTGTGGCCCCACAGACTGCCTTTGCTTGGAGTCAGTTGGCCCCTGACTCATAGACATCAAAATCAAATGACCCCTGCACATCAAAATCAAATGCTGCCCCATCCTTGGCCATTCCCATGATTGGTTGTGCCTAAACTGTTGCGATCCATTGGGTTTTCACTGGCTGATTTTTAGAAGTAGATCTCCAGGTCTTCCTTCCACGTCTGTCTTGTTGCGAAGCTTGGCTGAAACATGTTTAGCATCACTGATAGATGGTGGTGGCTGCACGTGAGGTGCTTTCGCCAGGAATTGAACCCAGGTCTCCTGCATGAAAGGCGAGAATTCTGTCACTAAACCATCAGTGCCTCATGCCATCACATGAACAAGTCTTGAAATCCAGTGGTGACAGCCTAGCACTGATGGTCTGTTTCTTTTTCCCTTTCCAGGCTTCTGGCTGCGATGGGTCAGAGATTCCCGACGAAGTGAAGCTGATCGGGTTTGCTCAGTTGAGTGTCAGCTGATGTATGTCCCTTGATGTCACCCTTATCTGTCATGCCCCTCCTCACCACGCTTTCCTCAGCCCTCCCTCTCCCACTTCCACCCCCTCACTCCCACTTCCTAGCAAAATCAGAAGATTGTGAAGAGGCTGGCTTAGACAAAAATGGGATACAAAATCATTTTTTTTTTTAAACCTACGACACTCCGAGTTCCGCTTTATTCTCTCGCAATCACAGTACAAGAACAAGCAAATGCCACAGCTGCACGACTGTTGCTGATTTTTCCAAAAGCTATTTAATATTCCTAGCAATCAATTTGAATATCCCTTAAGTGAAAAGAATCTGAAATATACTCAGGTGGTCCTATTTATTGGCAACAAAAGGAATTTTCTATCAGAAGCCTATTTCTTCTTTCATTGTTATTCTTTCTGTTATAATACTTTAATTGTACATCTGACGATATTGCCTCTTATGTTATATTTAGAAATTAATATACTTATAAAGTTAAGATTTATTAGCCAAACTTGAATTCTAGTTTTAAAACTGACTGTGAATTTTATTTTTCATATATTTATGCATTACACACCTTAGTGATAAGAAAAAAAAAAGTTTTTGAGTATATGCTTCTTGCAGTTAATCTCTTATTTAAACAAAAAGTTTCAGGTATCTCTTTGGAGTATTTGTAATTTCTAATTTTTGAAATGACCGAATTAGGAACTAGGATGCTTACTGTTTTGGTTTATTTCCTGAAAACCAATTTACAATGATTGTCTCTTGGGAGTGGGAGGTGCCTTGCAGACTTTCTATTAAGAATGTGCCTGAGGCTACATTACTCTGGAATCGCCTCAGATCTAAAATTTCCTCTACATACGATGGCATCTGTAAGTTGTGCTTCGTTTGGAGTTTAGAATGCTATATAAAATGTTGCCTTTTTCTGTTAGATTGTTAACTATATACCCATCTCTGATTTGGCTTCTCCTTAAGTGATAGGATTTGTTGTTCTGAAAGTGATAAACTTGAAAATACCGGCATCTAAGTTTTACTTGAATTTCTGCAGAATACCCAGATGGAGTGAAAATAATAGAAAGGGTTTTGTGCAATGACTAAAAGGTAAAACGCTGTTAAGTTTCAAGAATAAATACTTTCAACCCGAGTAGCCCTCTGCTTGTCAATATAGTATGGAACTAGTAAACCTTAGGATTTTCAAAATTGGAGTCTCAACTTTCAGGGACGTGGGCTCCCGGGATGGTACCATTGCTCTCTCCTAGCTAACCCTAGATACGGCAGCTCTTTAATGTACTTTAAAAAGCAGATATATATTACTAAGAAAAAAAAAGTTATTTATAATTGCCTTGTCATAATTGTTAAGGTGTTCTAGAGCCGTTTGCATACAATTTAATGTAATTTCATTCCATTCTATTGTTTACACAATGATTACTCAAAGATGACTGCAAAGGTAAAAGGAAAATAAAAGTGTATTGCACAAAGAGATGGTGTTATATATTGTTTCATTCCTCCTTTAGGTATTATCTGCCTTGCTGCGGTGATATTTAGCGCTTTCATAAAATGCCTACTAAGAATTAACTAGCAAAAAGCACTCTAGAGGAAGAATAAGGCATCCATCCAGTCCCAGAGGATTGGGTTTGACGAGTCTCTCAAATTAGCCTGAGGAGAGAATGAAAGGCAAACATTCATACTCCATGTAGATAAACTGTCTTTGAATGAAAACTATAGAGCTACAGGGGACAAGAGGAAATATTTTTTCCATCTGCTTCACTTTGTGCGGGGGGCTCTGCGTGGTTAAGTGCCTTGTCCAAGGCCCCTGTCTGAGCTCCAGGCAGAGTTAGACTTCCAGGGCCCTGATTTCCTGGCATCATGAGCACGTTCTTGACACTCTTATGGACACACACAGTATAAAAGAAGTCATCTTTAGCTCAGAAAGCGAAAACATGCATGAAGAGCTGGAGAATCCTTATTTTGCAACGTGGTAGTAAATAGCATTTAATATCTCTTTATATCTGTGAGCCCGTATCCTTCCAAATGGTATCTCTGGTAGCTTACGTACGTTCACATAACATAATAGGATTAAAAAAAAAAAAAATACACCGAAATTAGGATGAAGTGAAAAATAAGAATTGGTTAACCAGATGAAAGCAGTACCCAAAAACTCACACCATGAGATTCTGCCAGTTGCTAGAAGAGTACATAGATTTGGTATGTACCAGGAGTGAAGAGGAAAGCCTGATCAGATACAATCTTTCCTGAGTTTATAGCGTTTTCTTTTCTTTTCCTTTTTATTTAAGTTAAGAACACTTTTTCCTAGTACTGAGGGCTGAAATAAAATTCTTCCCCAAGTCGTCATAAAGTGGAAGTTAAGTACAGGCAGTCCCTGGGTTATGAATGAGATCCTTTCAGTCTGTCTTTAAGTCAAATTTGTAGGTAAGTCAGAACAGGTACATAGGGTCTTATTTAGCATCAGTTAGTCAAATGTCAAATGTCATAGTATATAGTATACATTTTACTTTTCAATGCATATAAAACACTTAAACACTTCCAAACCCTGCAGGGTTTTCATGAGCATCACAAAGTAGTGCATGCATTCATTATTACGAACCATTGTATTGAACTCAAATTTTTAATGTAATAGGCTTTATGACAGTCCATTCTTAAGTTTGAGTTGTCCATGAATTGGACGTTCATAACCCAGGGACCACCTGTATTCAGAAACTTAAAAAATTTTCAAAACATTCACACAATACATACATAGCAAGTTTTGAACAATTTTATTTATAGTATTCTCCATGCAGGCCCAGGGTTAGGCTGTATGGTAGGGAATGCGGTTCAGCAAGGAGCTGAAGGGCGTGGTCCAAGTCCTCCACTCTCTCTTGTGATCTAGAAAGATACAATAATGACAGATAAATGTTACCTAAGGCAAGGAGTGGACTGCATAGCCTTTAGGCAATCCTGTGTGACCATTTCTCTTATCTAAGCTTTTGATTAATGATGGCTTGAAGCAGTGCAATATTGTGATTCTGTTCATTGGCAAGGACCTGAATTTCCCTCAACACAAATATTTTGATACTATTAATTTGGAAAGATTAATATTCGTTGACAAATGGTAGGGTTCACAACCTCTTATTAAAATTAAGGCACCGACATCTCATGTACAAAAATTCTTCTGCATCCAACGTACCTTTGTTGTGGTCAACTTGCAAAGATGTAAAAGAGGAGGAAGTTCTTGTCTCTCTTGACTCCAATATATTGTTCTTATATAAACAAATGGTTTTCTGTGTTTAAACAGCTTGTGTGTTGAAAAAAATTGTTCTTATAAAGAAATTCCCTGTATAGCCTGGTAAATATGGTAGGTGGCCATCTTATCTCATATCCAAGTGGAGTGAAGTAGTACTCTTTAGGGGTAGAGGCAAGACTTCCATCAAAACACAAATCTGTTCCTGTATATGATGATTTAGCATGGGGAAATTTCATATTAGAATTGCCAGTCACTCATTTCAATAATATACCTATGGTCTGTTTATTGTTAAGCAGTATACCCTCCCGGTAAACTCTCCAAGTTGAATTAGTAGAATCTACTGTTCAGTCATATATTTATTCAATCTGTACAGAGATGGTGAATATGAGCCTATTAACACTGGAGAACTTCTGCCAAAAATTAAGATTTGCATTTGATAGTAAATGATCTTGCCACCCCCCCCCCCCCAAGTATATTTGATAAGAGAAGCTGTTCCTTGCTGAGGCCCATTTAGATTGTGATAATAAACTCACATACGTATAAAATAGAATGTTTATCCATTCCTTATAGCAGAGGGTATGCTTCCAGGTTATTAAAAAATGGTTTTGTATAATTAAAATATAATTTAAAGGGAACAAGGGAAGCCAAATATACCCATTTTTATGCTCCACACATTTACTGTCCAATCTGTTAGGATAGCCTAGCTAACAACCCTGACCCTTGCCAAGATATGAAGGGGCAGACTGGATATAAGCAGTGTGCCAGGGCGGGTGAAACTGGAATATTTCCTCAGGGCCACAGTGTCCTGACCTGGGATTGTGTGATGCTTTCCAAGGTTCTAAGCTTTGGGAAGTCTATTACATGGCATAATAGCCCTAAACAAATGGTTTTCAAGTGACCATTTCCATTGTGCATTGAAAAGTAATGAGTTTAAGAAGGGTTTCCTTTAGAATGATGCAGTACCTTCTGGAGTTTGCTGCTTGGGATGTGCACTACCTGGAATGATGTAAGTGTTTAGGGCAGGTACATTGTATGGGTTGTAAGAGTGTGTATAAAACATATAAATTGACTCACATGCCCTAGGCACAATGTCTAAATTAACCCAAACCAAAAAAAAAAAAAAAACATTGCCTTCTAGTTGATTCTGACTCAGCGACCCTAGAGGACCAAGTAGAACTGCCCTGTAGAGTTTCCAAGGAGCACCTGGTAGATTTGAACTGCCAGCTTTTTGGTTAGTAGCCATAGCTCTTAACCACTACACCACCAGCGTTTCCAATTAACCCAAAAGACCCCAAAAAACTGCTACCCATTCCACTGGAAAGGAACTGCCATCTCCTGCTGACCCATAAAAGCTGGTCAAAAGAACTTATCTCCAAAGAAAAATTCCCTACTACCTCCTGTCACACAGCCAGTCCCAGTAATTTCCTGGACACTATTTTGCTGCAGAGAATATGGCATGGTTAAGTAACAGTGACATCCCCCTTACCAGCTTTCTAATGCCTCATTCACCAAACCTAGTTTGGGAATCTTAAGAGCAGTGGAAATAGAACGAATAGGTTATCAGCTATTGTACATTTTGTGCCAAACCAATGGATGCTGTTTTTATCACACATTCCCAGGTGAACAAGGATCTTATAACCATGAAATGTACCAAAAACTCCACACTAGATGAGTTACAGCCTACAAGGCAAGCATCATTAGCTGAAGAGGTATTGGAGCCTATATAATTTAGCTTATAACTCATCAAAGGCCAAGGAGGTTACTATAAGTTATAATCTTATGCTATTATTAGTTGAATTTGCTGTGGAATGATGAAAGGTCAGTAATAGAATAATCATTCCTATAGTGTATTTATCCGTCATGTAGGATACCAACTGGAGAAACCAAGACTTGTAATTTATCACAGAGGAAACCTGCTTATTGTTGAGGTATAATATTCAGTAAACTAGTGGGTTCATAATCAGGAAGAAGTGGGTAAGGCCCTTGAAAAAATGACGTGGATAATACTCTGGTCCAGCCCTGGCCCAAACAGGAGATCATTCTTCTAGAAGCTCTAATTAGATGTGTTAAGTAACATTAAGTTCAAAATCAGCATGTGCTCAGAGTCAGTTTGGATATATTCAGGTAGATTTTTCACATACTTGAGTCTTTTTTCTCCTCTCGCCAAAGTCTGTGGGATTCTAAAAACATAAGTGAATAAAATGAAATGGAGAACTGAGGAAATTTGCAAGCTGTTCATACTTATTGAAAAGGCCTGAATTTAGATTCAGCACTCTTTTATTTTCCCATTCTAGAACATTTATAAAGCTTGGTTGTATGTAGTATTGAGTTCAATCACACAGTAATCCTGTGATAATACATATTTGTGCACTGAATACTTATGTAAAGTCTATTATTGTGGGTTGTGGCTTAAAAAAGTTTGAAAGCTACTATTTTAAGCTTTTTTGAATTTTTATTGTTACTTGCAGCCAAAAGCAGTCAGTTGTGCAGCTGAGAAATTTATATTATCTAACTTAATCTTAAAACAACTCTTTTGCCTAGGTTTTATTATTCCCAATTTAAAGATAAGCGAACTAAGTGTCAAAAACAAGCTGCCTAAGATAATACAATAAATACTGCAGTATGAAACAGGAATTCGAATTTAGGTATATTTGCTTCTAAAGCCTGTGATCTTAAGCATTATATCAGACAGCCTCCCTTTGTAATAGTAGTTATACTTTATTTCAGGTTTGCTCTGGGCCAGGCACTAAGCCAAGGGCTTTCCTAACATTACGTTGTTTAACCCTCAGAACAACTCTAGGAAATCCATTTCATTATTTGAATTTTATAGATGAGGAAACTGGTATATAGATACTCTAAGTAATTTCTCCGAGATCAGCCAGCTAGTAAGTGACAGAGATTTGAACTCAAGTCATTCCAAAGCATTTCCACTGCACTATGCTGGCTTTTGAAGGGCAAATCTAGGCCTTAAGGGCCTGAAGTTTATACAGTTTAGGGGAGGGTGCCCTTTTAAGTTTTAGGTACAAAATTTTCCATAGAAAATTAGGTATAAGCCCTTGGAAGGGGTCCTGAAGATTATTTGTGGTAACTCTGCCACCGTGCCATAGATGTTGCGCTTGCTGTTCATTTCAGTGTTTGTATTGTAACTAACAATTATGTTCATCAGACCCTTTTGTGATGTTGCTGCCAAATTCAGGAAGGTAAGTGATTTTCCCAAGATGAAAGAACCAAAAATAGTTGTTGGAGAAGGGACAGCTTCAGTCTGATTATCTTGAATAGCTTTAAAAAATTAAAAAAAATAAAAATAAAAACTAAATTAACGTTCTGTAGTAATAAAAAGTAAAGTAAAATATAAAATGGCTTCTGCTCAGGCTTTGTTGCTGACCTCACCCAAGTTCTATTTCACTTCACTAAGCTTCAATGTTCTCATTTTTAGATTGAGGGGGACTAATTAGTTGATCATTAACATCCTTTCAGCATTAACATTCTAGGGGCCTAATTGAGCGGAGGAACAAATAAACCAGTTGCTGCTTGGCTGAACTGGTCCATCCATTCAACTTTAACAGTTGAGCAGTTGGTGAATTGGGTTTTCTAAATTCCAATCAGCTAATTAAGATCATTTGTTATAGCAAAGAGTTGTACAGGGAGACTTAGGACCCACCTACTGAAAGTTAAAAAGGTGAAGACTCATAGCTCTACACTGCAGCTTTATTGCCTTCTGCTTCTTCCCTGGAGCCTCCAAGAAGAGCTGATGGGTGAGAGGAGATGGGCAGAAAAAGAGAGAGACTTCAGGTCATAGAAAGCATCAGACAGCTCAAGGCTCCAGGGCATTGGGTGAGCAGAAGGCAAGAGGTTTCTCTTAGCATCTGGGCTGTCTTTGTGGGTATTTTCTGTGGCTGGGACCCTCTTAGTTGGAGGTTCCCTCTCCTCATGCTGTAAGGGGGTGTGAATGGCCAGAAGGTGAACTTCACAGCCACACGTGCACTCTAGGACCTTCCACATTTGTTTTGCGATCAGGAACTCCCATCTTGACACATCATTCTTACTTATTTTCATAGGTATTTTCTTTGGATGCTATATTTGCACATGGAATTGTTCTCTAAGTTTAAAATATTTCTGCTTGGGAGGAGGGGGGTTTACACCCTCAGCACACAGCACGTGGTGCTCTGAGGGGGCCATCCCTCCAGCTTTTTCTTTCCTCACAGAGCTTCTGTTACACAAAGAGTGGCGGGAAGCATGTTGAGGGAGAGGTGAGAATGAGGGCACACCAACAAAAGGTTCTACCCACTCATCCTACCACACATGGGTAAAGGACGCTATCTTTGTTGACTCTTGGGATCTGAGTCAAAACCTATGTCCTGGAAATTGCTTATCCTTAGTATTTCTAGCACTTTTGTCTTATGAATAATTAATAAAAGCTAAAATTATTGAAAGATAGTAACATTACTAAAAATAGTAACCACAGAATGTCTCCCACATTCCAGGTGCTTTACATATGTGTTGTGTCTCTTAGTCTTATTATAGCTATACAAGGTAGGTGTGTATGCTTGTGTCCAATTTACAGATGAAGGACATGAAGTTCAGAGAAGTTAAGTAACTTATCCAAGGAAACAAAGCTGGTAAATGGCAGTACTGGAATTGGAACTCACAAGTGTCTTCCCACCATACGCTACCTCCCAGTTAAATCTGCATTTCTTTTATATTTATTATGTTATTTGCCTGACAAATTAAGTATATGCTTCTTATAGCTGTTATTTCAAATGAAGCTTGGTAATGTTAAACAGTCTAGTACAGACCCTTACTCAACATGTATTGGAAAATTCAATAATACAACTGGAACACCAACAAAAAAAAATCCGTTGGAAGAAATATATTGTTGAACCAATCAATGCTCTCAGTCAAACCAGTAAAGAATCAGGCTATAAAAGTTGCAAGTCGTAGTTGCAGGCAGATCGAGAAAAGGGCAGTCTGGCTGGGCAGTCGCATTGTCAGCTGTTCCTGTGTGTTGGCAGCCTTTCAAAGCCACAACAACTATGAAATGCGTTAGTATAAGGAAGACTGATAGATAGCATCACAGTCAGCTGTGCAAAGTGAATTCAGGTGTGATTGGTAGTTTAAATAGCAAATTGCTGAAAAGATCAGCCAGAAACTGTGAAGCATAGGCGATAGTACTTTACTGTGGGTTGAAAAGAGTCAAGTGTTGACTTGTCCATCACTAGAGCCACTTTGGGCATCAGTCAAGTATTTCTTAAACTCTTCTTTTCAGTACTAGCATGGTATAGAATAAGGTTAGTCTAAAGCCTTTCTTTCCTTCATTTTATATAGCTCTTCGCCTTCCATCAGGAAAATAACGGACTTTTTTTTAAACATGGTAGGATCTGTGCACTTTGTAAAAGAGTATTATTAGTGTCTATGCTCCACTTGTATAAGAAGACTTGGAATGACCGTCCAGGAATGGCAAATGCTGCTCATGGCACTTGATCAATGCAGACATGTCTAATCAATCACTGCCATTATCTTCATAGATTCTCAGAGTATTTCTCAACAAAGCCATCCAGAAAACCTCAGCCTACTAGAGTTGGCACTTGCAGAGAGACGTAAGCCATGAAGACAAGAATCATGTCTCTTTTTTTCACAACCATATTCATAGGACTTAGTACAAAACTTGGAAATCCTGATGGCACAGTAGTTAAGAGCTATGGCTGCTAACCAAAAGGTCAGTAGTTCGAATTCCCCAGACGCTCCATGGAAGCCTGATGGGGCAGTTCTGCTCTGTCCTATAGGATCCCTATGAGTCAAAATTGACTTGATAGCAGTGGGTTTGGTTTTTTTAGTACAGTACCTGGAGTATTTATGCAATAATTGTTGAATGAATTAATGTTATTCACGACATATATCAATTCTCTCAAATTCATAAAATCATTGAATATATACATATCTGTTTTAAGTCGGAGGATTTCAGAGCTCATCTAGTCTAATATCCTGACAGTCTTCTCTGCTTTCCTAGCTCCCAGCCTTGCGTTCCATTATTCGGCACAGAAACGAAGCTCCAAACACTCTCACTGCTAAAGGTATTCAAGCTCCCAGAATAGTTACAAGGACATTATAGGTTCTCAAAAAACATTTGTTGATGAATAAATGAATGAATTCTTAAGTAAAAACATGGGAAAATGCTGTGAAACAACAATGAGAGACTCAGAGAAGTAACCAAAGCAGCTCTGTCCTGGATCTTTTTATTTCCCCTTTCACTCAGCCTAAAATGTCACCAATTATTGATTTATTTGACTTAAGTGATGTTACCTTTAAAAATGTGAATTATATGGTAGCGTATATGTATATGTAGCTAAGGTCTGTAATTTTTTAACATTTTATATTCAAGTCCATCACTATCTCCCAGTCTCTAGTAGAGACCAGCTTTCTGATGAGAATGGGAATGGCAGAGGAAAGCTAGGACATTTTTGAACATGGACTACCTTAGGTAGCACGGAAGTCCTGGGTGAGAGCCAGAGTGGGGAGGCTTAAGGCAACATAATAAGGCTCAGGCTGGAGAGATAGGAAAGATAAAGCCACATGTTCATATGAATGCTTCATTTCTGTGATGATCTTTTCAAAATCCCTTCAAGAAAAGCTTGTATAGATCAATGACCACCTCCCTTAAATTGATAACGTCTGGTGGCCAAGCGAAGTCTGCCTCTCAAAATGAGCCTCGCAGGAACTTGTTTAAAAGAGTAAATGGGAACAGAACAGGCATTTGGTTTCCCAAGATTGCTTGATGTGTATCTTGCCAGGAGAGGGTAAATGCTTATCCGATTTGCTTCATCTAGAAAGAATGGTTCTACATTTCCCTTGCAGCTCTACAGGCTGGTACAGCTGATTAGATATCCAGATTTCACTGCCCAACATTGTGACACTTCCATAATTTATTTGGCCACCATGAGTAACACCAATATTACAGCCCACGTAAGCACTACTTTATGGCTATTTTATGATTGTTAGATGGTTGATGGTCAAGCTGTTTTCAAAATCAGCACATCATCCCTTAGTTTCCAGAGATTTCAGACCCAATCAAAGAGCTGGACCAAACAACTTTGGGATAATGGTGAGAGGCTGTGCGGGGTTGGCACAAGCAGCGGTGCATTAAAGAGCTCAGGCTTGAAAGTTTGTGGTCATTAAAGTTATTCACGCTCTATAGGGCTGCAGAAGCTAAATGAAATCGCCCCCTCCACATGTTTCCTTGAAATCAAATGCTATTCTTAGCATGATATGAGAATTTTGAGAAAACAAGGAAGATAGGACAAGAAACCTAGTGACACGGCATTGTATTTCTGTCGACAAAATGAAGGAATTTCTTTATAGAAATTTTGGAAATTTTTTTACAATCCCCTCTGGATTTAAAGTCTTCTACAATAAATAATAGGAATAACTACTATTTATTGAATGCTCACTCCTTGCCAAGCACCACACAAACAAGTTTACATTTAATCCTCATAAAAGCCCTGAGAGGTGGGTGTTACGCCCATTCTACAGATGAAAAAAATAATGTTCAGAATCATTGGGTATCTGCCCAGGTTCAGAATGTAAGGAAGTGGCTGAGGTAACTAACATTCATTCTAAAACACGACTCTACACAGCAACGCTGAAGGGGTAACTGGGTCTATGGAGAGAGTGCTTCAAGATATTTATGTTACACCAGAAACTTTCTCTTTTAGGGGGTGGTGTCAGGTTTTGGGATGGAAATCCTCTTTATCTGTTTTTTTCTCATCAAACCCTGTGACTAAAATGGTGCTGCATAAGGGCGGATTAACCAGTAAGCAAGGTACGCATGGGCTTACTTGTGTTTACTTACTAATCTATAGTGCACAGTTTCACCTGTTTTCCAAGTGAAATTATGTACTGCAGATTAGTAAGTAAGCACAAGTAAGCTCATGTGTACCTTGCTTCTTGGATAATCTACCCCTGGAGCTGCATATTCGGAGGGGGACAAAGGGTTCATATTAAAAACAGTCAAATTCACTAGGTTGTATAGTCCATTTATTCCACTAATACAGGAAGCAGTTTTTGAAAATATTGATTGATCAATTGATCTATTTATTTATTTAAACAAAAGCGTTTACTTGTAGCTTCTCATTTTGCAAAGCACCATAGCCACTGGTCCCTTCAAGATTCAATGAATAAAAGGCAATGCAGATGAGGGAAGGTCTCAGTTTGTTTCCTTCACAAAATAAACCAAATGTTTTCTCTTCTGAAGCAACAACCTGGAGGGTTGTCATTAGTTGGTGGCACTGATATGGGGATTAGGCAGGTGGCTTCACATTGTCTCCTTAAGTGTTTTTAAAATCGCTTAATGTGAACGAACATCCCATTTCTCTGTTGTCAAATGCCTTTGGGGGATGTGAAAAATGAATAATTTGGGTAAAAATTGAGAAAATGTTTAAGATAAATGCTTCTATTTGATGGAACAGGGACAGGATGTAAGAGCACTAATGTACTGTAATTTGGAAGGGCTTCTGGAGAACAGCCACGTCTTTAAAAATTAAGTATATGTTAGGCTTTTACTGTAAATTTCGTAAGTACTTATGCCGTTCACAGAAGGGAAGATGAATTAGAAAGCCTAAAAAAAACACACAAACAAAAGGAAAAATAAAGGATAAATGTTTTCTCCTAATTTTTTCTTCACCCCTAAAATACCCTGGAACTATTTGAGCTATTTCCTGAAGAATTTCTTTATGCCATGTGCTTCTCTTGGTATTGTTTATATGGTTTAGCCTCTACAGAATGCTTTTTTATTATTCAGAGAAAAAGTCATGAAACTAATCCATAATTTACATCAAAAAAGGCCCACAATTCAGAAATAAAGCCCATATTTTTTCAAATGCATTAATTTTTCTGAAAAGTCAACACACAGGCAGCAGATTTCTAAACTCCATCAAATGGTCAAACTAATCAGATGCTGGTGAAATACTGTTCTCTAGTGAGGGCCTTAAACCCATTGTCTCTGCTACAATCCTAAATGTGTATCATCTTTCACTTCTAGCTTGTTCCTACAATCCTATTCTTGCTTGAAATTAGGTCTACATGTTTCAGTTGGTATTTACTTCTTTTTATTTATTTTTGCCTATTTCACAAAGTGTGTAATCAACAACTATTTTTACAATTATATTTATTATAACCCCAAACAGAATATAAGGAATCTTTGATGCTGAAAAAGAAACAGCTACATAGAACATTAGGAAATAACAGAATACCCAGCCAGTAAAACTTGTCCTTTAACTGAAAGGAACCTAAAAGGTCAAGATTTTCAGTTTTGACTAAAAAGGCAGACAAGAAAGGAATTCCAAACTGGACATATTCCATCACAAAACTCTCTATTTGTTCAAGGAGTCTTGCTGGAATTGTGCACAAATGGAGCTGAAGCTAGACATCGGCTTCTTGTCCACAATCTTGATTACCAATGCAAAATGGGAGCATTTTTTGGAGATGTGTAGATTCTCTACATAGTCAGTCATCAAGCTTTCTCAAGCTGACAATGGAATTAAGCTAAAAAAAAAAAAAGTAGACACCCAATGAGTGTTAGTGAATGAAAGAAGGAATGGGTAAACAGTGACAGAGTCAAACTATATTCTTTTAAAAATTTTTTACCCAATTTTGGAAAATTATGGATACATGATAGTACTTGAGAGCTTCCCTGAGAGTAAGGAGAACAGTCCAACAGAAGACATGAATTGTGTTAAGAGGCAGGGACAGAGGAATGTTTGCAGAGCAGAGGAAGGCATAAAATCAGAAAATGTTAGAGGTGAAGTATTTGATGTTCTATGTTCCAGTCATGTCTGCTCACATATGAAGAAAGCCAGACCCAGAGAGCTGAAGCTGAGCATCCACATCCCACACAGCTTATTAATAGCAGAGCCAAGACAAGAACTCAGACAACTTTACTCCCAGGCTGATGCTTTTTCTATTGTACACATGAGACCCTCTTTACTGTGATCAGAGTGTTAACCTTAGCTAAGTTATTCCTCCAGTGCTATTCTGATGACTTGCTGGCTTTTCATAAATGCTCAATAACCTGAGGTATTAGTAAAGGCTTTAGAAATGCAAGCAATTATGCATTGTGTTAGCTGTGACCTTTCCAGAGTCCTGAATATTGGACGGGCCATTGAATGGGCCCACCAAATTGGACACTTTTTTTTTTTTTTTACCAGAAGACCACAGACAGTGGTGGTTCAGTGGTAGAATTCCACACTTCCATGCCAGAGACTTGGATTTGACTCTAGGCCAAGGCATCTCAAGCTCAGCCACCACCCATCTGTCAGTTGAGGCTTGCGTGTTGCTATTACGCTAAACAGATTTCAGTGGAATTTCCAGACTAAGGCAAATGAGGAAGAAAGGGCTGGCTATCTACTTCTGAAAATCAGCCAGTGAAAACCCTATGGATCACAAAAGTCCTATTCCGTTGTGCATGGGTTGCCAAGAGCTGGAGGCCAACTTGACAGCAGCTAACAACACTACCACCACCAGAAGGGCAGTTTACGTTTTATCTGCTTTTTGTGGCTAACTACATGGTAAACGCTTTAATGGTGGCTTATAATTTTACAAGGTTTAACCCAAAAGGAAGGACCTTGTTAAGGAGTATTATTGACTTAAAAATGACAGTGCTAAAGTAGCAAGAGAAAAAACCTTTACAAGGAACATTTTAATGTGAAGAAAGAAGATATTTTTTTTTCCTTTGGAAGCTCAGTATGCCTGTTTAGCATACACTCTTTATAATGTTGTTGTTGTTGTTAGGTGCTGTCGAGTCATTTCCAACTCACAGCGACCCTCTGTACAACAGAACAAAACGCTGCCCGGCCCTGTGCCAAACTCACAATCATTCCTATGTGGGAGCCCATTGTTTCAGCCAGTCTGTCAATCCATCTCACTGAACTTCTTTTTTGCTGACCCTCTACCTTACCAAGCATGATGTCCTTCTCCAGGGACTGGTCCCTACTATTTATAATGAGATAGCAGTTAATAGCATGTGTCAGCCATTATATTCCTGATGGAACTGAGCACAGATAAATGGAATATTTAAGAGACTTCTGATTCCCACATTTATACTTAGATTTTTTTAAGTTGATTTGTGTCCTTCCCAAAGATATATTCAAGTCCTAGCCTTTGGTGCCTGTGAATGTGGCCTTATTTAGAAATAGCATCTTTGTAGATGTGATTAGTTAACAAGAGGTCATACTGGAGCAGGGTGGGCTCTAATCCAATATGACTAGTGTCTTTATAAGAAGAGAAGAGACAGACACAGAGGGAAGACCGCCATGTGAAGCCCGAAGTAGAGAATGGAGTTATGTTATAAGCCAAGGAATGCCCGGGTCTGTCAGAAGCTGGAAGAGACAAGGAAGAACCTTCCTTAGAGCCTTCACAGAGAGCGTGGCCCTGCTGACACCCTGAATTCAGACTGCTAGCCTCCAGAACTGTCAGTGAATAACTTTCTATTGCATTAAGTCACTTACTTTGTAACAGTAGCCCTAGGAAGCTAATGTAGGCTGGGAGCTAGGGAAAAAGCAAAGCAACGTTCATAAATATAAATATACACAACTGGTAGTGACGTGACCTCAACTGCGCTTTTGTGATCAGCAAAACCTGTTGGTCTTAACACATGTATATGTTACACATGGAACATTTTGTTTTTCAAATAGGCTATTTTTTAGAGCAGTTTTAGATTTACAGAAAAAATTGTGCAAAAATTAGAGTTCCCATAGACCCCCTCACCTGTGAACCTTGTTTCTCCTATTAACATCTTACATTTTTGTGGTATATTTGTTACAATTGATAAACCAATAGTGATACATTATTATTATTAACTAAAGCTCACAGTTTACCTTAGGGTTCATACTTTGTATTGTAGTTTTGACAAATGCTTGACTAATGTCATTGCCCACTATTACACTATCATACAGAATAATTTCATTGCCCTAAAAATGCTCTGTGCTCCACCTGTTATTCATACCTCCACCTCTTTCTGGCTCCCTGGGAACCACTGATCTTTTCACTGTCTGTATAATTTTGCCTTTTCCAGAATACCATTTAGTTGGAATCATACAGTATGTAGCTTTTTCAGACAGGCTTCTTACACTTAGTAGTATGCCATTAAAGCTCTCCCATGTCTTTCCATGGCTTGATGGCTCATTTCTTTTTATCGCTGAGTAACCCTCTGTTGTATGGATGCACCACAGTTTGTTTACCCATTTCTCTATTGAAGGATGTCTTGGTAGCTTCCAATTTCTGGCAATTTTGAATAAAACTGGTATAAACATTTGTGTGCAGGTTTTTATGTGGGCATAACACACAGAACTTTTTTAACATAGAATCTTTTTCCCCCAGTGAATTTCTGCCTCACATGGTCATTTTCATTAGTCGAGTGGACAGTTTACTTAAAGCTGCTTTTCTTTCTGAAACTGAATAGGAGCTTCCTTGTTTTTAAGGAATGTAATAATAGTAATTTGACCAATAATTACTAAAAAAAAAAAAAATTGCCGTCAAGTTGATTTTGTCTCAGAGCGGCCCTGTAGGTCAGAGTAGAACTGTCCCATAGGGTTTCCAAGGAGCGGCTAGTGGATTCGAACTGCTAACCTTTTTGTTTCGAACTGCTAACCTTTTTGTTTAGCAACCGTGGTACACCGTAGCTCTTAACCACTTCACCACGAGGGCTCCAATAATTTCTAACCAGTCAACACTCTGCTAATAGCTGTAAGTAGAGTAACCATATAATTTATTGTCTAAATCAGGACATTATGAGAATGAATTTTGTTAATAATTTCACTGCAATAAAAGGCGAAAACACATCCTGATCAAACTGGGATGAATTGTCAAGTGTAGCAACTTTAAACATCTCGTTACCCTGCTGTCCAGGTCTTCTGTTCCATCCTCTAACTAGGACTGGCTGCCACTCATCTTGTCCCAAATGAGGACTTTAAAAGTGCCTCACAGCTTAACACCAGTGTTATTCATCCTTTGCAATATTAAGTCATTACATCAGACCTTTCATAGGGTTAGTATATTTGTACATTCCCCTATTTTTTGCTCATATATTCCGATCCTTCTTTTTTTTTTTTTTTACCTTATGTAATTAGACAGTAAATTGTGTTTCTACTATCTTGATGTCTGACTTCCTACTAGACTGATAGCCCCCCAAGGGAAGGGAATTTTCCCCCTTGTTCTCCACAGTATCCTCAGCTGCTCACACTAAATGTGCAAGCCCATAAAAGGTGCAGACAGTATCTGCTGAATGACTGTAAACTACACTTCTAGAAGTGCTTAATGGGTGGTTATTAAATAAATGAAAGACAACCACAGATATTGAAATAAAGCTTGTTACTTTGAGCTTTCCTATTATTACTTTATTATTTATTATTACTATTGTTACTTTGAAGTGGACTTGAAGCACTTACTAATGAATGGATTACACCTCAACATAAAGAAAACAAAAATCCTCACAACTGGACCAATGAGCAACATCATGATAAACGGAGAAAAGATTGAAGTTGTCAAGGATTTCATTTTACTTGGATCCACAATCAACAGCCATGGAAGCAGCAGTCAAGAAATCAAAAGACGCATTGCATTGGGCAAATCTGCTGCAAAGGACCTCTTCAAAGTGTTGAAGAGCAAAGATGTCACCCTGAAGACTAAGGTGCGCCTGAGCCAAGCCATGGTATTTTCAATCACATCATATGCATGTGAAAGCTAGACAATGAATAAGGAAGACAGAAGAAGAATTGACACCCTTGTATTGTGGTGTTGGCAAAGAATATTGAATATATCATGAACTGCCAAAAGAACAAACAAATCTGTCTTGGAAGAAGTGCGGCCAGAATTCTCCTTAGAGGCAAGGATGGCGAGATCGTGTCTTACTTACATACTTTGGACATGTTGTCAGGAGGGATGCATCCCTGGAGAAGGACATCATGCTTGGCAGAGTACAGCGTCAGTGGAAAAGAAGAAGACCCTCAACAAGGTGGATTGGCACAGTGGCTGCAACAATGAGCTCAAGCATAACAACGATTGTAATGATGGTGCAGGACCGGGCAGTGTTTCGTTCTGTTGTGCATAGGGTCGCTATGAGTCAGAACCAACTCGACGGCACCTAACAACAACAACATTATTACTTTTACTGTTTATTTCATTCACATATTCAACAAATGCATATTGAGCACCTAATAAGAATAAAGCAATAAGGTATGTGCTGTGGAAACACAAAGTTGATTGAGAGTATGAGACAGGGATCTGCCCTCAAGGTGACATCTTTGCTCCCAGTCTGGGAGGAAATATGACCAGATAGCAGAGTTAAGAGAGAAGTGAATTACTTTTGGAACCAAGTCTCCACTAAATTAGAAAAAACTGTTTTCAAGATAAATGGGAGGGAGAACACTTCTTTACAGAACTTAAGAATTTTTTCAGGTGTGTTCATATCCAAAGCATGCCTGTTTCACTTTGTCCAGCCTGCTGAACTCATTTATGATACCTGCTGGCCCCAGTAGGTAACTGAGGCAGTGGAAGCCAGCAGAGGATTTTTGGCAGGAAAGAGAAGCAATCAGAGCAATGCTTTGGGAAGATCAATCTGCCAGCCCTGGAGAAAATGCACTGGCAAGGAGAGAGAGCAGAATGGAGTGGAGCATGGCAGCTGCAAGGCTACCCTAGAGTTTGCAAAATATCACCACTGGGGGGAAGCAGGCAAAGCGTGCACGGGATCTCTCTGCATTATTTCTTATGACTGCACATGAATCTACGTTTATCTCCATAAAAATTTCAATAAAAAAAAGGCTCTGAGAATTGATGAGGGTCTGGACTAGGTCTTGCATGGAAAGAGTAGAGTGGATTAAAAATATTAGCACCCCAATTTCTACTACCTACACAATAATTGGTACCAATAGTCATAGAGAGCATAGAACACACCCCAACTCTGCACATAGGTTCATCAGAGATTGCTTTAAACCTTCTCCAAGGAGCCCAAAGGGACAACCCATCTTCCTATCCCCAGGACCTAATTGGCCCTCAATGCTGAGGGCATCTGGAAGAGAGGGCTCACTTGGCCACATTTCAACACTCAGTAGGCAGCAGAGGAAAGAAAGTGGCCCACCCAGGCTGTCTACATTATAATCCACCAGCAGTTTCTGCCTCTAAACAAATAATTTATTTTATAAGGATCAGTACAAAGCTGGTTCCTACAAGGTAGAGGTTAAAGGTGTCCCAAGTGTCCAACTTTTCCAAGCTGCTATACCATTCCATCATCTCTAATATCAACTACTCCCTCTCCCCTCAGTACGCTCCCCGTCTTTGGTTTCCCTAATTCACTGCAATGGCTCACAGAACTCATGAGCGGTATAAAGGAAATGGCTCATGTGGTTGTGGATGCTGACAAGTCCCAAATTCATGGATCAGGCGTAGGCTTCTCCTGACCCACATGGCTGTAGGAGCTGAGGAACCTAAACCAGCAGTTCAGACCACAGGCTGCTGGCTCACAAGGCTGCAGAAGCTGGTGAATCGGGTCAAATGACAGGCCACTGGCCCAAGGGGCTATGGAGGCCAGTGAATCCCAGAATCGGCAGACCATGCAGCAGGTCCCTGGCATGGCCAATTGATCACCAACAAGACACAGGATCCAAAGGCAGAGAGACAGCCTTGCCAGGGCACACAGGTATATCTTAGATGCAGGTCACGCTTCAAGGAAGGGCGTAACTTGGGTAAGGATGGGGGTCGAATCACATCCTCCTGCAAGGCTTCGACCCAAGACACACCCTACACCAACCCTGCCTCATCAACATATAGAGGTCAGGACCCATAACACATAAAATGGAGGACAATCACACAATCCTGGGAATCACAGCCTAGCCAAGTTGACACATAACCCCAACCATCACAGATTCCATATATCGTGTTTACATAGTCCTACTCAATGGTTGTGTGTGAGTCACAAAAACCATGGCTAGAAGGGCAATATTAAGTAATACATTGCACCACAGCCTCTCAGTCCCAAGGAAAGGAACAAGAAGGGCACTGCTCTAGGTGTTCCCTTTGTGTGTTTAGGATATCGTTGCTGGTTCTTGGAACTTACCAGAACTCTCCTCCATGAAAAAGTTGTAATGAAGCATGAAAAAGAGAGAATGTTTGCCCAGCAACAGAGAAGATAGTAATAGTGAACATGTACAGTTTATAGTATGCCAGGCACTCTTTTAAGCACTTTATACATATTAAGTCATTTAATCCTCATCACAGCCATTCAACACAGTCACTAATAGCATCTCCATGTTGAAGATGAGGGAATTTAGGCACAGGGTTGTTAAATATCTCACTGAAAGACACACAGCTAGTAACTGGAGGAGCTGGACTTGAACCAACAGCCTGCAGTCTTAACCATGCATTCTATCATCTCAGATATGGTGCCAAGGGTTCAGCCTTGCATTTTGGGAGGATAATGGTTCCCCAGAATGTGAACAAAGAAGGCTTGATTTTATATACCTATCCCCAGCCCTGGTACTCACACAAACAGAACAGAGAACAATCTATCAGATTCTCTTTCTGTGCCTTTATATCACATGTCTAAATCCATCAGCATCTCGTGTGCCAGAGATAGAATAGAATTGAGTACAAGTCTAAAACAATGAGTATGGAGTGCTGGACTATTGGTTTGAAATCCAGCCAGGAGCTTTCCTGTGAAACTTGCGAATAGGGAGAAGTATGTCTGGTACTAGGTTGCTACTGGGCTTCTATTTATACATCACTCAGCAAAGAATCTGTCACCAAGGCTGACTGCTCTGAGGAAGCCAGCAAAGTCTTCCACTCTCTTCCCAATGGGGAGCTGCCTGATAGCCAGGGCTCTAGAATCTCTGGGTTCAATCAAAAGATGTTACAGTTGATCAAAGACCATCCATGCCTTTGTTTGTTTGTTTTTCCCTCAGAATTACTATGAATTCCAATTTGTTGAATCCGTGTTTATGCCTTTCACCACCAGGTAACTTTCCACTTATTTTTAAAATAGCAACTCAAACCTCACCTCGTCTGTGACATCTTTTTCTTCTTCAACGGGTAGAATTCCCTTCCCCTCCCTGGGATGTTCACAGCAATATGACCACAGTTCATTTTAGCACTTAAAAAACTACATTGTAAATGGTTGTATAGAGGTCTTTATACTTAATGAGGGAAAAACAAAGGAATGGCAAGTGAGGGTGAGAGGTGGGTAATGGTGTTAACTCCCTTTATGATCTGATTCAGGTGTTCTGAGAATGGCTCCCTGTTCCCAAAAGTCTCCTTCCTGGTCCTGCCTCTGCATGTGACCGTCCCACCATAATCAAGGAGTTGTGAAAATTCAAATAGCACCAGAATAGGAAATGATTTTTCATTAACCTTTCACTATTAGTATGGGACAGAATTATTAAAAAAAAAAAAAAAAAAAAAAGATGAGCTGCAGGGTATAAAAATGGACTGGGAAAGATTGGGATGTCATGGTGCCCACAATGGGGAATCCTAGGCAGAAAGGACAAAGCCAGAGACTTGGGATGCCTGAGAAAAAAGAGGGGATGCAGGCACATTTCCTCACATCACAATTGTCTCTAGAACTGGTCTGGGGTGGGGCTGGGGCAGAATATGACTATTCTGTGTATACACTGATGCAGTTTTGGAATCCTGTGCTAATTTTAGTCTCAGATTCACATGCAGATATCAAGGATATACCAACTAGCCCAATTTTTTTTGGCAATGTGGGACGCAATGAAGGAAACTGTGGAAGTGTATAATTCAGTGCTTTCAGGGCCAAAGCAAATGCTGCACATTTAACCTTCTTTTTTCCTGAATAAATTAGCTAATCAATCCACTAGATGAACCCACATTTTCTTTTCACAGCCAAATCCCACATAACATGATAATGAGTCTCCAACTCCCAGTGGTAGTTTAGTCTGGAATTGGTTGTGCTCTGTGATTTGGTGGTGGCTCACTAAGCATTTCTAGGGACCTCCATGACTGCGTTAGACCTGGGAAAATAAACCACACTGAGCTGCCATGAACGGTGGGTGTGCAGCTCATTTCTTCAGGGACTCCCTCTCCCTGAGAGTCATACTTCTCCCTGGTCGCCACCTCCCTTCCACTGTTGTTTGCTTCTCCCCTCCCCTGCGCCTACTCTCAGGGTCATTTATGTTTCCAAAGCCACCTGCTCCTTGCCTTTGAGCTCCCAGGTGCCAGTGCTCTAAGATTTGACCTAGGGAACTGCCAACTCTGAGCTAGGATAGCTTTTCCCATCTGCAGCAAAAGCCATTTCAAAAAAATAGGAAGAGAGCTGGGATTCTCATATTTTCCTTGCTAGATGTGTTTGTCTGCAAAAACCAATTACTGAAGCTCAGCTGTAAGAAATAAAATGTATTTAGTCACAGGTAAAGTTCATGAACAGGGAATTAGCTGCAGAATATGCACGGTACATCTTTTACAAATGAATGCATATCCTAGACCTGTACCTTTTACAAATAAGCCATCTCTAGAGAGGCATTGATGGCAAAATCAGAAACAATCCTAATGGCCTGGCAGGCTCAATGCTGCTCCGAATAACGAGCTATGGCACATAGCACTTTATCTTCATCAGCTTTTTCCCTCTGCTTGTTTAAAGCATCTGAAGCCCCCATAGTTCCTTTGGATCCAGCAGGCTTACAGTCCTGGAGGACAAACTCTTCCCTACACACTTTTTGGGTTAATATTTGAAGCTCTTGCACCAAGAGAAACTGTTAAATAGAATTCAGAGGGCAGCTGAAGGCACATAAGGATGACATCTTGGCTCTACCAGGACTCTTCCTGAGGACAACCATATGTTTTCCTGCAATTGGCCAAAAACCATTTGGGAAACAAGGAATGAAGCCACCAGATTTAGTTGGTCTGTTCACACCAGATACTTAATTTCATTAATTTTTCTTTCTTTTTTAATTGAGAGGAAAATTTGCTCTTGGTTATTTGTGGTTCCATAAAGAAGTTAAGCCTGGGAGACTACTCAGTATCAAAAGTCATTCCAGGTGAAAGCGGAAAGCTTCCTAAAACCACAGATCTAAAGGGATCTCGAGGTGGCCTTGACAAGTCAGACTTTGACTTACTATTCAAACCATGGGATGAAAGCCATTGTATGGCTAACTTAGATCTCTGATTGCACCATGGCCTTTGCTGTGGTTGGTTTTCCTTGGTTTGACTCAGAACAGGAGGTAAGCTGACCAGGTTGGGTGCTGGATACTGCCACGTGGCACTAAATTAATCCTACAATATTTCCTGATTGCATTGAATTCTTTTTTGTTCTTTACTTTCTACCTGGAGCCATTATAGGGAAAAAAAAAAAAAAAATCTGAAGACAGTTTAAAGTTGAAGAAAATAGAATTACAGGTAGCCCCCAACTTACAACGGGGTTCTGTTCCAACGGCTACTCTGTCATAAGTTGGTTCTGATGTAAGTGAATACCTGCTTTTTTTTTTAATTTTCATTATTATTGTATCTTATTATCAGTATCTTTTTTTTTTTTAATTTTATTGTATTTTAGGTGAAAGTTTATGGCCCAAATTAGTTTTTCATTCAAAAATTTTATACAGAAATTGTTTTGTGACATTAGCTGCAATCCTCGCAACATATCAGCACTCTTGCCCTTTCCCTTTCTACCCTGGGTCCTCAGGGATCATTCATTCAGTTTTCCTGTCCCTTCCTGCCTTCTCCTCTTTGCTTCTGGGGAGGTGTTGCCCATTTTGTCTTGTAGACTTGGTTGAACTAAGAAGCACTTTCCTCCCATGTATTATTGTTTGTTTTATAGGCCTGTCTAATCTTTGGCTGAAAGGTGGACTTAGGGAGTGGCTTCAGTTCTGAGTTAGCAGGGTGTCCAGAGGCCGTAGTCTCGGGGTTCTTCCAGTCACTGTGAGAAGAGTAAGTCTGGTATTTTTTGTGAATTTGAATTTTGTTCTACATTTTTCTTCTGCTCTGTCCAGGGTCCTCTATTGTGATCCTTGTCAGAGTGGTCAATGATGGTAGCTGGGTACCATCTAGCTCTTCTGGGCTCAGGCTGGTGGAGGCTGTGGTTCATGCAGTCCATTAGTCCTTTGGACTAATATTTTCCTTGTATCTTTGGTTTTCTTCATTCTCCTCTGCTCTGAACATGCTGGGACCAACAGATGTACCTTAGATAGACACTTGCAAGCTTTTAGGACCCTAGACACTACTCACAGAAGTAGAATATAGAACATTTTCTTTATGAACTATGGTATGCCAGTTGACCTAGATGTCCCCCAAGACCATGATCCCTAGCCCAGTAACTCGGTCCCTCAAGGTATTTGGATGTGTCTAGGAATCTTCTCTGACTTTGCCTTGGTCAAGTTGTGCTGACTTCCCCTATATTGTGTGTTGTCTTACCCTTCACCAAAGTTACCACTTACCTATTGTCTAGTATTTTTCCCTCTCCACCCCTCCCCTCCCTTGTAACCATTAAAGATTGTTTCTTTCTGTGTGTAAACCTTTTCTTGGGTTTTTATAATAGTGACTTCATACAGTATTTTTCCTCTCGTCATTGATTTATTTCACTTAGCATAAAAAAAATAGTACCCTCCAAATTCATCTGTGTTGTGAAATGTTTTGCAGATTCATTATTCTTTATCATTGCATATTATTCCATTGTGTGTATGTGCCATAATTTGTTTATCCATTCATCTGTTGATGGGCACCTAGGTTGTTTCCATCTTTTTTGCTATTGTGAATGGTGCTGCAATTAACATGGGTGTGTATATGTCTATTCCTGTGATGGCTCTTATTTCTGTAGGATATATTCCTAGGAGTGGGATTGTTGGATCGTATGGTATTTCTAGCTCTGGCCTTTGAAGGTGACACCATATTGTTTTCCACAGTGGTTATACCATTTTACATCCCCACCAGCAGTGAATAAGGGTTCCAATTTCCCTGCAACCTCTCCAACATTTGTTATTTTTGTTTTGTTGATTAATACCAGTAATGCCATGGTGAAATAGTATCTCATGGCAGTTTTTTTTCTTTTCTTTTCTTTTTATTGAACTTTAGATGAAGGTTTATAGAACAAACTAGTTTCTCATCAAACAGTACACACATTGTTGTATGACACAGGTTAACAACACCATGACATGTCAACACTCTCCCTTCTCAACTTTGGGTTCCCTATCACCAGCTTTCCTATCCCCTCCCACCTTCCAGTCCCTGCCCCAGGGCTGGTGTGCCCCTTTAGTCTTGTTTTGTTTCATGGGACTGTTCAATCTTTGGCTGAAGGGTAAACCTCAGGAGTGGCCTAATTACTGAGCTGAAAGGGTGTCTGGGGGCCACACTCTCAGGGTTTCTCCAGTCTCTGTCAGGCCAGCAGGTCTGGTCTGTCTTTTTTTAGTTGGAATTTTGTTCTACATTTTTCTCCAACTCTGTCTGGACTGTCTATTGTGATCTCTGTCAGAGTAGTCAGTCATGATAGCCAGGTACCATCTAGCTGTACTGGACTCAGTATGGTGGAGGCCGTGGTAGGTGTGGTCCATTAGTCCCTTGGACTAATCTTTCCCGTATGTCTTTAGTTTTCTTCATTCTTCCTTGCTCCCGAAGGGGTGGGACCAGTATCCTACATCAGTATCCTAGATGGCAGCTCACAGGCTTTTAAGACCCCAGACACTACTCACCAAAGTAGAATGTAGAACATATTCTTTATAAACTCTGTATGCCAATTGACCTAGATGTTCCCTGAGACCATGGCCTCCACAGCCTTAAGCTCAGCAATTTGGTCCCTCAGGGAGTTTGGATGTGCCTATGGAGCTACCATGGGCTTGCCTTGTACAGGTTGTGCTGGCTTCCCCAGTATTGTATACTGTCTTACCCTTCACCAAAGTTACCACTTATCTATTGCTTATTAAGTGTTTTTCCACCCCCACCCCTCCCCTCCCTCATAACCGTTCAATATTATTTCTTTTTGTATGTAAACCTTTTCATGAGTTTTTATAGTAGTGGTCTCATACAATATTTGTCCTTTTGTGACTGACTTATTTCACTCAGCACAATGTCCTCCAGATGCATCCATGTTATGAGCTGTTTCACAGATTCATCATTTTTCTTTAGTGTTGTGTAATACTGCATTGCGTGTATGTGCCACAGATTGTTTATCCATTCATCTGTTGATAGGCATCTAGTTTGTTTCCATCTTTTTGATATTATGAACAATGCTGCAATGAACATGGGTGTACATATATCCATTTGTGTGATGACTCTTATTTCTCTAGGATATATTCCTAGCAGTGGGATTGCTGGATCAAATGCTATTTCTATTTCTAGCTTTCTAAGGAAGCACCATATCGTTTTCCAAAATGTTGTATCATTTTGCGTTCCCACCAGCAGTGCGTAAGAGTTCTGAGCTCCCTGAACCCTCTCCAACATTTGTTATTTTCTGTTTTATTGATTCATGCCAGTAATACCGGAGTGAGATGGTATTTCATTGAAGTTTTGATTTGCATTTCTCTGATGGCTAGAGATCGTGAGCATTTCCTCATGTATCTTTTGGCCACTTGAATGTCTTCTTTGGTGAAGTGTCTGTTCATTTCCTTTGCCCATTTTTTAATTGAATTATTTGTCTTTTTGTTGTAGAGGTGTTGGGTTTTCTTGTGGATTTTAGAGATTAGACCTTTGTCTGATTTGTAATAGCTAATTTTTTTTCCCCAGTCTCTAGGTTCTCTTTTTACTCTTTTGATGAAATCTTTTGATGAGCATAAGTTTTTAATTTTTAGAATATCCCAGTTATCTAGCTTATCCTCTAGCGCTTGTGTGTTGTTGGTTGTGATTTGTATCCTGTTAATACCGTGTATTAGGGCATCTAGTGTTGATCCTATTTTTTTTTCTATGAACTTCATGGTTTTTGGCTTTATATTTAGGTCTTTGATCCACTTTGAGTTAGTTTTTGTATATGGTGTGAGGTATAGGTCCTGTTTCATTTTTTTGCAGATGGACATCCAGTTTTACTAGCACCATTTATTAAAAAGTCTGTCTTTTCACCATTTAATGGACTTTCAGCCTTTGTCAAAGATCAGGTGACCATAGGATTTACGTCTGGTTTCTCAGTTTTGTTCCATTGGTCAATGTATCTGTCGTTGTACCAGTACCAGGCTATTTTGACTACCATAGCTGTACAGTAGGTTCTGAAGTCAGATAGTGTGAGTCCTCCTACTTTATTCTTCCTCTTCAATAGTGCTTTACCTATCCATAGCTTCTTCCCTTTCCATATAATGTTAATGATAAGTTTTTCCATCTCTTTAAAGAATGTTGTTATTTGGATCAGGATTATATTGTATTTGTAAATTACTTTGGGTAGAATTGTCATTTTTACAATGTTAAGTCTACCTATCCATGAGCATGGTATGTTTTTCCACTTGTGCAGCTCTCTTTTGGTTTCTTGCAGTAGTGTTTTGTAGTTTTCTTTGTATAGGTCTTTTACATCCCCCATTAGATTTATTCCCAAGTATTTTATTTTTTGGGGGGGCCATTCTGGGTGTTTTTTATTATAAATGGTATTGTTTTACTGATTTTGTTTTCATCATTCTCTTTATTGGTTTATATAAATTTAACTGACTTTTGTATGTTGATCTTGTATCCTGCTACTCTGCTGAATCTTTCTATTACTTCCAGTAGTTTTCTTGTGGCATCTCTGGGGTTCTCTATGTATAGGGTCATGTCATCTATGAATAGGGATGGTATTACTTATTCTTTTCCAATTTGGATGCCCTTTATTTCTTTTTCTTGCCTTACTGCTCTAGCTAGGACTTCCTTAAATAGGAGTCATGGTAAATGGCATCCTTGTCTTGCTTCTGTTTTCAGGGGGAATGCTTTCAGCCTCTCTCCATTGAGAATGATGTTGGTTCTGTATAGATGCCATTTATTATGTTGAGAAATTTCCCTTCTATATCTATTTTATTGAGAGTTTTTTTATCAGGAATGGGTGCTGGACTTTATCAAATGCCTTTTCTGCATCAATTGATATGATCATGTGATTCTTGTCTTTTGTTCTATTTATGTGGTGGATTACGTTGATTGATTTTCTAATTGTGAACCATCCTTGCATACCTGGTATGAATCTCACTTGATCATGGTGTATTAGTTTTTGATATGATGCTGAATTCTATTGGCTAGAATTTGTTGAGATTTTTTGCATCTATATTGATGAGAGATACTGGTCTCTAATTTTCTTTTTTTGTGGTGTCTTTGCCTGGCTTTGATATGAGGGTTATGCTGGCTTCATAGAATGAATTCAAGAATATTCTTCCCTTTTCTAGGCTTTGAAATAGTTTGAGTAGTACTGGTGTGAGCTCTTCTCTGAATGTTTGGTAGAATTCTCCAGTGAAGCCATCCCGTCCAGGGATTTTTTGTTGTTATTGTGAGTTTTTTTTTTTTTTATTACCTCTTCAATCTCTTCTCTTGTTATGGGTCTGTTCAGATTTTCTCTTTCAGTTTGTATTGGTTTAGTTAGGTAGTGTGTTTCTAGAAATTTGTCCATTTCCTCCAGCTTCTCAAATTTGTTGGAGTACAACTTTTCACAGTATTCTGTTATGGCCCTTTTCACTTCAATTGGGTCTGTTGTAATGTCCCCCATCTCATATCCTATTTGGGTTATTTACTTTCTCTTCCTTTTTCCTTTTGTCAGTTTGGTCAATGATTTGTTGATTTTGTTGATCCTTTCAAAGAACAAAAATTTGGTCCTGTTGATTTTTTCTATTGTTTTTCTCTTCTTTATTTCTGAAGTAATATTTATTATTTTCATTCTTCTGGTGGCTGTGGGCTTCTTTTGCTGTTTGAGTTGTAGGGCTAACGTTTTGATTTTGGCCTGTTCTTTTTTGATATGTGTGTTTATTGGTATAAATAATGTTGATCATGTGTCCCCACCTTGATTTTGATGCTCTTCTCTGCTTCAGCTCTTGTAGCAACATACTATTATAGTTCTTGTCCAGTCTCTATGACCTTTCTTTTTCTATCTTCTTCATCAGTTCCATTTCCTTCTCTTAATAAATAAGAGCATGCCCCAACTTTTAGTTATTGCAACTTTTCCACTCTTGCTACAATGACTCTCACCTCGTGCCTTCAGTAGTGTCACCTGCCAATGAATCTTAGTCCTATAGCGCCAGTCCTGTTGTCCTTTTTGGGTACCAAGCTTGGATTTCTAACTATGTGCTAGACTGTTCTACTAGATTACCTCACTTTCATGTCAAATTCAGTTTGGATTAATATGAATGAATCATATTTTCCTCAAATTTCTAAAGCATTTTTCTCCATTTTCCTCTATCTCTGCTTTTATTCAATGATACTATTGCTCATCCAGTCATTCAGGCTTAAAACATGGATGTCATCTCATCATCACCCTTGAGCATGATCTAATCAAAATTAAGCTTTTCAGTTCTTTCTCTTGTGTTTCTCACAATGTTCTCTCCCATTCCATTCTCTTTCTACTGCTGGCACCCTAGTCAAGGCCCTTATTAGCTAATGCTTGTCTTACAGCTAAAGCCACTCTCTGACCTTTGTATCTGTCTTGCTGACCCCAATCCACATGGCTGGCTGCCAAAATGTCATCAAGCTAAAACACTACTTCCATCATACTATTGCCTTGCTCATAAATCTAAAGAAGCTTCCTATGAGCAAAACCCAAACTCATTAGCCTGGCATTTAATGCCCTTTCTAATCTGACCACAATTTATCTTTTAAATTCTATGTCCTCTACCCCAGAGAGTTTCTTGCTATACCCAAACATTTCCATTTCACTTCTGTATCTAAGCCATTGTTCTACCATGGGATGACACTCCAGCTCTTCTTCACTTATTCAAGACCTAGCTTCCACTGTTATTTCTTTAATCAATATGTTATGACCACATTCCCCAGACATGATCTCCTTCCTCTGAATTCTGTGGTAATAATTGTCTATGCTATCAATTTAGCACTTGGCATTTCCTTCCTATATTTTCATGTATATATGTATTACTTTCCAAATTACTTTTTTAAAAACACGTTGAGCATGTGTTACAGTCTGGGCACTATATTAGGAGATTTTATGTCATCATAGTCCCTGGGTGGTGCAAATGGCTCATGTGTTTGGCTGCCAACTGAAAGGCTGAAGATTCGAGTACATCCAGAGATGCCTCAAAAAAAAAGTCCTGACGATCTACCTCTGAAAAATCAGCCATTGAAAACCCTAAGGAGTACAGTTCTACTCTGACACACATAAGGTTACAAGGAGGCAGACTTGACTTGATGGCAATTAGTTTAAATTTTCTTTTAATGTCATCATATTTTAAAAATATTCTTGAAAGGTAGGTATTTTATCTGAATTTTATAGATAATGCTATTGGGTTTCTGAAAGGTTAAGTAAATTGGTCAAGGATGTGCTAACATAAATGTATGTGGGAAAGATTTTACCCAAGGAATGTCTGACTCCATTGTCTATACTCTTTGCTTTACATCACATTGCATCCTTTCAATTGCATGAAGACAAAAATCTAATTTTATATTTCTTTGTATACTCCACGATACCCGGCATAGCTCTTGAACATATTTAGTGATCAAAATGTTTTTGACGGAAAGATGTGCTGCCAAAAAAAAAAAAAATTCTGTACATAAAAACCTGTGAACAAAATTAGAATACAAATTACAAATTAGAAGCCTTATTGTCATAATGAGAATAAAAAGTTAATATCAGTAATACAGGTTAAAAAAAAAAAAGACTTATTTTACTGTTTAAAAATATTTTTAATTTAAACTTTAGTTATTTATTCTTCCATATGTAAGATGGCCAAAAAAAGAAAATTATTTAAATTTTAAAAGGTTGTAAAGAATATTGTCTTAGACTGGTTTCCTGGAGCAATAGACTCTTAGATGGAGAGTTGCAATTTATTAGGTAGACCCTGGGGATCTACATCAATGAGAGAGTGAAGGAAACAGAATTGGGCAAAAAGAAGCTGAACTGTGATACGGTTAAAAAACAAGGCTTCAGCCAATAACATGACCATATGATCCCATGGGGAGTCCTTTGATGTACAAAAATTTTTATTTTTCATCAAGTTCAATTTACCCATTTTTTCCTTTGTTACTCACTATTTTTGGTGTCACATCTAAGGATCCATTGCCTAAATGAAGCTTCCAAAGCTTTACTCATATGTTTTATTCTAAGGGTTTTACAGTTTTATCTTATATTTAAGTCATTGGCTCATTTTGAGTTAATTTTTGTATATGGATTGTTGTTGGGGTTGGACTTCATTTTTTTTTCACATTTAGAGATCCAGTTTTCCCAGCACTATTTGTTGAAGAGACATATTTTTCCCCGTTCAATGGGTTTGGCACCCTTATTGAAAACTGGTAGATCATACATGTATTGATTTATTTCTAAGTTTTCAATTCTATTCCATTATTCAATATATCTATCCTTATACCAGCACCACACTGTTTTGATTACTATAGCTTTATAATAGGTCTTAAAATTGGGAAGTATGATTTCTCCTATTTTGTTCTTCTTTTTTCCCCAAGGTTGTTGTGGCTATTTAGGACCTCCTGCAATTCCATATGAATCTGAGAATCTGCTTTTCCATTTCTGAAAAAAGGGCTTTTTTTTTTGTTTGTTTGTTTTTAAAGCTTCATTATTTTTTCTTTTAAGGACTGCATTATAGGTGGATATAATGAATTTATTTAACCCATTCCCTACTGAAAATATTTAGATTGCTTCCAATGCTTGTTATTATAAACACTGCTGTAATGAATAACCTCATATTTGCCTCTTTTCACTCATATGTATGTATGTACAATAAATTCCTACATGGAATTGCTAGTTCACAAGATATTTGTATCTGTAATTTTGATGTATATTGCCAAATATTTCCCTCCGTAGAGGTTACATCAATCTACACTTCCATTATCAATGTAAAAGAATGCCCGTTTCCTCATACCCTCACCAATACAATGTATTACCAAGTGGTTTAAGCTTTTTGTATCTGATAGGTAAAACAATAGTGTGTTAGTATAATTTTAATTTGTACGTATTTATTTTATTTCTATACCAAATATTTATATGGTTCTTAGCATGTGCCAGACAATGTTATGACCACTTTACAAATATTAACTTATTTAATAGTTTTAACTACCGTAAGAGGTAGATGCTTCTACTGTCCCCAATTTATTGGTGTGAAAACTGAGGCACTCAGAAGTTAAGTAACTTGTACATGGTCACACAAACTAGAAAGAGGTGTAACCAGGATTAGAACCAGGATTAGAAAGTTTGGCTCCAGAGTCCTTTCTCTTATGAGTGAGGCTGATCATCTTTTCATGAGTCTGTGAACTCTTGTCTTCATATTATTGTTTTGTGTTTGTAATAATGCATTTGTGAACTTTTTATTAGGGAAGCTACGCCTTTTTTTGCTTTACCCAGCTTATCTTTTGACTGTTGCCTTTATTTATGGTAGTTCATTTTCCATGTAGGCGTTCTGATTTTTATTGTTGCTAACACAACTGTCTTCTAAATCAAATATTTGCAAACAAGTCTAAGGCCAGTTCAATTTTTCTTCCTATATAGATGAATTGTTCTTTTTGCCTAGCTGCCCAAAAGAATCTCCGCTTATCTTTGAAATCCAATGCTTTTATTAAGCTATGTCTTAATGTGGACCATTTTGGAATTTTCCATAGAAGGGCTGCCTTGTTTCTTCTTTACAGAATTATACCATAAAATAATTTTTGTTCTATTATTCTTGTTTCTTTTTCAGAGACTCCAATTAAATAAAGGTTGGATCTCTCTTGCCTCACTTCCATATGCTATGTTCTTTCTTATATATTTTTTTATTTTTAACTTGATTCTACATTAATTCCTTTTTAATTGCTCACCTTTGAAGCAGGTGTGTATTTCTTGGACCAACTATTTGAAGGAAGTTTGTTTGAGAGAGATTAGGGACATGCTCAAGGCTAATTAAAAAATTTATAATGCTCAAAGGTTTTAAATGGAAAATCATTTAGAGTTTACATCAGCTATGTTTCTATTTTTTTAACCTCTAAAGTTTGTTTTCTATGCTATTACCATAAAGACAGATTACTCTTCACAACTATGGTTTGTTTGTATGGTTCTAATTTACTCTGCCTTCTCTACTCTTGAAACTAAGCTGAGCCTAGGAATCTTTGCTAGTATGCCCTCATTTCTGCTTCTTCAAACAAGGCATTTAGTTTTGCTCCTCAGGGTTTCCCCCAGCCTTTGAGAAGTGTACTCTGCTGACTCTCTGAGATTCACAGCCATGATATTTTCTCTCTCCTGGTTGCATGCCTGCTTGATAACTCCTGTTATTGGTAGCTCTCCCCTCCATTTTATATTTGGGAGATTTAGCTGTCTTCAAGTTTTGCCAAAAATGGGCTAATGGTGTTTCTTTCATTCTTCTTATTCATTTTTAATTATTTTCAGAAGATGAGAGAAATACTGACTGTAGAGCCAGAAAGTGAAAAACACCCAACATCATTAAAATGAAAGTCTATAAAATTTCTTATATACCAATAAAAAAAGACTCCAGTAGATAAAAGACTAAAGGATACAAATAAGATGTTTACAGAAGAGGAAATGAAAAGGTTAATAATTTAATAAAATGTAATATTTAACATTGTTATCAAGTAAAAGTGAAATGAAACTCGATGTATTAGATGAGCCAAATTACAAAAATGCATTTTTAAGCATATAGCCAGTGTTGCCCAAAATGCAGGGAAATAAGCACTCTTCTAATACTGCTAAAGGAAGAGTAAGTTGGAACAAATTTTCTGGAGGCCAACTTGGCAAAATCACTCTAATGCATTAAAGATATTTATATCTCTTGACCAAAATAGCAATTCTAATTATATGATTTTTTCAAGAAAATAATTAGAGATATTGAAAATGATTTATGTGCAAGAAAAGTCATCAAAAAATAATGGGTTGATTAAATAAATTGTTCTATGCCCACAATATGGAATAACGCATAAACACTAAAATCAATACCTCGGAATTGACTCAATGACAACTAAGAACAGCAAAATGGGAATCAGCAAAAAGAAACACTAGTAAAAACTTATTAAAAGAAAACTTTAATCAGAAATACCGAGTTGCTGATTTTAAACTTATGTCCATAAAGCTGTGTTGAATAAATAAATGTGATATAAATTTGAAAAAAAAAAAAACCCAAAAACAACAACTTAAGGATTTAACAAAATGTTTGAAATATAAAGATATTTTATATAGTACAAAATATATTATGTATTATAAGAGAGTTAAAATGTGGATTGTGTACTTCCCAGTATCAATATACTTACCCATATCTTAAACCATATCTAGCTATTAAAAAAAAAAAAAAACTACCATCAAGCCAATTCTGACTTATAATGACCCTATAGGACAGAGTAGAACTGCTCCATAGGGTTTCCAAGGCTATAATCTTTACAGAAGCAGACTGCCACATCGCTCTCCCATGGAGCTGTTGGTGGGTTTGAATCACTGATCTTCCCGTTAGTAGCTGAGATTTTTAACCACTGCGCCAGCAAGGCTCCCCATACCTAACTAAAAAAAACAAAACTAAACTAAATATCTATATAATATAGCTATATAAAGACTGGAATAAAACCAAAACCAAACCTGTTGCCGTCAAGTCGATTCTGACTCACAGCGACCCTATCGGACAGAGCAGGGTTTCCAAGGAGCACCTGATGGATTCAAACTGCCAACCTTTTGGTTAGCAGCTGTAGCTCTTAACCACTAAGCCACCAGGGTTTCCAAAGACTGAAATAGATATATAAAATATTAAGAGTTATTATACCTACGTGGTAGTATTGTACATGGTTTTAATTTTGTTTTTTTATCTTTGAAATTTTATATTTACATATATTATTGTTATAATCTGAAAAAATAAATTTTTTTCCCAAAAATGAAATTTATAAAAGGCTCACTGGGCTCTAATTATTTGACTTAAATTCCTGGCATCAATTAAGAATAGGACTTCTTGCTATATTTCCCAAGTGTTCTGGCAGAGGGGTAGAAGGTATACGGTTTTCTCTAAGTGGAATCCTCAAGTCATTCCTCGCCTCAAAAAGAACCCACTGCCAATACATTAAAACCCAGTGCCCTCTAGTCGATTCCGACTCATAGCAACCCTATAGGACATTAGAAATTCCTGTCATCTGTCTGGCTCTCTCCTGTCAGGAGACTTTGATTGGCTACTGCAATGGGGTAAGGTAGCTCTCTTTTTCTCCCATCTTCCCCCTGCTTTCTTTCAGGAACAGGACATGTAACCTCACTTTACCTTCAGGTTTCTATAGATGCTCACTCCCAAGAATTCCACACAGAATAGTTCCCAGAAGAAAAGGGTGTTCTTTTTTTTTCCTTTTATTCACTCGCTAGTCTTTGTTTGCTTGGAAGACATAGAAGTTTCTTTGACTAAAAACCTGTCAATTTTGCTTTTCTACCCCTTCAATGGGTAATTTAACTGTCTTATTAGAGAGTTTTTATGTGTGGATTTTAGTAGAATTCCTCTGAGTTCTCATTGTCCTTTACCAGTTGGTATGGAGATACAAGCTTTCATTATAAAGATTCTTAAGAAATTAAAACAATTTCTCTCAAACGGTCTCCATTAAGAACTCCCAAGATTTGTATTTTACATCTCAGGCAGGACTTCTTTCTGATTACATTCTTCATGTGTCAGCTTCTGGGGTTCAAATGAAGTTGGCTGATGCTTTGGTGTATCTCTAATTTTGGGGGGTAAAAAGGGGTGGGGGCCGTGAAAACACTGCAGTATGTGTTTTGTATCTAATTTTTTTTTTTTTTTTTGCTGCTCTTTTGTTTTGTTTTTAAATATATGACTCTTTCCTTAAAGGTTTAGACAATTATATAACCACTAAAGGAAAAAAACTGTCTAAAAATGAAACAAGAGAAAACAAAATGAAATCCCTCAAAGCGTTAATCTCAACTTGTCTCAGTGTAATTTGGGATTGAGGTGATATACAAAACAAAAACCTATAATTTTGTTATAAGTGTATTACACTCCTTCCTCCTATTAAATTTCTGTATCTAACTCCCTAGTGAGTTCTTAGAGCAGGTGCTGTATTGATTAGGTGTTTTTCTTTTTATTGAATCTACTGCTAGACTGAGATTTAAACTAAAAAACCAAACCAAAACAAAAAAACTGACCAAGGTGATAAAACCAGACCTTTCCTTCTTTTTGTCTCGTAACCAAGGCCAGACCCTGGAAAAAAATATCAAGAAGGCACCGAGTGTCAGAATCTCTCCTCCTAGTTTGGCCCTTGCTTGGGGTTGCCAGCAATAAACCTTCAGTATCTATGCTGCCCGGAATGATCCCATAAAGCATACACTGCCCACAGGTTGCATTTCGCTCACAGTTAACAATTGGTAAACGTCACATTAAAATTCAATTCCCCAGATCGCTTGGAAAACTGAAAGATTTGGTTTACAGGACTTAGATTCCAGTATCGTAGCAACTTATTGGGGTATGGAGTAGCAGTTTCCTCTTTAAGTTGGGCATGTGCTCTCCATTTTGCCACAGAACTCCCTACCCCATGTTGTTTTACATCTTTTCCCTCTATGCTCATTTGTTTATATGACTTTCATTTTCTTGTAGGCATTTGAGTTTGTGTCCCCTGCCCTAAAGCAGAAACTAAGATGTAATTTTAAGGCCATGGTTCTCAAACTTGAGCACATATCCAAATCATCTTGAGAGTTTATTAAAACATAGGTGGCTGGGCTCCCTGCCCCCACCAGAATTTTTGATTCAGTAAGTCTCAGGTGGGGCCTGAGAATTTGCATGTTTAACAAGTTCCTAGGTGATGCAGATACTACCGGTTCAAAGACCACACTTGGAGAACCACTGCTTTAAGGTATTGCTCCCCTGAGGGGACTACTTATATTTTCATTCATTCATTCATATCCTCCATTCATTCTTCTATGCACCCAATATTTATTGTGAAGCAGTCTGCTCTATGTTAAAGATTCAATAATGACCAAATATATATGGTTCTTGCTTGGCCATCAGGCAAAATCATATAATTTTACTTATTTTGTATATAGATGTATAATTCCAGTTATGACGCTGTTGTGAAGATTCAGGCATGGCTTCTTGAGGAATGGCATTAAACTAAGCTGTCAAGGATAAGTAGGACTTAGTAAGACATACTGGAGAGGAGAAGGATAACTTTCTAGGTCATGGGAATGGGAAGAACATGTGTGAAACTAAGCAATGCAGCCTTCTTGATCTCAAGGAATATATCTCTGAGGGGATTTCAGAGACCGTGGGAGATGTGTCAGGTTGGGATGCTTCCCAGTCATCATGCCAAGGAGCAGGTGCCTATTTTGATGACTTCCAAGGCCAGTTGTTTCCAAAACTGCAGAATATGGATCCAGGAGAGAAGGAGCCATCACTACTGATAATCTGATCTTTCAGTCCTGACGAAGTGGGCTGCACAGGGAAACTGTGACAAAAGTTATTTTTAAGTCTTTCCATTCTGGGGAAAATCCCAGTGGCATGTTGGCGACTCATCCCAGTTTCTCTCCACTCTGAGCATTGATAGGAAAGCAGATACAACACTGCAAGATCAGATCACTAAAAATTCAGGCTCAGTTCAACACTGCTTCTGCCCTGGCTCATAAATTCAAGCCTAGTTCTGCAGTCTCTTCACACCGCCAATCTTTTCACTTTCACTTGTGGATTCTCCTTCTGCACCATCTGAAATAATTTATTTTTATTTCTTTGGCTCATAACTCATTTTCTTCTCACTCTCAGATGGCTGAATATAAAAAAAAAAATTGTTTTTGTTTACTGTTTTTTTCTTTTCTCTTTTTACAGCAATCTCGTAAGTGTCCCTGTCTGTCTATGCAGACAGGGTGTGCCTGAAACTTCTAGGCCGCCGTAAGACTGCTAGGAATGAGGCACACACACCCACTGGCATTGACCATTCCATGCGTGTTACATTCATCCCTGATGGAGCCAGATGCACGAGACACTTACACAGCGCTGGCAAAGTAAAAGCCATTGTTATTATTTATAGAAAGCAAATAGTAGATATTAACAACAGATTCTCAAAGGGGAACAGCCTACCCTTCCCCAAATTACACATGTTCATTCTTATGTGGCGGACCAGCATGCTGTGGTTCAGGTGAGACGCTGTGTTCACAGCACTGCTGCCTCTGGCTACCACCATGCTACCCGGGGTGGGGGTGGGGGTGGGGCCTGCATGACTCCGTAGCCTTCTACTTTGCTGCTGGGTCTTGCTGAGCTTTGCCTCACCAGCGGGAAGACCTGTGCATAGGATCTCCCAAGACTCTGTCACAGGGTCCTTCTAGGCCTTTGCCACGGGCCAACTCGACAGTACCCAGGACCATGTGATTCTTTCTCTTGGGGTCACGCTACCGATCTTTGGTGCCTGAGGGCCCACTACACTGCCCAGGGGGGAAGGTGTGTTCCATGGGGCACACTTAAGCCTCTGCCCTGCAAGTGTTAAAACTCTTTAGCGGGAAGCAGACCTGCATGGAGGTGCCCAGCTCTCTCTCTGTGGGACAGCAGGTGCACCACAGCTATCTTTCTCTCCATGGGCCAACAATCCCACCATCTCTAGGTCTTCAGTGTTACCTCTCTATTCTGGGTCTAGGAAATTATCATTGCAGGCACCCTAGGTCCAAAACAAACAGTCTGCTCCAGGCTCATCTTGATGTTAGTTAGGTCCCCTCCAACCTCTGTGGGATTGGCCCTTGTATAAGCCTAGCTGGATGGCAAAACCTACCAATCCCCTTGCTGGACCAAAAGGGGCTCAATCCTATTGGATGGATTTTTAAGCCACTATTTGCATAGTAAATCCACTCTTCCCTTGCAAGATTGTGGCCCAGCCAATCATTCTGTGAGAATTACAAGACTGTGACTAGAAAGGCCATATAAAAGTGACTCATTGTACCACAAATCTATAAACAAGAATACCCCCTGTCTTGGTCATCTAGTGCTGCTATACCACAAATGGATGGCTTTAACCAGAGAAGTTTATTTTCTCACCGTCCAGTAGGCTAGAAGTCCAAATCCAAGGCGTCAGCTTCAGGGGATGGCTTTCTGTCTCTGTCAGCTCTGGAGGAAGGTCCTTGTTATCAGTCTTCCTTTGGTCTGGGAGCATCTCAGCGTAGAAAACTCAGGCCCAAATGATGCCTTCTGCTCCCACTACTGCTTTCTTGGTGGTATGAGGTTCCCAACTCTTTGCTTGCTTCCCTTTCCTTTTATCTCTTATAAGATAAAAAGGAAACCCTGGTTGCATAGTGGTTAAAAGCTACAGCTGCTAACCAAAAGGTTGGCAGTTTGAATCCATCACCTTGGAAACTCTATGAGGCAGTTCTACTATGTCCTATAGGGTTGCTATGAGTTGGAATTGACTCCACAGCAATGGGTTTGTTTTTTTTTTAAGATAAAATAGTGGTGCAGGCCATACCCCATGAAATTCCCTTTACATCGGATCAGGGATGTGGCCTTAGTAAGGGTGTTATGATCCCACTCTAATCCTCTTTAATATAAAATTACAATCAGAAAATGGAGGATGACCACACAATACTAGGACTCATGGCTGAGCCAAATTGATATACACACTTTTTGGGGGACATAACTCAATCCATGACACCCCTTTTAATTTTTTTTCTTTATTTCTTCATCTATTTTTTCTATTTATGTACATGATTAAACTCATTCGTAAATGAGAATATCTAGTTCACAGTTCAAAGTCTGTTATTTTTCATGTTTTAGACATTGCCAACCAGTCTTTGCTATTTTTTTTAAATTAACTTTTATTAAGCTTCAAGTGAACATTTACAATTCCAATCAGTCTGTCACATGTAAGTTTACATGTATCTTACTCCCTTCTCCCACTTGCTCTCCCCCTATTGAGTCAGCCCTTTCGGTCTCTCGTTTCGTGCCGATTTTGCCATCTTCCCTCTCTCTCTATCTTCCCATCCCCCCTCCAGTCAAGAGTTGCCAACACACTCTCCAGTGTCTATCTGATTTAATTAGCTCTCTCTTCATCAGCATCTCTCTCCCTCCCGCTGACCAGTCCCTTTCATGTCTGATGAGTTGTCTTCGGTGATGGTTCCTGTCCTGTGCCAACAGAAGGTCTGGGGAGCATTGCCACCGGGATTCCTCTAGTCGCAGTCAGACCATTAGGTATGGTCTTTTTATGAGAATTTGGGGTCTGTATCCCACTGATCTCCTGCTCCCTCAGGGGTTCTCTATTGTGCTCCCTGTCAGGGCAGTCATCGATTGTGGCCGGGCACCAACTAGTTCTTCTGGTCTCAGGATGATGTAGGTCTCTGGTTCATGTGGCCCTTTCTGTCTCTTGGGTTCTTAGTTGTTGTGTGACCTTGGTGTTTTTCATTTTCCTTTGCTCCAGGTGGGTTGAGACCAATCGATGTATCTTAGATGGCCGCTTGTTAGCATTTAGGACCCCAGATGCCACATTTCAAAGTGGGATGCAGAATGTTTTCATAATAGAATTATTTTGCCAGTTGACTTAGAAGTCCCCTCAAACCATGTTCCCCAGACCCCAGCCCCTGGTCCGCTGACCTTTGAAGCATTCATTTTATCCCAGAAACCTCTTTGGTTTTAGTCCAGTCCAATTGGGCTGACCTTCCTTGTATTGAGTGTTGTCTTTCCCCTCACCCAAAGCAGTTCTTATCTACTGATTGATCAATAAAAAACCCTCTCCCTCCCTCCCTCCCTCCCCCCCTCGTAACCACAAGAGTATGTGTTCTTCTCCGTTTTTTCTATTTCTCAAGATCTTATAATAGTGGTCTTATACAATATTTGTCCTTTTGCCTCTGATTCATTTCGCTCAGCATAATGCCTTCCAGATTCCTCCATGTTATGAAATGTTTCAGAGATTCGTCACTGTTCTTTATCGATGCGTAGTATTCCATTGTGTGAATATACCACAATTTATTTACCCATTCATCCGTTGACGGACACCTTGGTTGCTTCCAACTTTTTGCTATTGTAAACAGAGCTGCAATAAACATGGGTGTGCATATATCTGTTTGTGTGAAGGCTCTTGTATCTCTAGGGTATATTCCTAGGAGTGGGATTTCTGGGTTGTATGGGAGTTCTATTTCTAACTGTTTAAGATAACGCCAGATGGATTTCCAAAGTGGTTGTACCATTTTACATTCCCACCAGCAGTGTATGAGAGTTCCAATCTCTCCGCAGCCTCTCCAACATTTATTATTTTGTGTTTTTTGGATTAATGCCAGTCTAGTTGGTGTGAGATGGAATCTCATCGTAGTTTTAATTTGCATTTCTCTAATGGCTAATGATTGGGAGCATTTTCTCATGTATCTGTTGGCTGCCTGAATATCTTCTTTAGTGAAGTGTGTGTTCATATCCTTTGCCCACTTCTTGATTGGGTTGTTTGTCTTTTTGTGGTTGAGTTTTGACAGAATCATGTAGATTTTAGAGATCAGGCGCTGGTCTGAGATGTCATAGCTGAATATTCTTTCCCAGTCTGTAGGTGGTCTTTTTACTCTTTTGGTGAAGTCTTTAGATGAGCATAGGTGTTTGATTTTTAGGAGCTCCCAGTTATCTGGTTTCTCTTCGTCATTTTTGGTAATGTTTTGTATTCTGTTTATGCCCTGTATTAGGGCTCCTACGGTTGTCCCTATTTTTTCTTCCATGATCTTTATCGTTTTAGTCTTTATGTTTAGGTCTTTGATCCACTTGGAGTTAGTTGTTGTGCATGGTGTGAGGTATGGGTCCTGTTTCATTCTTTTGCAAATGGATATCCAGTTATGCCAGCACCATTTGTTAAAAAGACTATCTTTTCCCCAATTAACTGACACTGGTCCTTTGTCAAATATCAGCTGCTCATACATGGATGGATTTATATCTGGGTTCTCAATTCTGTTCCATTGGTCTATGTGCCTGTTGTTGTACCAGTACCAGGCTGTTTTGACTACGGTAGCTGTATAATAGGTTCTGAAATCAGGTAAAGTGAGGCCTCCCACTTTCTTCTTCTTTTTCAGTAATGCTTTGCTTATCCGGGGGTTCTTTCCCTTCCATATGAAATTAGTGATTTGTTTCTCTATTCCCTTAAAATATGACATTGGTATTTGGATTGGAAGTGTGTTATATGTATAGATGGCTTTTGGTAGAATAGATATTTTTACTATGTCAAGTCTTCCTATCCATGAGCAAGGTATGTTTTTCCACTTAAGTATGTCCTTTTGAATTTCTTGTAGTAGAGCTTTGTAGTTTTCTTTGTATAGGTCTTTTACATCCTTGGTAAGATTTATTCCTAAGTATTTTATCTTCTTGGGGGCTACTGTGAATGGTATTGATTTGGTTATTTCCTCTTCGGTGTTCTTTTTGTTGATGTAGAGGAATCCAAGTGATTTTTGTATGTTTATTTTATAACCTGAGACTCTTCCAAACTCTTCTATTAGTTTCAGTAGTTTTCTGGAGGATTCCTTAGGGTTTTCTATGTATACGATCATGTCATCTGCAAATAGTGATAGCTTTACTTCCTCCTTGCCAATCTGGATACCCTTTATTTCTTTGTCTAGCCTAATTGCCCTGGCTAGGACTTCAAGTACGATGTTGAATAAGAGTGGTGATAAAGGGCATCCTTGTCTGGTTCCCGTTCTCAAGGGAAATGCTTTCAGGTTCTCTCCATTTAGAGTGATATTGGCTGTTGGCTTTGCATAGATGCCCTTTATTATGTTGAGGAATTTTCCTTCAATTCCTATTTTGGTAAGAGTTTTTATCATAAATGGGTGTTGAACTTTGTCAAATGCCTTTTCTGCATCTATTGATAAGATCATGTGGTTTTTATCTTTTGTTTTATTTATGTGATGGATTACATGAATGGTTTTTCTGATATTAAACCAGCCTTGCATACCTGGTATAAATCCCACTTGATCAGGGTGAGTTATTTTTTTGATGTGTTGTTGGATTCTATTGGCTAGAATTTTGTTGAGGATTTTTGCATCAATGTTCATGAGGGATATAGGTCTAAAATTTTCTTTTTTTGTAATGTCTTTACCTGGTTTTGGTATCAGGGAGATGGTAGCTTCACAGAATGAGTTGGGTAGTATTCCGTCATTTTCTATGCTTTGAAATACCTTCAGTAGTAGTGGTGTTAAGTCTTCTCTGAAGATTTGGTAGAACTCTGCAGTGAAGCCGTCTGGGCCAGGACTTTTTTTTGTTGGAAGTTTTTTGATTACCATTTCAATCTCCTTTTTTGTTATGGGTCTATTTAGTTGTTCTACTTCTGAATGTGTTAGTTTAGGCAGGTAGTGTTTTTCTAGGAATTTATCCATCTCTTCTAGGTTTTCAAATTTGTTAGAGTACAATTTTTCGTAGTAATCTGAAATGATTCTTTTAATTTCATTTGGCTGTGTTGTGATGTGGTCCTTCTCGTTTCTTATTCGGATTATTTGTTTCCTTTCCTGTTTTTCTTTAGTCAGTCTAGCTAATGGTTTATCAGTTTTGTTAAGTTTTTCAAAGAACCAGCTTTTGGCTTTGTTAATTCTTTCAATTGTTTTTCTGTTCTCTAATTCATTTAGTTCAGCTCTAATTTTTATTATTTGTTTTCTTCTGGTGCCTGATGGGTTCTTTTGTTGCTCACTTTCTATTTGTTCAAGTTATCGGGACAGTTCTCTGATTTTGGCTCTTTCTTCTTTTTGTATGTGTGCATTTATCGATATAATTTGGCCTCTGAGCACTGCTTTTGCTGTGTCCCAGAGGTTTTGATAGGAAGTGTTTTCATTCTCGTTGCTTTCTAAGAATTTCCTTATTCCCTCCTTGATGTCTTCTATAACCCAGTCTTTTTTCAGGAGGGTATTGTTCATTTTCCAAGTATTTGATTTCTTTTCCCTAGTTTTTCTGTTATTGATTTCTAGTTTCATTGCCTTGTGGTCTGAGAAGATGCTTTGTAATATTTCGATGTTTTGGACTCTGTAAAGATTTGTTTTATGGCCTAATATGTGGTCTATTCTAGAGAATGTTCCATGTGCACTAGAAAAAAAAGTATACTTTGCAGCAGTTGGGTGGAGAGTTCTGTATAAGTCAATGAGGTCAAGTTGGTTGATTGTTTTAAGTAGGTCTTCCGTGTCTCTATTGAGCTTCTTACTGGATGTCCTGTCCTTCTCCGAAAGTGGTGTGTTGAAGTCTCCTGCTATAAATGTGGAGGTGTCTATCTCACTTTTCAATTCTGTTAAAATTTGATTTATGTATCTTGCAGCCCTGTCATTAGGTGCGTAAATATTTAATATGGTTATGTCTTCCTGATCAATTGTCCCTTTTATCATTATATAGTGTCCTTCTTTATCCTTTGTGGTGGATTTAAGTCTAAAGTCTATTTTGTCAGAAATTAATATTGCTACTCCTCTTCTTTTTTGCTTATTGTTTGCTTGATATATTTTTTTCCATCCTTTGAGTTTTAGTTTGTTTGTGTCTCTAAGTCTAAGGTGTGTCTCTTGTAGGCAGCATGTAGATGGATCGTGTTTCTTTATCCAGTCCGTGACTCTCTGTCTCTTTATTGGTGCATTTAGTCCATTTACATTCAGCGTAATTATAGATAAATAAGTTTTTAGTGCTGTCATTTTGATGCCTTTTCATGTGTGTTGTTGGCCATTTCATTTTTCCACATAGTTTTTTGTGCTGAGACGTTTTTCTTAGTAGATTGTGAGATCTTCATTTTCATAATGTTTAACTTTATGTTAGTTGAGTCGTTACGTTTTTCTTGGCTTTTTTCTTGAGTTATGGAGTTGATATTCCTTTTTGTGGTTACCTTATTATTTACCCCTATTTTTCTAAGTAAAAACCTAACTTGTATCGTTCTATATCGCCTTGTATCACTCTCCATCTGGCAGTTCAATGCCTCCTATATTTATTCCCTCTTTTTGATTATTGTGATCTTTTATCAATTGATTTCCATGATTCCCTGTTATGTGTATTATTTTGTTTATTTATTTTTTTTTTTTAGAATTAATCTTAGTTTGTTTGTTTTTGTGCTTTCCCTATTTGAGTTGCGTTGATATCAGGACGTTCTGTTTTGTGACCTTGTATTGTGCTGGTACCTGATATTATTGGTCATCTGACCAAACAATCTCCTTTAGCATTTCTTGTAGCCTTGGTTTGGTTTTTGCAAATTCTCTAAACTTGTGTTTATCTGTAAATATCTTAATTTCTCCTTCATATTTCAGAGAGAGTTTTGCTGCATATATGATCCTTGGTTGGCAGTTTTTCTCGTTCAGTGCTCTGTATACGTCGTCCCATTCCCTTCTTGCCTGCATGGTTTCTGCTGAGTAGTCTGAACTTATTCTTATTGATTCTCCCTTGAAGGAAACCTTTCTTTTCTCCCTGGCTGCTTTTAAAATTTTCTCTTTATCTTTGGTTTTGGCAAGTTTGATGATAATATGTCTTGGTGTTTTTCTTTTTGGATCAATCTTAAATGGGGTTCGATGAGCATCTTGGATAGATATCCTTTCGTCTTTCATGATGTCAGGGAAGTTTTGTGTCAGGAGTTCTTCAACTATTTTCTCTGTGTTTTCTGTCCCCCCTCCCTGTTCTGGGACTCCAATCACTCACAAGTTATCCTTCTTGATAGAGTCCCACATGATTCTTAGGGTTTCTTCATTTTTTTAAATTCTTTTATCTGATTTTTTTTCAGCTATGTTGGCGTTGATTCCCTGGTCCTCCAGATGTCCCAGTCTACATTCTAATTGCTCGAGTCTGCTCCTCTGACTTCCTATTGCGTTGTCTAATTCTGTAATTTTATTGTTAATCTTTTGGATTTCTACATGCTGTCTCTCTATGGATTCTTGCAACTTATTAATTTTTCCACTATGTTCTTGAATAATCTTTTTGAGTTCTTCAACAGTTTTATCAGTGTGTTCCTTGGCTGTTTCTGCAGTTAGCCTAATTTCATTTGTGATGTCTTGAAGCATTCTGTAAATTAGTTTTTTATATTCTGTATCTGATAATTCCAGGATTGTATCTTCGTTTGGGAAAGATTTTGATTCTTTTGTTTGGGGGGTTGGAGAAGCTGTCATGGTCTGCTTCTTTATGTGGTTTGATATGGACTGCTGTCTCTGAGCCATCACTAGGAAACTAGTTTTTCCAGAAAATCCGCTAAAAAAAAATGCAGTCAGATCCCTATCAGAGTTCTCCCTCTGGCTCAGGCTTTTCGGATGTTAATGGAGCCGCCTGGGGAGGGTGGGGGAGGGATCAGAGAGCTAGGAGTGTAGCACCTCAGAATATAGCCAGAGTTGTTTGTCTTACTTGGAATGACTCTTTTATCTGAGATTTCCACGAGGCGCGTCGCCTATATGTACTGGGTGTGTGGAGATTGCCCCCCGGGGGGTCTGGCCCGCTGGCGTCACGGTCAGATCCTCCGCTGTCAGCCCCACCCCCAACGTTAAGGCTCCCCTACTGGGACGGTGCACTCCTGTCTCCAAAATCCGTCGCTGCCTCCTGGGGGGTCCCCGTCCCTCCAGCCGCATCGCGCGCCGCTCCCGCGAACCGGGTGCGACTGCGCGTCCCGGCTGGGACGCCGCTCTCCCCGCTCCAAGACCAGCCACTGCCTCCCAGGGACTTCTCCCTCCGGCGCGCCATGCTGCTCGCGCGAACTGGGTGGGTGCCTCCTTCACGAACGACTGGACCCCCCCCGGGGTCAATTCAGGGAAATGTAGCTGGTCCCCGCGCTCGCGCTCCGCCTGCTTCCCGCCAAACTCCCGACGGGACGGCTCCCCGGCTGGGATGCTGCTCTCTCCACGCCAAGACCAGTCACTGCCTCCCGGGGACTTCTCCCACCAGCTGCGCCGCCATGCCGCCCGCGCCAACTGGCTGGGCTCGCGCCTGGGATGAGTTTGGGGGCTAGGGCTGGGCCCCTTGTCTGTGCTGTCTGCTCCCCTGGGCTCTGCCCCAACTCGGGCTCCGAAGGTCACCTGCCTGGTGCGCTGGCTCCTGGCTCTGAAAACAATCGCTGTCTTCCCGCATTTGTTTGTTCTCCGTCTCTAAATCTGTGTTTATTGTTCAGAGTTCGTAGATTGTTACGTATGTGATTGATTCACTTGTTTTTCCGAGTCTTTGTTGCAAGAGGGATCCGCGGTAGCCTCCACCTAGTCCGCCATCTTGGCCCCGCCTCAGTCTTTGCTGTTTTTAAAGCTGGTTTGTTTTCTGCCTGTTAATTATTCCTTATACATGGTCTTATGATGTCATTTCTACTAAAGTAGTAGTACAGAATGTCCCCTTTAGTTATGAAATAAGATTACATGGAATTTTCTCCTCTTCTATATAAACTTAGATTGAATTCCCAGGTTTTAATAAATTAATTTTGGTTATTTTCATATCATCATCAAAAAAAGATAATGCTTTTCACTGTAAATTTTATGGCTTCACTTCTATCTTGAAAATTATGTCAGTGCTACTAGGCAACTTCATATTTTTGGTAATTTTATTCTGGAGTCTTAAAGGTTATATCTAAAGATGTGCCCTTTACTAAAAGTGTATCTTGCACACTGATTTTAAATGTTTAACCTTGGAGGTCACTTTTGTCTCTGTCCACGTTTTTCTCAAGCAGTTGAAATGCCCACGCCATCTTTCCTGTACATAGAAAGCACAGAAGAACTTAAAGAACTTTCTTCTTACATTTCTTTTGGAAACATATGGAATTTACAAATATGATTTTGGCCTTTCCCAATTCATATTGCATACTTTTATTCCAGTACAGATCTCATGGACCTTCCAGTATCTGACCGATAATCCAAAACTTTACCCAGGAATAAGCCTCCTAGGACCTTCGTTGCCTAATATGCATTAAACCAAACCCACTGCTACTGAGTCAGTTTGACTCATAGGGACTCTATGGGACAGAATAAAACTGCCCCATCGGGTTCTGTAATCTTTACAGAAGCAGACTGCCAAATCTTTCTCCTGCTGAATAGCTGGTGATTTTGAACTGCTGACCTTTTGGTTATCAGCCGAGCACTTTAACCACTGAGCCACCAGAGCTCCCCTAATATGCGTTAAAAAAAAAAATTTTGCGTTAGGAGGTGCAAATTCCAGTCTGTTATCCCCTTGCATCCAGCACATTTCTCTGTATCTCCCTTCTCAAAAATGACCTTTGATGTTTCCTTCTTTCACAGCCTGATAGAATTGGCAGTTTTGATCTTCCTTACTCTGTTCGCATTATTTTTCCAGTTTGAGTTATTCTGTTCCATATTTGGGTGATTTTGTTTGTTTGGTTAAGGCTTCATTTGGTCTCACTCTTTTTGATTCCTTGAGTTCTAACTCTTCTCCTTACCAAATATGCTGCGTTATTCCCTTCTCCTTGTGTTTTTAGTAGTCTGCTTCATTATTTTTATTTTCTTTGGTATTTTCCCCAATGATGTTGGCTTTTCTTTCCTCCTTTAAGAATTTCAGGTAGAGATGCTTCATTTTTCTCTGATAACTTGTAATGTATATATAAAATTTTAAATTCTGTTACTAGTAAATCTTTATGTGGGACATGTTTTGATTTATATTTCTTGAATTATCAAAATCAAGAAAAACATACAGACTTTTGACTCTTGTCTACATAAGCCAAGGAATTTAGCAAAATTTTATGTCTCTTCTTCTTTTTTTCCAATACATTCTGGTGTTTGTTACTAAAATCTGAACTCTTTCATTCAGATCATTATTAAATTATTAAGAATTCAGTATTGTCTGTCTTCTCACTTAATTTCTTTTCTTGAAATATGTATTTAGTTATGTAGCGATAGATATTATATCAGTTGTTTTTACTTAGCTATCTTTTTAAACAATTTCAGTGTTAACCACCAAGACATTTCTAATCTTAAGCTCACTATTTTTATTTGTCTTTTGGTGAATTTGAATATCTTTAATTTTATCAGAGTAGTTCAGTTAGAAGGCCTGAGAATCACTTACTGTTGACTTCTAAGACAGACAACTTGGAAATAAACAGACTTTTTCTGAACAAATTTTTTGCCTTCAAAACTCTATGGAGTGGAAAGACCACAAATGTTCATTAACTATAGAAGGTCCATCAATAGAACAAAATACTATGACACTATTGAAAAAAAGAAAAGAAAAGCTCTCCACACATAATATGGAAAAATCTGCAAGTTGAGTGAGAACATCATGGTACATAGTATGAAAATTTGGGGGTGAAAAATGGGTTAAAAAATTAATGTACTTATAATTTCTTGAATATGTATTAATGGTACAAGTATACATACACAGAATAGAAGTTATAGGTTATAAGTGAGTAGAGCTTTGGTGCAGGATGCATTTGAGTATCAGCATTGAGAGAAATACTTTTCACTATGTATTTTTTATATTATATTTTTTAACCATGAGAATGTACTACAAATTCATTAAAAACAAGGCAAACAAACAAAAATAGTGAATAGATGGTATTGGTGTTTATGTTCCTAGTAATAGCCCATCTTCCAGTGACAGAGACTGTGTGTTCAATGGGGTGAGGACGCTCATTGAAGGCCCCAGGCTCAGTGTTCAAGATGCTTATTTTTTCCTGATAAAATCTGTTTAGTGGCTGTGGAAAGCAGAATTATGGCTCCCCAAAGATGTCCTTGTCTGAATCCCTGGAACCTGTGCATACGTTAAGATTGAGTTAAAATTGCGGATGGAATAATGTTGTTAATCAGATGATCTTGAGATAGGGAGAGTATCCTGGATTATCCTAGTGAACCCAAGATAATCACAAAACCCATTGCTGTCGAGTCAATTCCAACTCATAGCGACCCTGTGGGACAGTGTAGAACTGCCCCATGGAGTTTCCAAGGAGTGCCTTGTGGATTCGAACTGCCAACCTTTTGGTTAGCAGCTGTAGCTCTTAACCACTACGCCACCAGGGTTTCCAGTATAATCATAAGGGCCCCTAAAAGTGGAGGGTAGAGACAGAAGATGGGTCAGAGTGATGGCACATGAGAAGGACTAAACCCATAGTTGCTGACTTTGGAGATGAACTAAGGGAGCTACGAGTCAAGGAATGTTGGTGGCCTCTAGAAACTGGAAAAGGCAATGAAATTCATTTTCCCTTATATCCTCCAGAAAAAATCCAGCACTGCAGATGCCTGGATTTTAGCTCAGTGAGACCTGTGTCAGACTTCTGACCTACAGAACTGTAAGGTAATAAATTTGTGTTGTTTTAAGCTGCTAAAATTCTTCGAGTTTTGTTATAACATTAATAGGAAATTGATACACTAGCTGCAGAATAGTCTGAGGAGCTGACTGGGAATAAGATAAACTCTAACAAGTCTTTCTAGAAACCTGCTAAGTGTTTATTCATTTTATGAATTAAATTGGAGTAAAATGGAAAAAAAAAACCCTCTGTGGGTATTGGCACATTACCATCTATCTTTTAATGTAGAAGAGAAGACTGAAACTAGAGTGATTCTCTTCCTTTGACTGTAACATATTTTTCTCTTTTCCTAATTGTGTGATTCCTTTCCCCTCCTGCTTGAAAAAGTAATAATACATTCTGTCATCACCTAATCAGAAAACAGAAAATACAAAGGAACGAGACTCAGTCTTGAAATTAAAAAATAAATAAATCAGGATATGGCTAGGTATGGATCTTTTTACACAAATTTAGCTACTGTTGTGGTTTTTGCTTTGTATCAGGTGCAATGTGTAATTCCCAAAATGACCGTATGAAATAGAAATTATTATTATCCCCATTTCAGGTGCTAACCTTAAAGGTCAGCAGTTTGAAATCACCAGCCGTTCCTTGGAAACCCTAAGGGGACAGTTCAGCTCTGTCCTATAGTGCTGCTTTGAGTCAGAATCGACTCAACAGCAACGGGTTTGGTTTGGTTTTAAACTCAAAGTTTAGAAAAGTTGGCAATTTTTTCCAAGGTAATCAGTTTTGAATCCCTGTCTGTTGACTCAAGGTTCCTGATTCTCAACCACCAAGGTTTGTTGCTCTCATTGCTTTGCTTCATTCCCACTGGGGTGTTCTTTAGGTTCACTGCCCATCCTTCACATGTTAGTTCCATGGTCCCTGGTTTTTCTCTAATAGCATTTGTTATCCATAGACTTCACCATGTTATCCTTTTTCCTCACATTCTGATTTTTAAATCTGTGATTCCATTTTTCGAATATCACTTCTGCTCTTTATACTTTCAGTGTAGATTTTAATATACCATTTTACTTATAGGAGCCCTGATGACTCAACAGTTAAGTGCTGGGCTGCTAACCAAAAGGTTGGTGGTTTGAACCTACCAGTGGCTCCATGGGAGAAAGACCTGGCGATCTGCTCACATAAGTATTACAGCCAAGGAAACTCTGTGAGGCAGTTCTACTCTGTTACATGGGGTTGCTGTGAGTAGAAATGGATTCAAAGGCACCTAAAAAAAAATTATACTTATAGTTTTCTTGTATTTTTAAAAATTTAGCCTTATTAAAATTTTACTATGGCCCTTTTCAATAATTCTCTATGTGAGCTTGTTGTCTTTTTCACCTCTTGATTTATAAATACACGCAGGAAAAACAAAGCAAATGATTTCTAATTTCTTCTTCTGTTTGATAGATTCTCTTCCCCCAGCAAATCCATGACACTTACTTTTTCACTTCTCTTGGGTTTTACATCCCACAAAAAATATCTATATTGGTATGAAATGTTTAGAACTAAGGGTTCCTTTACCTCCAGCTGGAGATGAGGGATATCTTCCTGGCAGATCTTGACCTGGAGGATCTATCCATTTCTCATTCCAACAAACATGACCTAGTGCAGCTATCTCAGACTGAGGAAGTATCGTCTACTGGTTCCTGCTCTTGTGATTCAGTGGAGAGTAATTAATCCATTCACATTAGAATTTGGCTGAAATTTTTCTCTAGTCAAAAGCAGGGCATGAAAAATACCATCCGCACAGTGCATTGATTCCTGGAGCTTCCTGTCAACATCCCTTCTTGAAGACAACTTCACATGTTATAGCATCATCCACTTTCACCGTTGCCTTGTTGCACTACAGGGCATCTCTAAGTATGTGGAAAAAGAAGTATCGATGGGAGGAGAGTTCTATAAATGTGTGTGTATGTGTGTGGTACATGCTGCACTCTCTGTTTTTCCTGGGACTTACATGTTTGAGGTAAGGGTCCACATAGAACAATGGGAGCAGATAGAAGTCAGTCTCTTTCTCTTCCTTTCTATCTATCCATCCATCCATCCTTCCTTCCATCCATCCATCTACCCACCCATCTAGCCAGCCAGCCAGCCAGTCATCCATCCATCGATCTGTCCACATATCTATCTGTCTTAGTTATCTAGTGCTGCTATAACAGAACTACCACAAGTGGATGGGTTTAACAAACAGAAATTTATTCTCTCACAAATTAGGAGGCTAGAAATCTGAATTCAGGGCACCAACTCCCGGGGAAGTCTTTCTCTCTCTTGGTCAGTTCTGAGAGAATGTCCTTGTCATCAATATTCCCCTGATTTAGGAGTTTCTCAGCATAGGAACTATGGGTCCAAAGGTTGTGCTCTGCTCCTGGTGCTTCTTTCTTGGTGGCATGAGGTCTCTATGTCTCTCCTGGCTTCTTTCTTCTTTTATCTCTTGTGAGATAAAAGGTGACGCAGGCCACTCTCCAGAGAAACTCCCCTTACATTGCATCAGGGCTGTGGCCTGAGTAAGGGTGTTGCGTCCCACCCTAATCCTCTTTAATATAACCTAATCTTACCGCAGTAACCACAGGCAGAGGTTAGGATTTACAATATGTAGGAAAATTACATCAGAATACAAAATGGTAGGCAACCACACAATACTGAGAATCATGGCCTAGCCAAGTTGACACACATTTGAGGGGTACACAATTCAATCCACAACTCTAACTACCTAACTGTCTGTCTGTCTATCGACCTCCTGTATGACCCTGCTGTTCTGTTTCGCATGATGAAGCATTTGCTTGCCACTGTTATTTTCCCACCTGTTCTCATCTGGGCTTTGTCTAGTAGATATTCCTTTCCGAGTCTGTCGAACTGTTGATGACACTTCTAATTTCCGGTGCGGTCTTGACTTTGTAACTGATTATAGCTTTTCATTGTTACTGTAATTAGAAAGTTGAGAAGGATGAATTGGTACCACTGCCATAACCCAGCAGTCAGCACTGCAAGGATCTTATTGTTGAGTACTTGCCTCTTGTTTTCTGCCTCAGGTGGAACCGTCATATCTGCATACTACTTTTCCATCCCTAGCTACTTTCTCTATTTTCCTTTACTTTCACGTTTTTTATTCCTTCTGGAGCCCATCTAGTCTGCATGCTCCCATGGCACCAAGGACTTCCTGTGTTCAGCTGGGCAACTGTCTCTGTTATCACTTGTCATCATTCATTGTGGACCTGGTGGTATGTCTCCCATTTGGAACCTTGAGTGGTTTGCTTATATGTGGCTCCCTTTCACCCTAAAGGGTAGCTATGATGTTCTTTTCTCTGCTGAGCTCCTTTCTTCATATACAACATGATTTTCCTGACCGTAGGTTATACTCAGGTAGTTAACCTTGTCTTCCTTTGCCACAGTTCTCTTTCATGCTCAAATCAATAAAAACAACTCCTAAACTGCCTGCTACTTTTCCTAAAACTGTTCATATGTCACAAGGCATAAAATTATTGATCCTTAGGGTTGAAAAGGATCTTAAAATAACTTAGTTATATATAATTACATGAGAATAACCTGATACACTATTAAATAAAGTCATGATATGAAAATATATATACAATATGATCTTGTGAATATGTGTGTATGTGTGTGTGTGTGTGTGAAGAGTATTCACCACCTTATTAACAGAGTAGTCTCTGGGTGGTAGAATTATTGATGCTTTTTATCTTCTTTCCTATACCTTTCCACATTTTTCAGATTTTTCTATCATGAGAAATACTAGATGATAGATGACAATGGAGAACTGCCGTTTAAAATTTTGAGAGGTAAAATTTTCAGCCTAGAATTCTGAATCAGTCCAATTACTTATCAATAAAATTTTTTTTTTTTTTTTTAGTAGGCTAAAATAAAGACATGTTTAGACATGAAACTACTGAAAAATTTAGCCCCAGCTTGCCATTTTTAGGAAGCTCGATGAAGATAACCCATTGCAAAACAAAGGGATTAGTGAAGAAAGCAGAAGACACTGGACCTAGGAAACAAAAAACCCAAACCAAGAAAGTATTTGCAGAAATTCTAGGCTAACAGATGTGCAATAGGCATAAAGAGCAACGGCTTTAGGAAGCTGCAGGGGCTGAGAGAGAGAGCACTGTTTTCCCCCCTTTGGGAGAAATTAGAAGGAACCAGCTCAGATATGTCCCTCAATGTCATTTTTGACAGACGTATTCTTTCCTTCAGCACCTGTTAAGTACCTATTATGTGCTGTTGCTGTGCTAAGTTCTGGGGACACAATAGTGAACAACAATGACAAAAAATTCCTTTTCATGGAGAATAAGAAGATAGTGGCTATTATCTCTTTTAGTCTTCCTCAGTGCTCCATTTGATAAAAGAGGCATTCTCCCTGTTTAATAAATGAGGAAGTCAAGTTCAGAAGGTCTGCATAACTTGCACAAGGTTGCTACTTAGCAAGTGCCAGGGTTGGGATTTAAACACAGACTTAAAGCTCAGGCTTTCTTTGCTCTGCTCAAAGTAAATTCTTCTTGGGGGAAAAAAGTGTTTGCTAAGAAATTTGCTTTCTTAGAATTGTATACTTAGCAAAAATGATGTGGAAAATAATTTTGAGAACTCTCCTGGATGGCCATTTTGCGGATGATGTTTCTGGCTAAATTTCCACCTGACTGTCTGTGACAATACACCCCTGTGCAGATGGACGCTCAGCAGACAATGCGGCAATCCCCTGCCTGAATTTGTGCTGCACAGCCCGAAATGTGTGCTCAGCATAACAGCAAATTGAAAATAAACTTGTAAACCATTGTCAGTGATGTAGCTCAAAGACTTTATGTGCGGAAGTGTCTTTAAAGCTGTTTTTCATTATAGTGTGCCCTTTTTCAATGGGCAGAATTCATTTTCTCCTCTTTAAGTGCACTCAGTGAGGGGAACGCGGGCCTTAAAAGGAAGATATAGATCTGATTTCCTGGTGCTGTATGTGAAATGCATCCCATTCTTCCAACCTGGGAATCATTCTCTGCCTTACTCTCTTCTCTCTGCTCATCCTCCGAAAAATCCTTCCCCAGGAGCCTCTCACTCTCAGACAACCTTCCCCAGGGAACTCAAACTCCCTTATGCAGCCAGGAGATATTTGCTGAGTGGGGTCAGGCATCTGCTCAGTCTACAGCTTCCCTGATGTTAGGTTTGATAAATAATCCAGCCTAGGCTTGAGTAGCGTTATGGCTATGGGCTTCCACTGAAACCTGGACTAACCAACTCATGGCCTCCCCATGTGTGTCAGAGTAGAACCCTGCTCCATAGAGTTTTCAATGGCAGATCACCAGGTCTTTCTTCCAAGGAGCCTCTGGGAGGAATCAAATCACTAACCTTTTGTTTAGTAGCAGAGCGCTTAAACATTTGTGCCTCACCAGGACCACTTGGGTCTAATCCCAGCTCCATCTCTAACTAGCTCTGTGACCTTGGACAAGTGAGTTCATTCCTCTGTGCCTTGGTTTTCTTTACCTATAAAGAAGGAATGATAATAATAGCCCTTTCTTCGTAAAATTTTAATGGGAACTAAGTGAAGTAATAGATGTAAAGCACTATAACAGTGCCTGGGAATGAGTATGAGTGATTTTGGGGTTTTAAGATACAGTTTCCTCACCAACACTCTTTTCACCATGCCTTCCTTCCTAGCCTAAAAATAATTTGCCCCAGGATTTCAAGCAGAATATTCGTATAAGCAGGGACAATCTGTCTACATGCAGTTGACTCTGAATTTGAAAAGCTGTCAGTTTTTCTTTCCAATCTCTTCTCCCAGATCAGACACTGTATCCCACTAGAAAAAGCAGTCTACTCAGATGTATTACATCTGATACGTTCCCTCTCTTTGTGTTAAACCTGTAGACACTCATACCCTTTTTCTTGTAGGAAAGTGAGCACCATTTTCTTTCTACAGCTGTTCTTCCCCCAGCTCCTAGCTGCTTTATTACAGTATCCGCTAACTAGGGAAATGTGTTTCAAGAATTCTTATGAGAATTTAATTGGCAACTTTCTCAAATTTTTATATTATTAAGGAGTTTGTAATAGCCAAACCAGATTTCAGAAAGGAAAATACTTCCTCTCAACCCAGAAAATATAACTAGTATTCTTCATTAGCTATATTGTCTACTGTGTCCTCGTTTTGAACACAAAAGCTCGTTTACCCATTTGCCAAACCTCCTCCATGTGCTTCCAGACTAAGCCCAAGTCCCCTGTGGACCTCTAATGAGGAATTAAGAAGACAAACCTGTGCCCAGCCTGCTGCTAACCTTCAAAGACTCCGAACACCAAGGCCAACAAAATCTGAGATGGAAAAGAAAGCCTACCCTTTCTTTAAAAATTGAGGCTTCTTTAGGCTCTATCCCAGACGTCTCTCTGTCTCCCTCCATTTCTCTCTCCTCTCTTCCCTTCTCCTCACTTCACACACTCCCAAGAAACGCATTCACGTCTATGGCTCCAAAAACCAGCTCCAAATTTGTAGTTACCTGTGAGAGGAGGAGACTCCACCTTCTCCTTAACTCCTCTCCAAGGAAGAGGAACGTCCATCTGATGATTGATCCCCTTTCAAAAATTTCAGAATCAGTGCATATTGATGTCGTTGTTGATTTTTCCTGGACTTTCTTCCTTCTCTTCAAGAAGGTTGATGTGATTAAAGGGCGAGTCTGCTTTGTATTTCTTTCTCTCTTTCTTAATTTCTCTTTCCCTCTTGTCTTTCTCTTTCTCCCACGTAGCAGCTGAGTTCCGCTGTAGTTGGAGTCTTGTCTGGTTAAGCAACAGGACATGGAAACAAATGTAGTTTTTACTGCTGTTTCTCTCTGCCGCTGGATATAGTGGATGTTTTCTAGCTGTATTTTGCATAAAGCAAAGTGGGATTTGCTAGTTTAGAAAAACAAGGTTGCAGCGGGCCTCTGTTGTTTTCTATCTCCTAGTACCCATTCACCCTTTTGCTGGAAAGTTATTGAGTTTATCTCCAGAAACTACCTTCTTCCCTACCCTAATTCATGTTCTTTGGGTGGAGCACCCCTCCCATGGAGCATGTGACTCAGGTCTGGCCAATCAGAGCATTGCATTGTGCTGGCCACAGGGCTTATTTCTGGGATCAGAAGCCAATGAGAATTTTTCTGAGGTGATTAGGCAAATATTCTTTTTCATTCTTGTGAACTGTAAGAATGTGATGCTGGAATGCTTAGGTTGAATTAGTAAGTGTTTACCCTTCAGCTATTTTCCAAAAATGTTTATATGAAATTGTACTGTTTTTCCCTTGACTATTTGATGGAATTCATCAGTAAACCTATCTGGACCTGAGTTTTCCTTGTGAGAAGATTTTAAATTATTAATTAAACTTCCTTACTTGTTACCGGCCTATTCAGAATGCATATTTCTTTTTGAGTCAGTTTTGCTAATTTGCACCTTTTTGGGAATTTCTCCATCTCATCTAAATGAAATGTTCGGTTTGTTGGCATAGATTTTTTCATAGTATTCCCTTATAATCATTTTAATTTCTCACATTTTGGTACTGGTCCCCTCTTTTATCCTTGAACTTAGTAATTTCTGTCTTCTCCCTTTTTATTTTCATTAGTATAATTAAAGATTTACTAATTTCGTCCATCTTTTCAAAGAACCAATATTTGGTTTCATTGATTTTTCCTATTATTTTTCTTTTCCTTATTTTATTGATTTCCATTTTGGTCTGTATTGTTTCCGTTTTCCTGCTTGCTATGGTTTAGGTTTTTGTTTGTTTTATTTTTATAAGTTTAGATTATTAATTTTAGAACTTCCTAGTCCCTGGATGATGCAAATGATTCGTGCGCTCAGCTGTTAATCAAAAGATTGAAGGTTTGCGTTCACCCAGAGGTGCCTTGAAAGAAGGACCTAGAGTTTTCAATGATGGCTGATTTTTTGGAAGTAGATTTCCATACTGTGCTGTAATTATTGCTTTATATAACCTTATATCTTTTAAGGTAATTAAGAGAAAAGAAGAAAAAACATTCTGGACAGTCTTTCAGTAGTCTTAATTTCTCCCTATCGAATCTCCTTAACACCCAGTGTCATTTTCAGTCATTCAGGGCTTTTTAAAATATTTCTTGTAAGGAAGGACTGTTAGCAACACATTTCTGTCTTTCTTTATTCAGAAATGCCTTTATTTCATCTTCGCTTGTGAAGGAAAGTATTCCTGAATATAGAATTCTTGGCTGACAGTTTTTTGTTTTTGTTTTTAAAGAATTTTAAATATGTTATTCCGTTGGAAATGTTTTCTGATGTCCATTGTTTCAGATGAAAAGTCAGCCATTAATCATACTGTCGTTCCAGGTATGTAATGAATTATTTTTCTCCTGCTCCTTTTAAGAGGTTCTTTTTTTGCCTTTGTCTTTCAACAGTTTGTGATATGTCTAAGTGTGGATCTGTTTATATTTACCCTATTTGGGATGTTTTAAACTTGCTGGGTCTGGAGATTAATGTTTTTAATCAAATTTGGGAAGTTGGGGGCAATAGCTTTTAAAATGTTTTCTGCCCCTCTCCCCCCTTTTCTTCTCCTCTCTTCCCAGGATTCCCATTTATGTATGCTAGTTTGATTGATGTCCCACTTGTTTCTGTGGCTGTGTTCACTTTTCCTTGATCTTTCTCTGTGTTCTTTAGATTGAGTAACTTCAATTGATCTATCTTGAAGTTTACTGTTTTTTCCTCTGCTATCTCAAGGTTGCTGTTGAGCCAATCTATTGAAGATTTCATTTGGATTTTTGTAGCTCTCAACTCTTTTTTTTTTTTTTTTCAACTCTAGGATTTTGATTTTTAGCTTCTATTTATTTATTGAGATTTCCTACTCATTAAGCCATCATCACCGTATTTTCCTTTAACTCTTTAAATGTGGTTTAAAAAGTTTCTTTGTATGTATTCATAATAGCTGCTTTGAGATCTTTCTACTAAATCCAGCACCTGACCCTACTCAGAGTCAATTGATATTGATTGCTTTTTTTTTTCCCCTTGAGTGTGGGTAATACTTGACTGTTTCTTTTATATCTCATGATTACTGTCTCTGAAAAAAGGACATTATAGACAATATTTCATAACAACTCTGGAAAATGATTTTTTTTTTTTCCCTGATAGGTGTTGGTGGTGATTTTTTTGTTGGCTTGGATGATTAGTACCTTGAATTAATCTGTGGAATCTCCCTTTCCTATGTTGTATGACTGCTTATATCTCTGCTCAGTTTATTTTTATTCATAGGTATTTTTTGTTCATATACATATAACTTCATAGTCAGCTAATAAGCTGTTAGAAGATCGTACTCATACACTTCGATCCCATAATTACTTTCCCTCTGCTGAATCTGCTGATGTGTCTTTGAGTGTACTGGGAAGTGCTTTCAAATTTCAGGTGGTTGTCAAGTCTTCTCAACTTTTGCTCTTTTCTAGGCCCTCTTTGGTCTTTCCTATGAGTACATACGTTCTTCCAGTCAGCCAGGGATGTGTGGAGAGCTTATCGATCTCCTCTATGGCTCCCTCATTTCCAGGATGTCTCTGTTAAATTTTTGGCTCATCTGTTCACGCTGTTCTCTTCAACTGTAACTGAAACCTCTATTTAGAAGAACTGCTCTTTCTCTGATCACTTCCTACCAACACTGCTACTTTTACTGACAGCATATCAGTATGGGTTTTCACTTTCTAAGTCTGCAGTCTAAGTCCACCAGGTGCTCCTTGGAAACTATATGGGGCAGTTGTACTCTGTTCTGCAGGGTTGCTATGAGTCGGAACCAACTCAACGGCAATGGGTTTAATCCAAATCAACTTGAACTTATATGTGGAAGTTCAAGTTGAAAGTCCATGGAGCCAAAGTACAGCCTTGAGTATATCCCACCTGAATTTAGAGACCATCTCAAGAATAGATTTGATGCATTGAACACTAATGACTGAAGATCAGATGAGTTGTGGAATGACATCAAGGACATCATATGTGAAGAAAGCAAGAGGTCATTAAAAAGTTTGGAGAGAGAGAAAATACCTAAATGGATGTCAGAAGAGACTCTGAAACTTGCTCTTGAATGTTGAGTAGCTAAAGCAAAAGGAAAAAATGGTGAAGTAAAAGAGTTGAACAGAAGATTTCAAAGGGAGGCTTGAGAAGACAAAGTAAAGTATTATGATGACATGTGCAAAGATCTGGAGATAGAAAACCAAAAGGGAAGAACACACTCAGCATTTCTCAAGCTGAAAGAACTCAAGAAAAAATTCAGGCCTTGAGTTGCAACACTGAAGGATTCTACAGGGAAAATATTAAATGACACAGGCAGCATCAAAAGAAGAGGAGAGAAGCAATACACAGAGTCACTATATCAAAAGGAACTGGTCAACATTCAACCTTTTCAGGAGGTATCATATGGTCAGGAACTGATGGTACTGAAGTAGTAAGTCCAAGCTGCACTGAAGGCACTGGTGAAAAACAAGCCTCCAGGAATTGATGGAATGCCAATAGAGATACTTCAACAAATGGATGCAGCACTGGAAGTGCTCACTTGTCTATGTTAAGAAATTTGGAAGACAGCTACCTGACCAACTGACTGGAAGAGATTCATATTTATGCCTATTCCTAAGAAAGGTGATCCAATCAAACAATAGCATTAATATCACATGCAAGCAAAATTTTTCTGAAAATCATTCAAAAGTGGCTGCAGCAGTATATCGACAGGGAACTGCCAGAAATTCAAGCCGGATTTAGAAGAGGATGTGGAACAAGGGATATCATTGCTGATGTCAGATGGATCCTGGCTGAAAGCAAAGAATGCCAGAACGATGTTTACCTGTGTTTTATTGACTATGCCAAGGCATTTGACTGTGTGGATCATAACAAATTATGGATAACATTGTGGAGAATGGGAATTTTGGAACACTTAATTGTGCTCATGAGGAACGTCTACATGGATCAAGAGGCAGTGTTTTGAATAGAACAAGGGGATACTGCATGGTTTAAAGTCAGGAAAAGCGTGCATTAGGCTTATATCCTTTCACCACATCTATTGAATCTATGTGCTGAGCAAATAACCTGAGAAGCTGGACTATATGAAGAAGAACTGGGCATCAGGATTGGAGGAAGACTCATTAACAACCTGCGTTATGCAGATAACACTACCTTGCTTGCTGAAAGTGAAGAGGACTTGAAGCAGTTACTGATGAAGATCAAAAGCCATAGCCTTCAGTATGGATTGCGCCTCAACTTAAAGCAAACAAAAATCCTCACAACTGGACCAATAAGCAACACCACGATAAATGGAGAAAAGATTGGGGTTTTCAAGGACTTCATTTTACTTGGATCCACAATCAACACCCATGGAAGTGGCAGTCAAGAAATCAAAAGAGGCTTTGCATTGGGCAAATCTTCTGCAAAAGACCTCTTTAAAATGCTGAAAAACAAAGACGTCACCTTGAGGACTAAGGTGCATGTGACCCAAACCATGGTGTTTTAAATCGCCTCATATACATGCAAAAGCTGGACATTGATTAAGGAAAACTGAAAAAGAATTGATGCCTTTGTGGTGTTGGCAAAGAATACTGAATATATCACGGGCTGCCAAAAGAATAAACAAACCTGTTTTGGAAGAGGCAAAACCAGAATGCTGCTTTGAAGCAAGGACAGCAAGAGTACGTCTTACATACTTTGGACATATTGTCAGGAGGGATCAGTCCCTAGAGAAGGACATCATTTTTGGTAATGTAGAGGGTCAGAGAAAAAGAGGAAAAGGTGGATTGACACAGTGACTGCAACAATGGGCTCAAGCATAGCAATGATTGTGAGGATGGAGCAGGACCGGGCAGCGTTTCGTTCTGTTGCGCATAGGGTTGCTATGAGTCGGAACTGACTTGAGGGCACCTAACAACATCAACAACAATCCAAATCAAGTCAGCCCCTGTCAGCCATGAAGCTCTTTGTTTTTATGGCTAGCATCACCCTTGGAAAATTAAGACACTGATTGAGCTGGGGGATGAAAGGGGGGAATGGGAGAAGCCCCAGGCAAGAAAGCCACAGACTCTCACTGTCTCACTACATAGAGTTCTAGCAGCTTTTTATGAATAAACATTTCTTAATTTGATGTTTGCCTTTGGTCACTTTTCAGAGTTCTGAAATGGCTGTTCATGAAAATTTTGTCCAGTTTTATAGTTGTTTCTTAATGAAAGGATTTGTAAACCTCATCACCACACTATAGCCACTGGTTAGGTATTTTGAACTGCTAAATTTATATCAACTTATGTATATATTTATATATTTTTCAACCATTTTCCAATCAATAGGAAATACCTGTTGGTCAAAACAATTTGATTGTATAAAGGCTTGAAAAGTTTGGTTACTCTCTGCAATCCACCTATCACAAAACTCATCAGACTAAATTGAAAATTGCCTATTTAATTATTCTTAACATTCACTAAACTGTAAGCTCCACTGGGTAGGACCTAGGTCCTTTTTGCTCCTCTGCTATATTCCTAGGGCCTAGCACCGTCTGAAACTTTATGAGGGTCTTAGACTTATTTATAAATATTTGATAAGTGGATGATTAAATTTCCCCTACCATGTTCCTCCTCTTATGTAGGTAAGACTGTGTTGAGGTAATAGTCAAGAGTCTAGGAAATGTAGAAGGCATTTTAACTGGAAATCTACCTCTAAATAATTAGCCACCAGGGAGTCTTCTTTGTTTAGGAAAGCATTGCCTTGCTTTCAAAATAAATGAGCATTTTTAGCCATTAGTATTTTATTTGGTGAACCTTCAAGTTGCTTTTGAAAACACTGAGTATGTAGTTATAGTTTTAGGAAGGTGGTGTGATGGACTAAAAAAACCAGGGCTTCAAACTGGTTCTGCCTGGTTCAGTCATGGCAGAAGAAGAGTCACCAGAGCAGATACAAATAATTCTAAAGTTATGGTGAACTGGGAAGATAGCCAGAACAGGAAAAGTTAGTTGTCAAAGCCCTACTAGAAACAATCTCCCTCTCAGGGAACAAGTTCGGTGTACACGTTACATAGCAACCAAATCTCTTGCCCTTGAGTTTTGAGCACAGTCTTAAGCAGCACTGCCCCACTCAAAGACAGTGGTGTCCCACTAAAACTGGCAGCTGACCAAGCTACTTTGAATGTGTGTCGCTCTGCCTGTAATCCAGTCTCACGTATCAGGCTCCTGAAGGGGCTCACTACGCTTCTTCTGAATCTCACATTCTAGAGCTTCTTTCCCAATCTGGGTCCCATGCCAAATCTGCCACATTGTAAAACTTTGGGTCTATTCCTCTTTCACTTCATGGCCATGACTGAACTGGTTCAAACCTGTTTGAAGCCCTGGGAAAAGCAGGGGTGAAGATTTTGATCCTGTCTTTCTCACTAACTGGTTGAATATCATCCTCTCCAGGCCTTTGTTTTCTCATTTTAAATTCAGAAAATTGAACTATTTTATTGCCTTTCAAACCTGGCTAAACAGGAGAATCACTTATGAATATCATCTTGTCCAGCCCTATTGAGTTAGATCCCAGGGCTGGGGTGCGGTAATCTGTATTTTTAAAAAGCACCAAAGGTGAGTTTTTTGTAGTCAGCAGGCACTGACAAATGGATAGTGTGTTTGAGAGTCTCTGAACTAGATGATCTCAAAGTCTCCTTTAATTGGTAAACTTATTCTTTTCAGTACGTTTCAACAAAAGAGAATCTCTTTTTGCACTACACACTTAGGTTCACCCCGCACATCTGTGTGGGGAGGGCAATTCTTTGGAGGTGTAGCTTATCAGGCAAAAGAAAAGACAGCTTCCAGCACTTTTTTTTTTTTTTTTGTATTCATACAAAACTTAGGTTATGTGTGCCCTCCAGGGTGAAGAACATAATGAGAAATGGGAATTGGGTTAAGAAAATGTTCATTGCTTTTTTTGGCTGACTGATAGCTGATATAGGCAGAGTACTGCTAATTATCTAACATGCAAGGCTGGCAATGTGTTTTGATCACTTCATCCTTTCTGAGCCTATAAGTGAGTGTCTGCTACTTTCCCCCCTTCCCCAGCCTGAGTTTATCTTAAAATAATTTGAGAGAAACTTTGCATGCAAAAAGGGTGCTTGGGTACTTCAAACAGGACCCTTCTTAATCAGTTCCATGGTCTGTTTTCCTGGGAATGGAATAAAATAAACTTTGAGGAAAAGTATGGAATATAGCTGCCTAGATCAAGTAAATGTTCCTGACACAAATACAGGCATTTGATTCCTCTTTGTTAGAAATAAAGACCCATCTCAGCCCCTAGGACGGAAGCTTGGATGGAAGCGATGGTCTCAAGATGCTAATGTTCTCTGCGTTGCTAGAAGAGAATGCTTCCTCTAGATGCCAAAGGCCAATATTTGCTGAATTAGGCTCTCACCAAGCAAGCCTAGTGCATGGCAGAATGGTGGCTCCTAAAGTACCGGAGATGTGCTCTGTTCTCTTAGAAAAGCCATAGGCTGTGTTTTGCTATTCAAGGATCTTCAGTGAACTTGGTGCTATTGTTTGGCAGGTAGCAATTCCATTTTGAAGGCAGGGAAATAGTAAATAATTTTAATACAAAATTTCCTAAATCTCTGATTCTCAGTCTCCTTGAAACTATAAAATACAGTGTTTGACATAAATATCTGATAGTAGTAGGTATTTTGATTGAATTATAATATGCACCCCAGCAGGAATATAATGTGGACATTAAAAATAATAGGCATGAAGAGTGAAACTGTGCATAAAATGTTTATGACTTTAAATAATAAAGATTGGATTCAAGATAGGGTGGAAAATATTGAAAATACATAAAAATAGACATAGGAGAATTATTAGACAGAAACATGTAGAATAATAATAACTGCGTTACAATGGTGATATTAAGGCTCATTTTTTCTCAAACTTTCTGTGAGGTGGTTTAAAAAATTGAAATATCACTGTGGTTTAAAAAATGAAGATATCATTACGGCTAATTAGAAACAAATGCTAATTGAATGGAGATAATCTATTTGTCTGAATGGCCGTCTATACCTCCTTTTATTCCTTTTGCCCACACACTTCTTCAAAGTGTAACAGGGAGAGGGCCAGTGCTAGTGATATAGAGTGAAGAGATTTAGAGGTTTGAGTTGACTGCAGTCAGCGTGAGTCTGACTGTCTCAAGCTGAGGTGATTTAAGGGTGGAGGAGTACTGACTACACTTAGACTATTGTACTAAGTTGGTGGTCATCTACTTTACAAAGGATATTGACCAATTGTGTTGAGAAGAAGGAACCCTGAAATGTGAATGTTGAAAATGTTGCTACCCCTGCTCCCTCAGTGCCACACTTAATGGTTACCTAAACCTGTTCTACTTGAGTCTAATCTCCATTGCCACTACCTAGTCTGCTTTAAAACCCTTCAGAAACTCCCCAGTTTTTATGTCAGCCACCGCTATAGTCAACTCCAACACTATGTTCCAGCCAAATGAAATTCCATGGCACTTTCCATCTCTTATGTCTTTTCATGTTGTTCTCTCTGTCTGGTAGTCTGCCCTTTCCTCCATAAGTTTTTGCTCCTCTTACCTTATTTAGATTAGGAGTCACCTATTCTGCAGCGTTTACCACAAAAATTCCATACGGTAATTTGCTTTCTCCTCTACTCTTCCATCATATTCTTTTCATACCACTATTACACAAATAATCACGCTATATCATCAGGAGTACTTAAAACACTAAATTCCTCTCACCCCACACATTCAACTCATCCAAGAGAGGCTCCCTGTCTTATTAATAATCCTCGTATTCCCAGCACCTGGATCAGTTTTTTGAATGAAAAAATATTCCTTTATCTGTTACTATGTGAGTGAGTGAATGAATAATAAATTGTCAGCAATCATTCAGGGGCACTTCTGGGATGGTGAAATAAAGAACTCCATAAATCTGCTCCTCCATAAAAGTAAGGACAGCAGTCATAAAAACTGCCAAAATCAACTTTTTCAGAACTATGGAAACTAACTAAAGGCTTGCAAATATTGGAAGGGTATTTATTTTTAAAAGATGGCTGAATTTTGATAGGAACAATGAACCTTGTGACATTTTAACTTGCCCTACTCCCATTCTCCCTAGCTCCACAGTAGTCTCAAAAATCAGCATTCTCACAACTATGGAAGCTGTGGAAACCAGCAGTCTAGAAACTCTGCCTGGGTGGTAAACAGGTAAGCAGGTAATTACTATGAAGTGTGATCATTAGATTGAGAAATACAGAGTGTTTTGAGAGCAAATAAAAAGAATACAGCTTAGAGTGGAGTGGAGAGAGGATGTCAGGGAAGGCTGCCAGAAAGAATGTGTTCTAAACTCAGTACTAGAGATTGAGAAGCAGTTATCCAGGTGAAGAGGTGGAAGAACAGAAAAGGAAGGAGGAAGGAAGAAGGGTTCAAACCAAGAGGATAACATGTGAAAAGCCCAGAGAGAGGGCAGAAGAGAGAGAGAGAGAAAGAGAGACAGAGAGATTGAGAGAGAAAGAGAACCGTGCATTTGAAAAACTGAAAATACTCATATTCAGTATGGCCAGAGCACAAAGTGACAGGGGTAAGAGAAGTGATGCTTGAGAGGAAAACAACGGCTCGGCTCCAGAAAGGCCAGGTGAATCTTGTTAAGGCATTTTACCTTCATTCTGAAGACATAGAAAGTCATTGGATTAGGAGTAAATAATTTAATCAGATGTCTGGGTGTTAGAAAGGTCTTATGTGATAAGAGGAGGGCAGGGGCAGAATAACCAGTAAGCAAGGTATGCACAGGGTTACTTTTCCTTACTTTCTAATCTGTAGTGCACAGTTTCACCTGTTCTTCCATTATGCGTTACAGATTAGCAAGTAAGCACAAGTAAAACAGTGTGTACCCTGCTTTTTGGGTAATCCATCCCTGGAGGAGGGTTACTGAAAAAAAGAGAAGACTAAAGGCCAACATGATAATCATGTAGAGGAAGTCCAGTGATCTGCCCCTAATGGGAATGGTTGGCCTTAGGAACAAATGAGTTCCATGTATCTAGAGTTAAATAAATAATAGGTGGATCAGCATTCATCTGGAGACTGAATTTGTCAGGTTAGGACATAAAAGATCCTTCTAACTGCTTAAATCTTGTGATTTATAATTTTTCTATTATCATTCTTAAAGAATGAAATAAAAAGACGATTAGAATGAAAGAACATTAACTTTGTTTTGAAAACTATTTGGGACTTTTGGACTCTCCCTTCAGATAACAGAAAATTAGTTTATCTATTCAATAAATGCTTACTGAGCACCTTTTATGTCCGACTCTGTGCTTAGTGCTGGATATACAGTGTGGACAGAATAGACAGGTCACTGACTTCTTGGAGATTTTGTTCCAAAGGAGAAGACAGACTTTAAACAAATAAATGCTCAAATAAATAGGCAATTATAAATGTTGACACGTGGTGAAGGAATACAATAGGGTGCTCTACAAATGAATAATGGAAATTAATACCAGATGGAAGAGTTGGGGAAGGTCTCTCTGAGAAATGATACCTACACCACGTTCTGAATGACAAGTAAGAGTTCCTGAAGTAAAGGAAGGCAGATGATAAGAGAGAAGACTAAATTAGCAGAGCAGAGTAAGTCCTGAATAGGGGAGAGCTGGGCATGGTATGGAAATGAATGAAGGTCAGTGTGGCTGCACTGTGAGGAGGGTATGGAGGCACACGGTGAAGTCTTGTGAAGACATAGTCAGGGACCTCCTCATGCAAGACTTTATTGGTCATAATTAAGACTTTTGTTTTTTTATTCAAAGTACATTGGGTAATCAATGAAGTGTTTGAAGTGGGGAAATAATAAATGATTTGACTTTTCTTTTAAAAAGACCTCTCTTGCTGCTGTGTAACCAGGGGTTGGAGAAGGGAGAGTGGGATTAGAGAGATCAGTGACCAAGTTACTAAGGTAGTTAAAACACATTTTAGAGGACTTGGTGATGGGCTGGAACCCTGGTGGCAGGGTCGTTAAGAGCTTGGCTACTGACCAAAAGGTCAGTGGTTCAAATCCACCAGCTGCTCCTTGGAAACTCTGTGGGGCAATTCTATTCTGCCCTATTAAGTCACAATTAACTCAATGGCAACAGATTTTTTTTTTTTTTTTCCTTTAGTGATGAGCTTAAATTACAGGTAAGAGAAAAGCAGATGTCAAAGGTGGTTCGGGATTTCTAACTTGAGAAACAGGCTAGATTGGAAAAGGAGACAATTGGGGAAGTCCAATGTTTGTAATCACTGCTCCAATACATTCCAAAGGAGCTCATCATTTTTTCAAATATAAAAGACCAGTCCAGTAAATCTCTTATTTCTATGGATTGATGTCATTGTTGTTGTTAGGTGCCTTCAAGTTGGTTCTGACTCACAGCGACCCTATGTACAACAGAACAAAACACTGTCTGGTCCTGCACCATCCTCACAATTGTTGCTATGTTTGAGCCCATCGTTGCAGCCACTGTGTCCATCCATCTCGTTGAGGGTCTTCCTTTTTTTTGCTGACCCACTACTTTACCAAGCATGATGTCCTTCTCCAGGTCCTGGTCCCTCCTGATAAAATGTCCTAAGTATGTGAGATAAAGTCTTGCCATCCTTGCTTCTAAGGAGCCTTCTGGCTGCATTTTTTCCCAGACAAATTTGTTTTTTTTTCTGGCAGTCTATGGTATATTCAATATTCTTTGCCAATACCATAATTCAAAGGCATCAATTCTTTTTTGATCTTCCTTATGCATTGTCCATCTTTCACATGCATAAGAGGTCATTGAAATTACCATGGCTTGGGTCAGGTGCACCTTAGTCCTCAAAGTGAGGTCTTTGCTTTTTAACATTTTAGGGAGGTCTTTTGCAGCCTATTTACCCAATGCAATATGTCATTTTATTTCTTGACTGTTGCTTCCATGGGCGTTGATTGCACATCCAAGTAAAATGAAATGTTTGACAACTTCAGTATTTTCTCAGTTTGTCATGATGTTGCTTATTGGTCCAGTTGTGAGGATTTTTTTTTTCTTCATGTTGAGGTGTAATCCATACTGAAGGCTGTAGTCTTTGATCTTTATCAGTGCTTCAAGTCCTCTTCACTATCAGCAAGCAAGGTTGTGTCATCTGCATATCTCAGGTTTTTAACGAGTCTTCCTCCAATCATGATGATATATCTTTCTTCATATAGCTCAGCTTCTTGGATTATTTGCTCACCATACAGATTGAATAAGTATGGTGAAAGAATACAACCTTGATACACATTTTCCTGATTTTGAACCTGATTGAAGGACTGCCTCTTGATCTATGTACAGGTTCCACATGAGCACAATTAAGTATCCTGGGATTCCCCTTCTCCACAATGTTATCCAAATTTGTCATGATCCACACAGTTGAATGCCTTTGCATAGTCAATAAAACACAGGTAAACATCTTCCTGATATTCTTTGCTTTCGGCCAAGATCCATCTGATATCAGTAATGATATCCCACATTCCACAACCTTTTCTAAATCCAGCTTGAATTTCTGGCAGTTTCCTCTACTGCTGCAACTGTTTTTGAATTATCTTCAGCAAAATTTTACTAACATGTGGTATTGATGACACTGTTTAATAATTTCTGCATTCTGTTGGATCACCTTTCTTTGGAATGGGCACAAATATGGTTTGCTTCTACTTGGTTAACCAGATAGCTGTCTTAAATTTCTTGGCATAGATAAGTGAGCACTTCCAGTGTTGTATCCATTTGTTGAAACATCTCAATTGGTATTCTGTCAATTCCTGAAGCCTTGTTTTTGCCAATACCTTCAATGCAACTTATACTTCTTCCTTCAATACCACTGATTTTTGATCATATGCTATCTCCTGAAATGGTTGAACATCAATCAATTCTTTTTGGTACAGTGACTCTGTGTATTCCTTCCATCTGCTTTTGATGCTTCCTGAATCATTTAGTACTTTCTCTGTAGAATTCTTCAGTATTACAACACAAAGTTTGATACTAGGGGGTATTTGTAAGTTCTACTTTATATTCTGTGAACCTCATATTTACAGAGATTAGGCAGCATCATCATACGCATCAAGAAACCCCACATCCCTCATCATATAGCATTGCCCATGCTTGCATGTTTTCTTTGAGTTATGAGAGGTCAATAAAGAACACCTTATTAAAGCAGAAGCATTTGACTTGGTTCATGAACTTTGGCAAAATGGGGTATTGGGTATTGGGTCATCCAGGCTATTCAGCAGCTATCTTTTTTTTTTTTTTAATTGTGCTTTAAGTGAAAGTTTACAAATCAAGTCAGTCTCTCATATAAAAATTTATATACACCTTGCTATATATACTCCTAATTGCTCTCCCCCTAATGAGACAGCACATTCCTTCCCTCCACTCTCTCTTTTCATGTCCATTCACCCAGCTTCTGGCCCCCTCTGCCATCTCATCTCCCCTCCAGACAGGAGGTGCCAACATAGTCTCATGTGTCTACTTGATCCAAGAAGCTCATTCTTCACTGGTATCATTTTCTATCCCATAGTCCAGTCCAATCCCTGTCTGAAGAGTTGGCTTTGGGAAAGTTTCCTGTCTTAGGCTTACAGAAAGTCTGGGGACCATGACCACAGGGGTGCTTCTAGTCTCAGTCAGACCATTAAGTCTTGTCTTTTTAAGAGAATTTGGGGTCTGCATCCCACTGCTGTCCATCAGGGGTTGTAGCCAGGCACCATCTAGTTCTTCTGGTCTCAGGATGATGTAGCCTCTGGTTTATGTGGCCTTTTCTGTCTCTTGGGTTCATAATTACCTTGTGTCTTTGGTGCTCTTCATTCTCCTTTGCTCCATGTGGGTTGAAATCAATTGATGCATCTTAGATGGCTGCTTGCTAATGTTTAATCCCCAGATGCCACTCTCCAAAGCAGGTTGCAGAATGTTTTCTTAATAGATTTTATTATGCCATTTGACTTAGATGTCCCCTGAAACCATGGTCTCCAAACCCCTGCCCCTGTTACACTGGACTTTGAAGGGCTCATTTTGTTCAGGAAACTTCTTTGCTTCTGGTTTAGTCCAGTTGTCAGCAGCTATCTTGCTAAGAGGAGAATACTTAAATAAGCCCTTATTGAGCATTTATGGGGAGTTCAAAAAAATGAAGTGAGAGATGTCTCAAACCTAGTGGGGCAATTGCCTAATAGTCTGGGGATTTCAGTCCATGTCCAGCTGAACATTCGTGGTTATGAGTGCAGATTGTCCAATGGCTGCTGACTCAGGACAGGAGGGTATGACAGATCTGCTTGCCTTAAGCTTGTCAGCTAATTCTAATGCCCACTGTGCCATATGCTTTTCTTAATTTCACAGAAGTTTCTTTATATTCAAAGTTATTAAGCTCATTTATAGTGTTGTACAACCTTTCATCTGTTTGAAAAACCAAAGGCATTGGCACGCAATGTAAATTATGCCTACTGGCTCTTGGTTGGGGCTGGGCCTCAAACACAATTTGCTTTGCAATGAGAATGGGTTTAGTTGTTGCAAGACCAAAATATAGTGGACTACATATGCATTATTATGTTTCTCCTCTGGCTAACAGACACTGATCTAATCCATATTCTAATCCATTGTGTTTATTCATGAAACAACAAAAATGCTGACTCCAAGGACTAAGATATAAACAATTCTGGATGGTGAGCCTGGGATCACAACTTCTACTAGGGCGATGTATCACCAGCTAAGAAGGCATCCAGGGAATAGGAATTTGGAGAAGTGTATTCTAATTTTGAATATTACAACAAAGAAGCTTGAGCTTTGAAAAGAATATCTGACAATTAGCTCGTAAAATGTATGACACTTGGTCTTAACATTGTGTCTTGTCCCTAGTCAGCCTTCAAGGAATATTTATTGAATAAATGGTTGAATGAATAAATATGTCTCCATGGATTTCAATCTATGTTCTGCCATCTACCTAAGGTTAATAAAGCAATATGGCAGGTTTCTCAAATGAAATTGATTTTATAGTTTATCAGAAACCTAATGTGAATCTTATTATTTTGCCATTTAAACCTAGGTTGCTTTAGGTTAGAAATGTCTACTAATACTGAAGAAAGAGAAGTATGTAACGATCACATTCCCTACACAAAACGCTAGGGATTTCATTTATAGCTTAACCCACACCCATGGAAATCCAGCTAGGTTCAATTTCTGTGGTCCAGTGAATACGATTATTATTCAAATTTACACACCAACCACAAGTGCCAAAGATGAAGAAACTGAACTTTTTTTTTTTTTTTTTACCAAGTTCCGCAGTCTGAAACTGATCAAAAATGCAATCAGGATGAAGAGCCAAAGTACAATGTTGAGAATATCCCACATGAATTTAGAGACCATCTCAAGAATAAATTTGCAACATTGAACACTAATGACCAAAGACCAGATGAGCTGTGAAATGACATCAAGGACAGCATATGTGAAGAAAACAAAAGGCCATTAAACAGGAAAGAAAAAAAGACCAAAATGGATGTCAGAAGAGACTCTGAAACTTGTTCTTGAATGTAGAGTAGCTAAAGCAAATGGAAGAAATGATGACGTGAAATAGCAGAACAGAAGATTTCAAAGGGCAGCTAGAGAAGCCAAAGTAAAGTACTATAATGAAATGTGCAAAGACCTCGAGTTACAAGACCAAAAGGGAAGAACACACTAGTCATTTCTTAAGCTCAAAGAACTGAAGAAAACATTCAATATTGCAATATTGAAGGATTGTATGGGTAAAATATTGAATGACACAGGAAGCATCAAAAGAAGATGGAGGGAATACACAGAGTCACTGTACCAAAAAGAACTGGTAGATGTTTAACCATTTCAGGAGGTAGCATATGATCAAGAATCAATGGTCATGAAGGAAGAAGTCCAAACTGCATGGGAGGCATTGGCAAAAAACAAGGTTACAGGACTTGATGGAATACCAGTTGAGACATTTCAACAAATGGATGCAACACTGGAAGTGCTCACTTGTCTATGCCAAGAAATTTGGAAAGAAAGCTACCTGGCCAACTGACTGGAGGAGATCTATATTTGTGCCTGTTCTAAAGAAAGGTGATACAACAGAATGTGGAAATTATCAAACAGATATCATTAATATCACATGCATGCAAAATTTCGCTGAAGATGGTTAAAAACTGGTTGCAGCAGTACCTCAACAGGGAACTGCCAGAAATTTAAGCCAGATTCAGAAGAGGATGCGGAAGGAGGGATATCATTACCGGCGTCAGATTGATCTTGGCTGAAAGCAGAGAATACCAGAAAAATGTTTACCTGTGTTTTATTGGCGAGGCAAAGGCATTTGACTGTGTGGATCATAACAAATTATGGATAACATTGTGAAGAATGGGAATTCCAAAATACTTAACTGCACTTGTGGAACGTGTGCATAGACCTAAAAGCAGTCATTTGAACAGAACGAGAGGTTACTGCATGGTTTAAAATCAGGAAAGGTGGCCGTCAGGGTCCTATATTTTCACCATACTCATTCAATCTGTATGCCAAACAAATAATCCGAGAAGCCAGGCTATATGAAGAAGACAGTATCACGATTATGGAAGACTCATTAGCAGCCTTTGATATGCAGATGACGCACCTTGCTTGCTGAAAGTGAAGAGGACTTGAAGCACTTACTGATGAACATCAAACACTACAGCCTTCAGTAGGAATTACACCTCAACATAAAGAAAACAAAAATCCTCACAACTAGAACAATAAATGACATCATGATAAATGGAGAAAATATTGACAAATGATTTCATTTTCTATCCACTCCTCCCTCATTAGATTCTAATGACCAGGCCGTTATATAAAAATCAGCACTATGCAAAAATTGGCATTATGCAAAAATGTTTAATGACCACATCAGAGTACAAAATGGAGGATGACTACATCATTATATAACTGCCAAACTGCATCATAACTTTGAAAGCACTGAGAACATGCCCAGCCAAGGTGATGCATAACCTTAACTATCACATCCAGCTTTACTTGTGCCTCACACCTCGACATTCGTTGCTGTCAGATGTATGTCATTAAAGTCTAAAATAGTTGGATAGTAGATTTTTTACTATTGTGGTAATGCAAAACGTTGGATAGCAAGATAGTCAATAAGGATAAGTGAGGAGTAGGTGTACTTGGATCCACAATCAATACCCATGGAAGCAGCAGTCAATAAACCAATGTATTTCACTGGGCAAATCTGCAAAAGACCACTTTAAAGTGTTAAAAAGCAAAGATGTCACTTTGAGGACTAAGGTGTGCCTGATCCAAGATATGATATTTTCAATCACCTCACATGTGTGTAAAAGCTGGACAATGAATAAGGAAGACAAAAGAAGAATCGAAGCCTTTGAACTATGGTGTTGGCGAAGAATGTTGACAGAACAAACAAATCTGCCTTGGAAGAACTACAGTCAGAATGTTCCTTAGAAGCAAGGGTGGCGAGACTTCATCTCATGTACTTTGAACATGTTCTCAGGAGGGACCAGTACCTGGAGAAGGACATCATGCTTGGTAGAGGATCAGCGAAAAAGGGGAAGACTCTCAAGGAGATGGACTGACATGATGTCTGCAATAATGGGCTCAAACATAGCAGTGATTACGACGATGGCACAGGACCAGGCGATGTTTCATTCTGTTGTACATAGCATTGTTATGTGTTGGAACCGGCTCAATGGCCCCTAATAACAACAATCTCTAACATACAATGAAAAATTTAATACTGAAGAATGTACAGTTTTTGATATGGGCATAAGAAGTAACTGAGAGTAATAAAAAAAGCAAAAATAAGCAAAGCAAACGAGCATGGAAAAAGCTGAGATGATACACAAACATCTTAGAAAAAAGCATATACTGACCACTGCTGCTGGGGAAACCCTTCCTTTTTTTCCTCTAGCTACAAGGGAATTTGGGGAGTCCCTGGGAGGCTCGGTGATTAAGAACTCGTCACTAACTGAGAAGTTGAAGGCTCATACTCACCCGGAGATGCCTGGAAGAAAGGCCCAAAGATCTGCTCCCAAAAGGTCACAGCTTAAAAACCCTAATGAGTGCAGTTCTTTTCTGAAACGCATGGGGTCGCCATGAGCCAGAATAGATTTGGTAACTACTGGTCTCTGGTGGTGGTAAGGAAATTTGATGAGAAAAGAATTGAAAGCTGTTACTTAAATACTTTTAACAACAGTAAAAGCAAAGAAACAATGGTCAGCACAGTCCAGAAGTAGGTAACACTCTTCCCTAGTCTTCCATCTCACCTTGGATTACTGCTTGCTGATCTTTTACTTCCCTATTCTTTCTGCTCCTTGCTCTGTTTCTTTTTACAATTCTCGTTGTCTCTATTTGCCACTCTCTTCTTTTGTTACCTAAGAGTCATCTTCTCCTTCCTTCAATTGTCTTGGAAATAAAAATGCATATAAAGCCTTTGCAAAGTGTTTTTTCTTTTTTTCCTTCTGACCGTTCTCATTGAAAAACACTTTATCTTATTTGTGGCCACATCTAATCTAGGTTATTTTAGATTCCAAAGTAGTGGTGCAACCATCCCTCTGAGGGTCCTGTAGCCATCCAGCTCATGGTGGTTGATTATATTCCTGGATGAGTGAGAATACTGCTTGAAAAATCAGGTTTTCTTTGTTGTGCCATTTAATGTTAAGTGTTCCTGATGGATAGATGTTTAGAACCTGTTTCTGACTCTTGCTTAGATTCTGATGCTGTTGTCTCAACTGTTTGCAGAAGCTCTGGGTTGTATTTCTGGACTCCAGGTCTCTTTTTTTAACGCTGACTTTCTATACTTGTCTGTTACTTCAAGCACTGGCTGTCCATTTGGCCTTCGGATATATTGCTGATTCCCAGAAGCACAAACAGAATTGAGAGGCACATGATATAATGGAAAAAACAAAACAAAACAGCATTGGACTCCAGTTAAAAGACCTGGTGTTCGTATACTATCTTTCCGTTTATTAATTTTATGGTATTGGAAAGTTACTTAACTTCTTTAACACTTAGATTTCTCAACTCCAAAACAGTACCTGTAATAACTACTGGATTCCTTTTTGTTTTTTTTGGAGGGATCACCTAGTTTCTGATTTCATACAAAAAAGCTTACTTTCTCCCACTATAATTATTTTTCTTTCCCAAGAGTCAGATTACTGTCTGTCAGATTCTAGGACAATGGTTGGGCCATATTTACATATGTGTGGGGTCACTTTTAACAGGTGACATACGTGCATGTGGCTCTCTCGCTGCTTTTCCTCAGCTCCTGCACTCTCCTGGCTCTCGTAGCCAGGAGTCCTGCAGTCTGGCAACCTGTCCTCCTATGTACGTTGTATAATATGCCCATCCATTGGCTTGGTAAGTGGTTGGTATTTGGTTGGAAGATGAAGCCTTTGGTCCCTCCTTTGACTTGACCCAAGTAATAAACTCTGTTTTAACATGAAATCTGTATTGGACTACTGAGCACTAGGTCAGCTAATACTAGTGTGATATTTTGTTTCACATTGTTTTTAGGTTTTTGGTGTATGGCTTCCTCTAGGACCTCAACCTTCCCTGTTAAAGTCTTGCATGCCATCATTAATTCTGACTCATAACAACCCCATGTGACAGAGCAGAACTGCCCCATGGGGCTTTCTAGGCTGTGATCTTTATGGAACAGATTGCCAGGTCTTTCTCCTGCAGAACTCTTGGGTGGATTTGAACCACTAACTCTTTGGTTAGTAGCCAAGCCCTTAACCATTGCACTACCAGGGCTCCTTCTTAAAGTCTTAGAGAAAACTATATATATAGGAAATAAACAAGAATAAGTTTCTAACCTAAAACAGTGCTAAAGACTCAAACCTCACCTTGATCCTTAATACCTTCCAACAAGTTTTTGTGAAAATTTAGAGGCAATATAGGCAAGAGCCCCTGGTATGGCCATAATAGATGTTTCACAAATTTTAGTGTCCCTGTCTAGAAATTAGCCTTGAAAACTACAGCGTTGCTACTCAAAGGGCAGTCTGTGTACCAGCAACGCTGGCAGTGCCTGGAGATAATCCGTTAACCCATTGCTGTAGAGTCAATTCCGACTTATAGCTTCCCTATGGGACAGAGTAGAACTGCCCTATAGAGTTTCCAAGGAGCGCCTGGTGGATTTGAACTGCAGAGCTTTTGGTTAGCAGCTGTAGCTCTTAACCACTACCTACCAGGGTTTCCGCCTAGATTTTATACACTTATAAGAAACCTTGGGTTATACCCCAGAACTATTAAATCAGAATTTTAACAAGATCCCTATGTAATTACTACAAATTGAGAAGCATTGCATAAACAATCCACCATCCTCATCTTGTCCTTTCCCCTTAGCATCCCGTTCTGCCCCAACACCCTGGCTGCCTATGGCCCTGACTTCCAATAGGACAGGAGAGCATGTTGTTGCAAATGGTACACTTTCCAAGTTAGCTCAGATGCTTATATTGGTCAATTTTGAAGAGAAGCTTGTAGTGGCGAAGTTGTCTTTTCCTAAAGGAAATGTGAACTAGCATATGTTGAGGAGAGCAGTGGAGAGGAAGCATGGGGATATAGAGAAGAAGGAGAGCTCGTCTGATTGTGGTTTGAGACAGGTGTGGAGACAAATCCTGGAGTGTAGAGAGAGCTTGCCTTTTTAATGAGCTAGCTAGTGATGGATGCCTCTCCAGAGGATTCTTTGCTTTCCAAGAGGGAAAAAAGTACAATTGAATTTATAGATTGTTCTTTCTACTCCACAGAAATGTGTACGTGAACTTGGAAGGAGAGAAGCTCTATTAAAGTTCCCTGTGAGCTGGGCTAGACTCTGAGTGAGTGGGGTTATAGATTTTTTACTTCTACCTTCTTATTAATATTCATTAGACTTGGATTTTATCAAATCAGTGGTGGTTTATTTTAAAATTCCCAAATATTTCACCTGCACCTTCCTGTTGTTTGTTTATTTTTCTTCTCTTTTGAAATTTTTTCCTTTACTTTGTACTAAGTTGCCATAATGGGCTACCTTAAGAACCTTGTCTAAATATTACACATTACAGTGTGATGGCTATTGAATTTCATACAAATTTTATGTAGAATAAAAGTCTGGAAAGAGATCAGTGATTACCAATGGCTAGGCAATAGGGGGTGGTTACAAAGGGGCATGAGAGAATGGGGGCGGGGGTGATGGAACTGTTCTAGATGTAGATTATGGTGGTGGTTACCTGACTGTGTGCGTTTGTTAAACTGCATTAATAAGGATAAATTTTGAAGTATGTATGTAGATTATAAAACCAAAAATGAAACCCATTGCCATCCAGTGGATACAGACTCATAGTGACCCTATAGGACAGAGTAGAACAGGCCCACAGGGTTTTCAAGGCCTTAGTCTTTATGGAAGCAGACTGTCACATCTTTCTCCCTACGAGTGGCTGGTGGGTTGAACTGCCAAGCTTTCGGTTAGCAGCCGAGTGCTTAACCACTGCACCACCAGGGCTCCTTATGTAAACTATACCTCAATAAAAAAAAATGGGGTAGAGGAGTTCCAATCTGAAAAAAAAACAAAACAGCTACACTGAGTTCCAAAGTGCCGAAGATCGGGGTGGTGGTGGTAGTAGTGGTGGGGATATGCTTCTACATACGAGAGGCAGCATGCTGTATTGGTTAAAAGTATGTCCTCTAGGGAAACCCTGATGGCGTAGTGGTTAAGTGATACGGCTGCTAACCATAAAGGTCGGCAGTTCAAATCCACCAGGTGCTCCTTGGAAATCCTATGGGGCAGTTCTACTCTGTCTTCTAGGGTCACTATGAGTTGGAATTGATGTGATGGCAACAGGTTTATGGCCTCTAGAGACAGAGGGGCCAAGTTAATCCTTTAAGTTATGAAATTCTTTGCTGCCTCAGTTTCCTAATCTTCTGAATGGATGTAGCAGCAGCACCTACCTCATGGCTTGCTGTTAGGATTAAACAACAGGAACAAGAATAACAACTGTAACAACACAGAAGAATGGGCAGTGAAAATGTAAGGTCTTGGAATGGGAGAAAGTCTCTGATGGTTTGTCTCCCCCCACCTCATGTTTGGTGAGGTCATCCTTGTCTCTGCTTGAAAAATTGTCTTTATCACATAACCCTACACGTAACTCTGTCCAACCTGCCATATCAGACAGCCACTGCTGAGTAAACGCTCTGGAGTAAACCTCACAGAGACAATGAATCACCTCTTATGCCATATTCCCTCCAGGTGAGGACTGAGGTCATTGCAAGAAGCATAACAAATAGTTGACATAATGCACCAAACTAATAGATTCTATAAGGAAAACTAAACGGAAAATTTTTCTTGAGTGCTAGGCACCTCTGGCTGCAGAGACAGTAGGGCCAGTGTTATTACAGATGTGGTTGAATCAATAATATTTTTTTCATTCATTTCTTTTTCATTTCACAAAAATGCCCATTTTAACCAGCAAAGAGATAAGGAGATATTATCGAGGGCAATTTTTCATGCTGACGTGGATTACATTCTGGGACACATCGTTCTTCTAAATAGCACTGTTTCTGTTTTTTCTTCTCTCCCAAAAATGTATTCCATTCTCTTCCAGCAGTGTGAATTCATCTGGAAATCTATGACGGTCAATTAAGTAAATGAGAAAATAAAATGCTTGTAATTATGATAATCAAGCTATATGAAACCCACCCTCTTAGGTCTAATACCCAACATCTTTAAACGATATATTAATTAAGCTGTGGGTAATTATTACAATTAGAATCATGCTTTTATAATTTTAAAAAATCACTCTGAGAGAGAAAAAGGAAATATTTTTAAAATACCATATACGCAGCTGTCGGTTTTTAAAGCAATTCATCATCATGACCACATTATTTTTTCCCTGGCTGCATTATTAATGCAATCCTTCATTTAAAACTGGAGACATCGGTATGTAGCACCTTTTGTGATCTTTCTGTTTCTCTAGGTCAGAGGTTGGTAAACTTGTAAAGGGCCAGATAATTAATATTTTAGGCTTTGCAGACCAAGTTGTAAAACTGAAGATACAGGAAAGTACTTATATAACAAAAAAGAAAACATTTCCACAGATTCTTTTTGATTGATGGAATTCAAAATAAAATAATGAGTACTTTTTTTTTTTTTGCAATGCAGGTATACTAGTGAGAAGAATGATTTTTTTTTTTTTTGTTCCCTGTCATGAAACCACTTCAATAGTTCATTGTGAAAACCATTCTTAGCTTGTAGGAGGTGGTTCTCAGACTGTTGTCTGAGACCCCTGCTCTAGATCAGTGTTCTTACACTTTAGTGTACAGGGAACAATCCAGAGGGCTTGTTAAAATAGATTGCAACCCCAAGTTTCTGGTGGGGATCAAGAATTTGCATTTCTAACAAGTTCCCAGATGACTCTGAAGCTCCTGTTTGGGGACCATACTTGTAGAACACTGCTCTTGATGCTGGTCCTTTTAAAAACTCACATTGAATAAAAATCTACATATTTTATGGCCTCATGATTTACCTTTATGTCTCAGCTCACCTGATAGACTATCTTTTTGAACTTCAAGATACAAGGGTGGTAAACCCCAGGTTAAATTTTCATTAAGTAGTGAAGGCGTATTTAGCTAGCCCAGGTTTGAGAATAGAGGAGCTTTTGTCTCTTAAATAGCTATTAGTCTCTGGCTTAAGAAGACAGGCATTAGCACCTACTTGTCTGCTACAAAGAATGTCTGACTAGCATAATAGAATTTTTCCAATCCAGTAGCACTTTTAAAATAGAATGCACTATTCCAAAGGATATATGTGGGTGAAACATAAGAATAACAATTTTGCCTTAGATTTAAAAAAAAGCCTGTTGCCGTCCAGTAGATTCCAATTCATTGTGACCCTGTAGGACAGAGTACAAATGCCTCATAGGGTTTCCAAGGCTGTAAATCTTTACGGAAGCAGACCACCACATCTTTCTCCCTGGAGTGGCTGGTGAGTTTGAACTGCTGACCTTTCGATTAGCAGCCAAGCTTAGGGCAACCCTGTGCGTTACAGGGTAGAACTGTGTTCCATAGGGTTTTCTTGGCTGTAATCGTTAGAGAAGCAGATTGACAGGGCTTTCTTTTGCTGTGCTGCTGGGTGGGTTAGAACTGCCAGCCTTTAGGTTAGTATTCAAGTGAAATTTGTTTGCGCCACCCAGGGATCTTCTGAATTTAACCCAGAAAAAACCCAGAGGCTAGTTAAAATACCTGAAGCTGCAGAGGGGCAAGTGGGATGCTTAAAATTCCTAAATCCTGGAGTTGTCCATGGTCTGCTAGACCAACTAGTCTCTAAATTGACTGTTAGCCGCTTTGGGCTCTTGCTGACAAGCTCTGACTGGTTTGAACTATTACCTACGCTGAGGTTGTGAGAAGGTTAATGATAAACAGCAGCGCATTAGCTAATTTTAATGCTCACACCTTACCGAAGAGGTTCTTTCAGAAAGAAGCAAAGTGGAAAATATATTCTCCTTCTGTTTATTTGTCCCAATGGTTTAAAAAAAAAAAATCAGCTTTATGGAACCATAATCTTCCTTGTGACAGATGGGCCTATACATTAGCATCGTGCTTTCAATCGACAGTTTACGTTTCAAGAGGAAGGTGAAGAGACTGAATGTAAAGACATATTCAGCATCTATTGTCATTTTTCAGTTTTGTAACATTGATACGAAAAATAGTATTCTGGTTAGCAGCTTAACTGGCAACCCATGTAACCCTAGACAGTACTACAAACCCGGAGAGTGCACTTTTACAGACAATTACTTTTGGTGAAACAGTATGTACAATTTTAACAAATAAATACATAAATACAATTATCCATATATAATGATATACCTAAAAATCAATTATCATCAACAAGCGTTTCTAGTAAATTACTTCTTTCATTCACAAGTTTCTCTTTTGCTTATAAAAACTATCTTCACCTTTACAGAAGAAATGACATAATTCCCCCACTAAACCCACATACTAGGAAAGGTAGAAAATGAATCCCAGACACTGTATGTAAATATTCCACTGTCTTTTGATAGAAGAGATTTGATTGAAAAACTCCTTCCTTGGCTTCTCTGAAAAGTTTATTTTCCCCATATCGTATCACACAAAGGGGTTTTGTTCTGAATCTGATCCAAATTAAAAATGATTTTCTTCATTTTTCAATTGTGGTTATTTAAAAATACAATGCTATATACTGGAACTGACATTTGCTCCAATATAAGAAGACACAAAGCTGCGCAAACTAGGCTACCGAAGATAACACTTTTAAAAATACACAAATTAAAAAAGAAACTTCAAGAATATAGACACTGATTATTGATACCTATTGTTATCCAGTGCATAATGAACAAAAAGGGGGGTAGTCCGAAAGTTGTTGTCAAAATTGTCTGAATGACTCCTGGTAGAATACTGTCTGAAGCATTATTTTATGGCATGGAAATGATAAGAAATCCACAAGATGGCTCAGCAGATAATTGAAACCATAATTTGGCTAGTATCATAAGTTAACAAAAGTAGAAGATTAGAGCTATTTCTTCATCATTTGACTGAAACATTTCTTTGAACATTCAAAACATAAAGGGCAAACATGCTTAAGGCTATTGAAACACTGGACAAATGGCCTTGCCTCACCAAGCTCCATGCAGAAGAAAATGATACATAACAAGCAGATTCTAACGATGCATACAGCTGGGAAGAAGGAAAAAAAAGTCTTTAAAATATATACATGTGGTCTCTGATGAATATTTACATATTTGTCATATGGGCACTACAGTCTTAAAAAAGTCAGGAAATAGTCCTTTAAGACATATGCTTCTCTAATTTTTGCTCCTTTTTAAGATTAGAGCTCTATTCTAATGAATATGTACATATATATGTAAAACAATTCATAAATGTACATATATTATGTTTACAATGTGCAATTCATTGATACCAAAGGTGGCCTGACTGAGCATGATGTAGATGCAAGACAGCAGTGTGAGACAGAGGCTTGATTCTACCGCAGGACTGAAAGGTGAACCATATGCAAAGTCATGGGACTTTCCCAATGTTCCCAGCTCAACAGCAGTTGAAGCTGCAGTGCTGGAGGGTGGCTTACCTTATGTTGATCCATCTCTCCCAGGCTACCTAATGCTGTCCTAGAATCAAAGCCAGCAGCCCCGCTGATCCTAAGATAAAGATGTATTCAAGGAGGGGAAGTTCTGTTTCATATTGGGTTCTTTTGGTTAGGGATGAGAGATAAAATGTTTTCAGGAAATAGACCATGAGTTCCATTTGTTTATTTCGTCTACATATTTTCTATTAACTTTTCTGGGAGCTTCCAGAGGCCAAGTTAACAAAAATTAAGAAGTACTCTCTTTCAGTTGAGGGGCTTTCTTCAAATGAAAACAAACAGGAGTTTTCTAACGGATGGTAGAAGATGGGCAGTGTGTGGGTAGTGATATGTTTGCTGAGTGCCTATTCTGCTAGAGGTGGACTAGCCCTACTTCTCCAAGTTCTTAGAGGGGATTTAGTCAAATGTTCCATGATATCTAGGTTGGTGAGATGCATCTTGCAAAGCAAGTGTTTGAGTTACTAGAATATACCCCCAGCCAGAGGCTCCTCCCCAAAGAAAGGCAGCTGCATTCACGTTCAGCACCCTGGGAACCAAGGCAATACGCTAAAGTAATAACTTATTCATTGAAATCAGAAGAAATGATAGAGAAATTGAAGCTTTCCCACATACCTAACTTATAAACCAAACCAAACCCAGTGCCTTCGAGTCGATTCTGACTCATAGTGACCCTATGGGACAGGGTAGAACTGCCCCAAAGAGTTTCCAAGGAGCTCCTGGCAGATTCGAACTGCCGACCCTTTGGTTAGCAGCCATAGCACTTAATCACTATGCCACCAGGGTTTCCACCTAACTTATACCCAAGGCAAATCCAAAGTTTTGGAAGGACCGGGTCCACCAATGGCTCCTAGTTCATCTTTATTTTGGCAGATTTTATATTAAGATCACGTTACTACTATTGATAGCCATCATTGTTATTATGCGATTATTTTAGCATTTAGACTAATGCATGACGTATTGCGTTATGTAGCACCTTTTAAACTAAGGATCTCAAAACACTTAGCAAATTCAATTTGCTCTCACAGCTCCTGGGAGGTAGGTGGGTTTGTTTGTTTACAGTCATTTTATAAATGAGCATATTGAAGAACAGCAAGGTTAAGATGCCAGCTCACATGACCCATTAAGTATGATGGCAAGAATAGGACCCGACCCCAAGCTTCCCCACCTTCTTGCCCGTGAACCTCAGTCACAGTGCCACAAGAACACCTCATTGTAGCTTTGCAGCTAAAGGTACTTGGACGTTTATTAACCAGTAAGCAAGCCACACGTGGGCATAATTGTGTTTACTTACTAATCCGTAGTGCACGATTTCACATGGGTTTCACCACATCCTTGATGTGGCACAAATAAGTCCGTGTGTACCTTGATTATTGGGTAATCCATCCCTGTCATTACATCTATCAACTGCAGGGCCAACTCTTTCAATAAAATTGGTGACTGTGAAAGATTTTCTCCCTTGCTTTGTGAGGGGCATCTTATACTATTGCTAAACTTAGGTAAATTATAATGCATACATAAATTTGTACTTCTTAGTGTGATTTATCATTCTTCTGGCCTCCTATCAACCTGTTTTCTACACATGGAGACATGTGCCTGCATGATCCAGAAACTGTGAAATGCACTTAGCACACTGTATGGAGGGAAGCAGGTGAGATTACACTTGGCAAAGTCTCCTTGGAGGCACCATGTTTTTTTCTGAAAGAGCCAAACAAAAACAACAAAAAATAAACCTCTTGTTTACTTAGTTAAGTAGCATTTTATATACATTCCACCTGCTGGCCAGGTTTATTCCATGGATGAGCAAGCAGAGTTGTCTCCCAAACATAAACAGTATTTGATTCTCAAGTTTAAATTTCCATCTATTTAACTTCAGCCTCCCCACCAGTACTAAGTTCATTTCTTGGTGGAAGTGCTAATACTGCACGTATTACATGGAAATAGGTGTAAAAAACTCAGTGCAACAACAACACACACAATATTAACAATCACATCCAGTGTGTCTTCCTGACTATGTGTCATTTCTGAATATTTTAAAGTTATTTACTTTTTTTTTTTTGCAGAAATGATATGAAGACATTACTACGAGTTCCAGTTTCTCAAACCCAGATTTTTATCTTAGATGCACACAGTACCTGATTACGTAAATCCTAAGAGTTGTTTGGAACTTGCTTTTTGAGATAAATGGTAATGCTGTCGGACCTGAGAATGATTCATGGTCCTTCTGGCTTACGTGTTGTTTCTATGACCAGAGCCTCACATTTGTACATTGGTAATCAAAGAAAGGTACTAAGGATGGGAAGAAAAAACTTTTTACAAAACCCCTTCTCCAGTTCATGTCCCCTGGTGACACCTGTAAAATACCGGTATCTTAGGCCCCATTTCTTAAAAAAGAAAAGAAACGTATTTACATCGGTAAAAATCCTAACATCTGAGATGTTTCTTGCTTGACATGTCATTCCAGATTCTGTGCATTTCTTCTGGAGAGATCTGATGCACGGTGATAACTCGGCGATACCTACACAAACTATAGGCCATCTTCCAGTGATTGAAGCCACTGTTCTGGAAAGGATGTATGCCCAGCTTTCGAAGACACAATCCCACATAGACATCTTCAAGGTGAAGCAGCCGTGTGTGAAGTGAGGTCTTGTAAATGAGTTCAGCCACATCGGCTGAAAAGATGTAGCCAGTCCCCGAACAGAATGGTGGGTAGTTACTGTCAGGGTACAAATCCCTGGGCATATACCACTTACTACGGACATCCCGGATTGGCCCTCCATTGATGACATAGCCAGTAAAATATCTTCTCCTTGGCTTGGTGGTGGGCTTCAGTAGTTTATAAATAAGGTTGTCCATGTTTACAAAAATGTCACTGTCTGTTTTCATGACGTACTTGGCTTTTGAACAAAAAGTGGCCACCCATCTCATCCCCATTAATGTTTTGAGGGTAAGGTTATGGTAGGAGTCAATGAAGTCCTCCACAATAATGTCATGGAAGATTTGACTCTCTTGCTCTACCATCTGATTCAGAACAGGATCAGCGTTCTTGCCTAGGAGGAAGAGAGTGGCTATCTTGATCCCTTTAAAGTTGTTCTCATCTCCCCATGTCTCTCTGATTGCCTGGCGGGCATCGAACTCCTTGTGGGTAGTGCTGATGAGGATAACAAGGAAAGGAATGTTTTTCTCACATTTGTTGGGCTCGTTTATAAGAAATGCAAAAGAGTGTGGGTTTATAGGTCGCGTTCTTATGTTGCCAAAGGTGAAGTTTTTTCTAGCAACTGTTAGGTGGCTGAATGGCTTGGAGCCAGTGTAGGAAGAAGTAGGACGAGTTACACTCAAGTACCAAAGAGCGCTGGCCCAGCACACAACTGTCAAAACATATAAACAGGAGACCTTCGAAGCCATTGTCTTAAGAGCACGTCTATTCCAAATATTGAATAAAATGCCTTTTTGGCACTAGCTTCTTTTCATCTTGCGAAGGCAGCATATTACTAAGCAATCTTAAAGTTCGATAGAGAAGCGAGAGTGTGGGATTGTTCATGGGTCTTAGTGGCAGTCTTGCATTTCAATGTATGTTCTTGAATCTTAAATTCAATCTATGTTCTTCCAAACCTGACGGAAGTTCCCATGCTTTATAAACTGTCCTCTTAACTCTGTAAAATGAAGAAAGCACAGTTATTCAGATTTATTTAGTCATTTTATATCTTTAATAAACATAATAAAAGTATAAGAATTACTCACGATGATGGACATAAAGGATAATCATTAATGTCCATCAGGACCAATGCCTTTCTGACTTACCATCCCGATTTTTCTCTCCTTGATAGAAGCTGTTTATGTATATTCATACCCAAACTAACAAATACATAGATTATACTCTCTAGATGAGTATGCAGTAAACTGAGCATGAGTAATTTAAAAAAGTATACAATGTCATCCTCTTCCCAGAGGCCTTTGTGGTTAAAAAGTTTCTAACACTAAAATTTTCTGTCAGTCAGGAAAGTCTCACACATGGCCTTACAGATTTTTTCCAAGTTTGAGTTTTTTGTTTGCTTGACTCTGATGAGGGAATCAATTCTGACCATGTCTTTGCTTTCTCTAACCCTGTATTTGAAAATGTGTCAGTCACAGCTGGAAAATCTCTAATACTTTTGTCCGTTGTGGTTCTGATTCAGATGTAACTCTCAACTTCTACTCACTTTCTCCTGGTTTTGGCTCTCACAACTCTTAGTTTCTAATTCTCAGTCTTCTACAAGGCCTCATATGGAGAATATTCTTATCCTTCCCCTCCTGCCCAAGTGTCCTTGCTGATAGCCAGCAGCATTCATTTTGGAGCTGACCTAAATGGTGCTTTTTGTAGTTTTCAAGAATTCACCCATATGTTCTATTGACAACATTACCCTGGCCCCTTTTAACTCTTTTTACTTAGTGACACTTGCCTATAAGTATATCAAGAGTATAATAAGGGAGACTATTGGGCTTGGGGGCCATGAATTCAATGAAGATGTGACAGGGCACTGTAACTGCTGTTCAAATTAAAAAGTTGTCCTCAGGAGCTCTAAGCCTTTCTAGAACTTCAGCTGCTATCATTCCAGTTAAAAATACATGCCAGGATACAGAGTCTGATCATGTAAAAAACTGTCTCTTCCTTCCTAGTTAGAACAGAAGGTGGTAGTCCTGAAGACAGAGACAACACATAATGGATGTGCTTCAACAAAGTCAGCTTCAAAAAAATCTATGCTCTTCAATGTATGGACTGTGTTTAAAGAATTTAACTGGGATTGTAGATGGAAAATCATGCTTCTAAGCACAGTAGTCGCAGGCAATGAAAAGACCTGATGGACAACAGCAGAGACAATACACATCCTCTTGTCTAAGCCAAAAGTTGACCGTGAATATATGATCCATATGAGATCACTGATAACTCAGTGTGGTTACGGTTCTAACTAAATGAATATTAGAATGACTTCAAGCAGCAGGACTCTAGGCATAGTCAGGCTTTCATCCAACCCATAATAAGTATTCTCTAAATATAGGCTTCAGTATCCTTGGCCTCCTGGAGGAAATTTCTACTGTAAAGGTGCACCGATGCTGATAAAAAGAGGATGCGATATACAGTAAACTTTGAAACTTTAAACAGTAAGCAAAAGGAAGCGAGAGAAACTAGTAGAGAGTTTAGAAAAGGGCTTCTTAACTTGGGATACAGAGATATTGACTCCATCTCAGTTCCAAAGGGATGTTAGTGAAGCCCAAGATGGTACTAGATACCAAGTCTTCTCCAACATTGTTCTAGCCTATGTGATGGATGCTTATAAAAAACCAGTGAGGGTTGAGTCGATTTCGACTCTTGGTAACTCCATGTGTTTTAGAGTAGAACTGTACTCCATAGGGTTTTCAGTGGCTGTGATCTTTCAGAAGCAAATCACCAGGCCTTTCTTTTAAGGCACCTCTGGGTGGATTTGAACCAAGAACCTTTCAGTTAGTAGTAGCCAAGTGCTTCACTGTTTGAGCCAACTGCCTGATTCTTATAAGCCCTTTATATCATAGTATTTCCCTTGTCCTCTTGCACACTTCCCTGCCAAATTTCGAGTGACCTATTACCAAGATGTCAGGGGACTCCCAAAGAGCCTCACCTGGAAGAGGCTCCTGCCCATTTTGACTGTCTTCTTCTGGAGCCACAAATCAGGTTATCAATAGAGGATTTCTCTATATTTGGTTTTCCTTTTTATCATTCCAATCCTGTTCCTGGTGAGTTAATTTCACAATTTATTACCCTCTACTTCTATTTTTTTTTTTTTACTTCTATAGCCAGGACTTCATTTAACTCTTGAATTCATTCGTTTGTTAATTCACTTATTAATCAATCAATTAACCAAACATTTATTGAATGCCTAGTGTGTGCCAGGTATAGGAAAAACAGAAATAGAGTCCATATACCTGTTTCAAGGAAGTTAAAATCTAGGAGGAAAGACTTCAAGTAAATGATGAAAATAGTGAAATAAAAGTCTTCATCACAAGGCTACTGGCATAGGAGAGGTGGGGTAGGGAAGAGAGTATGGGAGAACTGGGTACAGCTGTGCAGGTTGTGCACAGAACAACTCCAGAGGGCACTATTCACATAAGCTGCAATGGGAATTCTGCTTTTCTGTTCTATGCCAGAATCATACGATGCAGTAGGGGAGGATAAAAACTAGTGCATGGATAATTTAGAAAAGGTGATCTAAGCTGGATCTTAAAGAACAGCTAGAAATTATCTGGATGGGGCATGGGCATTCTAGGCAGAGGCAACAGCATATGCAAAGGCATAAAATGAGAGAGAGCAAGATGTGCACCAGGATTGCATATAGCTGAGTAAAGGAAGAGAACAGGGTGATGGAGAGGACAGTGGGGATAGTTAGAGGAGGAGCTGTAGAGACAGGCAAGGTCAGATGGTGAGTGGCACTCAGAAACCATTCTGAGCTGAGAAGCCAGTCACCTATCTGTGCAATCTAGGGCCTAAGGGAAGAGTTTACCTTCCTCAAATCCTGTATACTGATTTCAGTAGCAATTCATTCTTCCATGCCAAAGATTTTTTCTCCCTTAGTGCTATGCCTAAGAAGAGTAAGTGAGAATTTGTTTTCTCAGATACCTTTCTGTGTGATTTTCTGGAGCTAAAAGAGGAAGAAATATAAAGGAAATAGGGGAGGACATGAAAAAAGTTTATATATTTATAAACAGTTTTTCATAGAAGAACGAGAATTCTTTTCTGGACAACTAATCAGTGTAATACTTCTTACTATTGTAGCTGTCATTTAAAAATATGTATTCTATACCATGCCCTGTGTTATGTGCTATATTCTATGCCATGCATTTTGTAGAGCTTCATTTCTTACAGTGTTACAAGAGATGTTATTTCCTCCATTTAACAGAATGAAGACTCAGAGATAATGAGTTGCTTGTCCAAGGCTACACAGCTAGTCAGTGACTAGTAAATATTCAAACCTCCAAGCCTCCGATGCTTTCCAAAGCCTGTTAGGACAAGAAGCATAATCTTGGATGGGAAATTTGCTCAGGGTGGGAGAGATCATCTCAGACTGCTAGACTCCCAGTGATCTATACCTTTATTTTTTAGATGTGTGTCCCTTGCTTGGACTTTCTCGTTCGTTTGGGTTTGCTATGTTCCGTACTACACTAAGTCTGTAAGTGTGCTTAATCTTTAAAAATTGATGATTTGCAAAGGACACACTGAAGCTGGAAGATGCTGTAGGGAGCTGCAAGCGTTGAAAAGTTTAGAAATATTTTCCAGGTTCCTTTCTCAGAAAGCATGTAAAACACACTCATACACACTGAGAAAATCACTATTTCTATTGACCTTATTCTTCTGGTTCGAGAAGAAACGGAGGCGCAGTATTACATCGTGGTCAATACTAAATGAAAATTATCACCAACAAGAAACAGAGGCTTTGAAATGTGAAAAGGATCAGCATAGAATCTGAAGAGTTGCAAATGTGTCCCCCCCAAAATGGCCTTTTTGCTTACAGCAGAACTTAGATTTCTCAGGTGGCCAAGTCAGTACAAAATTATGCCTCTTGGCTAGAAAGAGTAATATAACTAAGAAGACAGAGAAGTATGATGTATTTGACTATAAAGGTCAATTTCATATATGTTGGATGGTATAGTTGGTAACGGATGAGAGCATCCTTGTTTTACTCTTTGAGTAATGCTGGCTTGCTATGTGGCTTTTCCGTGCCTTACCAAAAAAACAAAAACAAAAACAAAAACCAAACTCGTTGCCATAGAGTTGATTTTGGACTCATAGCAACCCTACAGGACAGAGTAGAACTGCCCCATAGGGTTTCCAAGTAGCAGCTGGTGGATTCGCACCCCCGACCTTTTGGTTAGCAGCTGGAGCTCTTAACCACTGCACCTTCAGGGCTCCTTCTGTGCCTTAGTAACCTTAAATATAGTATAATATATTCAAAATAGTATCCAACTCATGGCAACTCTATGCACAATGGAATGAAGTGCTGCCTGGTCCTGTGTCATTCCCATGATCAATTGCTGATAGGACCATTGTGACCCAAAGGGTTTTCATTGGCTGATTTTTGGAAGTAGATTGCCAGGCCTTTCTTCCTAGTCTGTCTTAGCCTGGAAGCTCCACTAAAACCTGTTCATCATCATAGCAACATGCAAACCTCCACTTACAGATGGGTGGTGGATGTACATGAGGTACATTGGCTGGGAATCGAACCTGGGTGTCCTGCATGGAAGGCCAGAAATCTACCATTGAACTACCACTGCCCCACTGCATCCAAATACATTATACATATTAATGACCATTGCTAAACAGTTTGAGGCTCTGTGAAAAGGGTACTATACAGGCAGACGGTATTAAGATACAAAGAGCAGTATCTAATGAGGATGAGAGGATTCTATCAGTTCATCAGTTCATGGTTTTCGATCCTGAGCACATATACTGATCAATTTTTCTAAACAGTAAGTAGGAATGCTGTAAGTTTTTTGGTTTGTTCACTCAAGGTTAGTGAGTACACTGTGAAGATTTTCCTGCTGGAGAACTCGGTTTCCTTCCTGGAAAACTCAAACCCAAAGGCCCACTAAAAAACAGAAAATAAGTCAGCTAAAAAGTCCTGGAGAAAGAACTGAGTATTACAAAGCAGAATCCTCTGGAGGGTTCTTTTCAGTTTTACAAGATTTAAAAAAATCCTGTTTAACAGACAAGTTAGTATGTCAGTAAAATAGAAAGTTGCACATCTAACATTTGTCATTGCTTTTAGCAGCTCTACCATAACCACAGACACTGATGACACGTTTTAACTTGTCATCCATTAAATACAAATCCCTCCAAATAGAACATTTCGCTAGAATGTTTGAAAGATACTTCCCCAGGGCCTTCACTGTATCACAGGGCTGTCTAGTAACTCTCCACTTTCAGGAAGTTAATGGGCAGAATTTTCAATTTAAGAAGCACATGTTTCTCCTAGAAATCTCATGGTGGGTTGCCTGTTATTTTGAATAATTTACTTAAAAAACATAAACTTGTTAAAGTTCTTTTCTTCTGTGGCCAGAAGTAGGGGCTAGGAGCAGATGAATGGTGCTTTGGTGAACTGAGCAGAGTTCTGGGTGCCAGTTTCATGTCTATCTCCATCATGGTTCAGTCAGGTACAAGTCAGTACTGACTTCCTATACCTCTGTGGCCACTTACACTGAATTGGCTTGTGATCTTTCCAGCTTCCCTTCACTCACGGATTAAGTTGCAAGGGGCCTTGCCAAATGGCCCGCTTCTACCCTTGTGGTATCTCAAAGGAATATTATATCTCCACGTTCTGATTTTCCTTTGATTTTCAAACCTATTTCGTTTAGTCATCAAATATGCACTGAACACCTACTAGATGCCAGGCCCTGTTCTAGGAGCTGGAAAGACAGATAGGGAGGCAGAAAATAAACATATGATGTTGTTGTTGTCAGCTGCCATGGAGTTGGCCCTGACTTGTGGTGACCTCGAGCCCAATGGGATTGGACCATTATGACCCATGGAGTTTTCACTGGCTGATTTTTGGAAGTAGATTGCCAGGCCTTTCTTTCTAGTCTGTCTTAGCCTGGAAGCTTTGCTCAAACCTTTTTTAGCATTATAGCAACATGCAAGCCTCCACCGAGAGGTGTGTGGTGGCCATGCATGAGATGCATTGGTGGGGAATCGAACCTGGGTTTCCCAAATGAAAGGTGAGAACTCTATCCCTGAGCTGCCACTGCCCTCAAACACATGATAAATTAATGCAAAAATAATTTCAGGAAGTGATAGTACTGTGAAGTAAGTAAAGTGGGGCAATGGGATAGAAGCTAAACAGAGGTGGGGGGAGGGGTTATTTTAGATAAGTTGGTCACTCTCTGAGGAAGTGACATTTGAGCTGAGACCAGAATGTCCTGGTCTCTCTGGTTTGATCTTCGAGTCTTTTACTCAGCTTTTGTCTCTTTGCTTGGCTGTTTGGGCTTAATGCCTAAGTGTTATTGTTGTTAGCTGCCATTGGGTAGGCTGATGATTCATGCTGACCCACCCCATGCACGATGGAACAAAATATTGCCTAGTCTTCCGAGATCTCCATGATCAGTTGCGGATCAGACCATTGTAATCTATATGGTTTTCATTGATTTGTTTTCAGAAGTAGAATGCTAGGCCCTTCTTCCTAGTCTTAGTCTGGAAGCTCTACTTAAACCTGTTCAGCATTATAGCAACACATAAGCCTCTACTGACAGATGGGTGGTGATTGCACCTGAGGTACATTGGCCAAAAATTCAAACTAATTAGGAGCATGCCTTTAGTGTTTGAACTTTGTTCTTCCCTGGTCTTTTGGATCTTCTTGGCTTCCTACCTCCAAGCTATGGCAACTCCTTTGACTCATGGAAACATCTCTAGCTTCTAGAGCTCTAGGTTACCTACTTTCCTGGGAAGGGACAAAGTGAAATACTTTGCTCCACAGACTTCAGTCCTTCATAAAAAATAAAAAAAAAAAAAAAGATTTTTTTTTTTTTTTTTTTTTTAGTAGGCAAATTCTTGGTTTTTGGTAAACCAACTTTCAAATGGTAAAAAATTTGTAATTAACATTCAAAGAAGAAAGAAACATACACGTGCAAAGGGAACCAAGATTTGGTTACTTTCTAGGTTAAAAAAAAAAAAGCCAGTGCAGATTCTTTTTTAAGGCCTTGTGAAGAATATGGCTGTCACTATCTCTCTCCTCTTACACCTTCAAAAACCCATATTAGTCAAGCAAGATAAGTCAGGACTGTGGCACATTTTCCAAAACGTTGGGGCCAGCAGTTCCTGAGATACTGGCTTGATTTCTGGAGAATAAGGGCAATTCTCCTGCGTCACCTCAAACTACCAGCATCTCTACTACTCAGAATCAATTTTCACAGATCACATTGCACCACAAAAGTGCTTTTAACATAAAAATTAGCATAGTAAATTAAAAAACAAAATGCAAGAAAATAAAGCTGTTGAACAACATAAACCCAGTTTTAACCGGTTAAAAGACAAGAAAGGAATGAAAAAGAAAGAAAGGAGGGAGGGAGGAAGGAAGAAAGGAAAGTTTTTATGAAATACATTTGAAATGGATGAGGAGCTGGCTGTATTTCACATCATTATATTTAGTAGTATAAAAGAGATCCTTTCTGAAAAATGTTTTGATCTGAAATAGTTTTCCTCAGAGCTAGTGCATGAATGAAATCAAAGTAGCTTCATTCTGTGGGGAAAAACAGGAACTCAGACTGCAACAGGACTAATTGATAAACTATCCCCAAAGGCTAGAGACTCTGCTCTGCTGCATTAATTTGGCTATGGTTATCTTGTCCAACTCCCTCCCTTTTTCTCACTCTCGTAATTACGCTCTAAATAAGTACAGGAGACGAGGAAATAAAGCACTATTAACATTAGATAATGGTCCTTGAAGGAAGAATTTCATAAACCATTATGCTATACAGCTTGCTAACTTATTATCGCTCCAAATCACAGAGGGCTGGCTTTCTCTCTTAGCCTTTCTTTTAAGTAAGCTTCTTGGGCTGTGGAAGGCACCAGAACCGTACAAGTAGAAATCCCTGAATGCTCATAGAAGTAAGCGTTTTGACTCCTCTGCCTCAGAAAGACAAAGACTTAATTTGTTCCTTTTAAAAATTTAATTATAAATCCTTTGGAAAAGATTCCATAATTGAATTTACCCAACAGATTGTTTGCAACGAAGAAGGGAAGTAAAACAACAGGTAATGTTCCTCATGACTTGGCAGTTGACGCCATTTTCCTCCCAAATCTGGAAAAAAAAAAAAAAAATGATTTGAGCCTTTCTCCTTTCAGTTCAATGTATTTTGAAATTTGTTGAAAAAGTCTCTATAAATCCCTGCATTGGGAAGAATGGGGACAACTTGAAAGAGGTGTGGTGGAGATGCGGATGTCTCTCTTACTTTTCTAAAAAGCCACATTCTGTCTCACTGAGGAGAAAGTGCACTTCAAATTAGAAGGGAAGATTACAGCTTTCTTTAAATCAATGTGTTGCCTTACTGCTGGAATTCAGGGAATTTTTTTTTTTTTTTTTTTTAACATTGCTACGATCCTCTCGGGGAAAAATGAGAATGAGGGTATCTCATTATTTTAAATGAATACTTTTGCTTCCTTGCTGGGATGGATGTTGTGTCTCGACTGCCTTATATAGGACAGATTTTTAAAGATGGGCAATCACTTATTTAATCACAGGAGCGTGGAAGCCGGGCAGCCTGCTCAGGCCTGGGAGGGGCTTCTCCACTGGGAAAGGAAACACTAGGATTTTTTATTAGAAATACAGACGAGGATGCGAGGAAAGACATCCTACTAATATAAACAGCAGCTGGGAGAATTTAAAAATGATGAGCTACGTGATACTGAAAGCATTTTCATCTGACCCATCATCTTTGGGGAGCCTGATATATAAATGGATATTTTGAGAAACCAGAAAGATTTGTTTGCATATTTACTACCTAAAATTTACAAAGTCTAAGGAGACATTTCTTAGAAGATGCATCAGAGGGAGGTAACATTACTTAGATCATATTTCAAAGAGTGATATTAGTACCACACAGCAACCACTAAAGTAGGAAAGAGAATTTAAAATTTTTATTTTCTTTTGGGTGTGTCTGTGTGTGTAACTCAAATACCCATTTATATAATATCAATTTATTGGAATATATATTAGCCAAAAATAGTTTATGCAGCTGTTCTTAATGGAAATTCTTTTGTTGGCATTCAATGCTAGGACACTGAAAGACCAGGATTCAAGTTCCAGATTTTCAGTCATCAGCTCCATGCACTGCGCATCTCTATGGTTTTGTTTCCTTGTTTGTAAAATGGGAATGATAATAGCTGGCCATACTTTGCAGGGTTATTGTAAGGATCAAACGGGTAACGTATCTGAAAATACTTTGTAAAGCTGAAAAATGCTACATTAATATAAAGTATTATCGTTATTCATATAAACCCAATAAATAAAGACAAATCCAGAGAGGTTGCCTATAAATTGTTTCATAAGAAACAGTCAACACATCTTGACCTACAGGTGCAAAAGCAGTTTTCTTAGTTGGCTGTTGCGCAAAAGGAAAACAGAAAAAGCTTGACAACTCCAGTTGACTTTTTTATAAGAAACTTTCATTTTCATTTTATAGTATCTATTGAACTCCTGTAAAAAATAATGGTATATAAGTTAGAGGAAGTGTCATTATAACTATTGTTACTGTTAGTGATGTGATGTAGAATTAGAATTTTTTCAAATATAACTTTAGAATATTAAAATCTACCAGATTTAAGTAGCCCACTGAACGGGATACTTGCATAGCCACAATTAAACATTCTATATAAATAAAATATCCTGAAATGGCTATCTATACTGTGTTTATTTTTACAGTTTTAAGAAAAAGCCAATAAAAAAATATAACTTCAATTCTTTTTTCTTCACAGACTTGTCAAGTGTTGCAATACAGCATCTCTAAAATGTAATATTACAAGGTTTATCATCATTTAACCAGTTAACTAAGGGGCTTATCAATTTTCAGCATTAGAATAGTATTTATGAATTATTCTAGAAATGCGCTCAAAGGAAAGTCTGGGTGACAATGACAGTCCTCCTTGGCAGGGTAGCTTTTAAACTGTACCCTGTAATCTCTGTTTTCTGTGTATAATTTTCTTAAATTAGTACTCACTGCCCAACCAGATGAGGATGTGCCCTTTGCTTTGTTATCGTCTTCAACCATCTGCGTTGGCTCCTCACACTCCTCAGCTCTGTTGATCCCCAACATCACTCCACACAATCTACCAAACACTTGCTCAATTTCACCCTCCTAAGACACTATTTTATGCCTGAGATTTCTATTTCTATACAGTCTCCCATTTTTACAACTTCTTTTTGTTAAAGATTCTTATTTCCCTTACAGTTAGAGACCCAGCCTGCCAGTTTTTATCCTAGTGGTGCCTTGAACTCTTTACCGCAATCAACTTTACATAGCTCTTGTAACTATTTTAGGCTGCACCCGACTCCTCTAACCTGGATTCCATGGATAGAGGCTTCAATATTAAGGAGCCCGGGTGGCGCAGTGGTTAAAGCAACTGACTGCTAACTGAAAGGTCAGTGGTTCAAAACCACCAGTGGCTCCATGGGAGAAAGATGTGACAGTCTGCTTCTGTAGAGATTTACATTCTTGGAAGCCCTGTGGGGTCTCTATGAGTCAGAATCAACTCAATGGCAGTGGGTTGGTTGGTTTGTTTTTATTGTGCTTTAGATGAAGGTTTACAGAACAGACTAGCTTCTCATTAAACAGTACACGTATTGTTTTATGACATTGGTTAACAACCCCACATATGACATGTCAACACTCTCCCTTCTTGACCCTGGGTTCCCCATTACCAGCTTTCCTGTCCCCTCCTTCCTTCTAGTACTTGTCCCTGGGCTGGTGTGCCCCTTTAGTTTCATTTTATTTTTATGGGCCTGTCTAATCTTTGGCTGAAGGGTGAACAGAAGTGTTTGAGTGCAGTTTCTTGAACCGAGAAGTTTGTATCATAACTTAGCAGGAGTATAGGATGGGTCTTGCTAATGACAATACAAGGTAAAAAAAAGATTCTGTGCATTTTGTTCACCTACATAGTTGTGGGTATTACTTTCCTTTATATTTGAGATGTCAGGTTGTTTCTGGAAACATAAAAATGTTGTAAGTTCCCATTCAAAGCATGTTTTTTTCTTGGCCTGTTAGAAATGACTTTCCATGAATTTCTGAGGCTCTTCGACTCGACGGCACTGGGTTTTGTGTTTTTTTCTTTGTTTTAGAACTGCATTTTAATAGTCATTTCTGCAGTAAATCCTAGACAGATAGTACAGGCGATTTTCTAAGTGATTTCAAGCTATTTGTTTCCCCTTTTCCTTAGTACGTAATTTGAAAGCCTGTAACACAGCTTGAAAGTTTTGCAGAAGTGGAATTTAGGAAAGGCCTCACAGTATAACTGGAAATAGGTCAGTTGTGAAAGGACATAGTACTTTTCCTTTAACACATGGAACCAGATAAATGTTAAACCATCAGAAATTAAAGGGAAAAAACCTCATTTGCAATTCTGTACAATCTCTCTTAAGTCAAAAGAGCAACTCTTTCCCTGGCTGGGTAGATTACTCAGTACATTATTACTAAGATTTTTTAAAATCAAGATTATAGTATTTCCCAATTATTTTTGAAATATTTTTTAAAATAATAGTTTCTATTTAGTCAACATTTACTATTTGCTATAGAGTATTTTACAAATAACTTGTATAATCTTACTACCAATCATGGAAAGTAGGCATCATTATTCCCATTTTGCAGAAGAGGAAACTGAGGCCTGGGGGAGGGTTAATGAACTTGCCCCAGCTTCACATAGCTAATGAGTGATTTAACCTGAATTTGAACACAAGTCTATTAAATCGTAATAGACTTAATGGGTTCTTGATTATGTACTGCTTTTTTTAATATTTTATCTTTTACCTGATACTCGGATTTTTTCAAAATTTTATTTGCTTCTTTTAGTTATCCAGACAGTAATGTGAGCGGTAGGGGAATGAGCTCACAGATGTTGTCCATCTCACTATGGCTCCAGGGTCTTTCTGGCCCTGAACTCAGTTTCAGAACTTTGATGTACCAGTCAAAGTTTTTTTTTAATGAAGACTGTAAACTCATCCCCTTGATAAGGCTACTCTGTCCTGTAGGGTTGCTATGAGTCGGAATTGACTCAACGCAGTGGGTTAGGTCCCAATATTAAGATATCTAGAAAAGCCAAACCAGAAATAATGCTTGAAGCACAAGCAATACTAGGTCAAAAGGAAACAGTTACTTGTAGGGGATATTTTAATTAAGGTCTGAAGGTAAGGTGAGTTACTCAGCTCTACCATAATGAGGCCGTCATTTTATAAGGCAGTCATTTTATTCAGGGAAGAGCTTAAGACTTGGCAGCAGAGTGCTCTACCATGTACTAGCTGCGACCTTGGTCATTTAAATTCTCTACTTATGGCAGATTCTGTAGTTTAGCCAACTCATCTCCTATTCCAAACCCTTTCAGTTTTCCTTCCTGGACTATGGGAGTAAACCAAAACAAAACCCAGTGCTGTCGAGTCGGTTCCGACTCATAGCGACCCTATAGGACAGAGTAGAACTGCTCCATAGAGTTTCCAAGGAATGCCTGGCAGATTCAAACTGCTGACCCTTTGGTTAGTAGCTGTAGCACTTAACCACTACCCCACCAGGGTTTCCACTATGGGAGTAGAAGCCCAAAATTAAATCCCCAGACTCTCTTACAACTAGGATAATATCATATGACCTAATTTTCACCAATCGGATGCCTCTGGGCGAGACATGGATGTAGACGTGAGCAACATGAGATGGCTGCTGCTTGTTGGAAAGGAAATGGAGTGACAAAGGTGTCTTGTTCTTCTGGAACAGGTGTGATGGAATTTCCAGCCTCCAGATGTGGGCATAATAGATGTGAGTGAAGGCAGTGGAAACAATGGCATGTCCACAAAGGCAGCCTCAAAAAATTATCAGGTGTTTTCTTGGCTGCGTAGTTCACGGCCATATTTTCCAGCTGGCTGGAAAACCTGAGGTCTTGCCCTCCCAGAGGTTCCATGAGCTACCTGACACCCTATGATAAGCCCCTTCTTCCTTATGGTGGATACTGTTGTTGGCAACTAAGTACCCTAAACCACACACTATTCTTTCTACTTCTTTATGTATAAAATGAGATGATGGTAATCTACTTTACTGGCTGTTTGTGAGATCCGTGGTAAACTTTAAAATGTCATACAGAGTTTATTTTCTGCCATTATTAACTGCTGGCCACTTTCACATGGCAGAACTACCAACCACCAAAAAAGAAATGAGCAATTCCTGGCTGTACTCATTTTGGAAAATGCTACATAGGATTGCCCATGTGAGGAACAGCCTTTTGAACTGGGGATTATACTTGAAAGCTCTTTATTTTCTCTCTCTATGCTATCTAAGGGGCTATCTAAGGGGAAGTTCTACTCTGTCCTACAGGGTCACTATGAATCAAAATCGACTTGATGGCAACCAAGTTTTTATGCTATCTAAACATTTTTTAAACATAGGCTTTAAAATAGGCCACCATCGGTAAACTCTCCAAAATAGCTGAAAATTCACATGGTTCTTCTCTTGTGATGTGTTAATTTTGTTTATATAACACATGCCAGCAAAGGTGTGCCTACTTACTGATGAGTCTGGAGACATGCTGAAAACTTCTTATTCTCTATCCTTTGCTTTTTGCACTGAAGAAAGACTACCACTCTTTTGTTCATTCATTTCATTTGACAATCACACTACTAAAACTTATAAATGCTATGCTAAATGTACTTTGTGAGGTCCTTGTAGGGAACGCTTGGGTAAATGTGTGGAAGTGCCTGGAATAGCAGCTGGTCCCTGGTAGACCAAACCAAACTCATTGTCATTGAGTCGACTGTGACTCATGGCGACCGTATAGGACAGAGTAAATCTGCCCCATAGGGTTTCTAAGGAGCAGCTGGTGAATTCCAACTGCTGATATTTTGGTTAGCAACCGAGCTCTTAACTGCTAGTGGTTCAGTGGTTAAGTGATACAGTTGCTAACCAAAACATCAGTGGTTCAAATCCACCAGCTGCTCCTTGGAAACCCTATGGGGGCAGTTCTGCTCTGTCCTCTAGGGTTGCTATAAGTCAGAATTGATTCGATGGCACTGGATTTTTTTTTTTTTCATACGATGTAATTATTTCAAGCATAATCTATGTGAGAATAAATAAGGACCAAAAGGAGGTAAAATTTGCATACTACTATAACTGAAATGGTTAATTTTTGATGGGGTTGTTTGGGATAGATTTGTGGAAGTAAGAGAATTTGACTTGGACCTCAAATAGAAAAAAAAAAAAAAAGAATAGAGAAATGTCAACAGGAGAAAAAATCCTGGAGAAGGAGGGAGAGACATTCACTAATAAGACAGAGTATTTGCCAGGAAACAAAGGTATGAAATTTTTTGCTTTATTTAGAGAATAGGGAGCTATGCATGGCGAGTGTCAGATCCATGGTAAAATATAGTTGCAATTGAGAATGCGAAGGGAGTCATTGGCTATAAATACATTTTTTTCTCTACCAGACCGTTATTATTTCTTCATCTTCACCATACCCTCATGACTTTACCATTGATGGTACTTTAGTTGATTGTTTCCTCATGTCTTATGGGAAGATCCTTCAATCAATAGACTAGTTTCAACTGCTTTTAACTGTGCCTTTCAGATAAACTGTAACCTTTGTAAGGGCAGAGATTTTATCTGGCATTATCACAATTTTTATCACTGTCATTATTATGTCTATCCTTATCCCTATGCCCAAGCCTACTACAGTGAAAGAAACATTGTAGGTGAGGAATATATAATTGTTGAGTAAATGGCTTCCGAAAAACTATAACCAGTATTTGTCATCCATCAGTAGCATTAAGAAAAATTATTTCCTGCGATACCACAGATATGTGGACCATATTCTAGAGCAAGTACTTATGTGATGTGCTAGAAAATGATGCCAAAAGGTATTATGTAGTTTAAGAGAATGATATCTTCTCCCATGCGTGTGCCTTCTCCCTAAGATATTTAAGAAAAAGTTCTGCTTCTGATTTAATTACTGAACTCATATGACCTCATTATTAGGTGTCTAGATTAAAAATAAAATTTCAGGATAAATGCTTTCTGTGTTTAGGAATGTATTCCTAGTGGAAGACAGTAAACATATACATATACACATACCTGTGCACACATATACCCAAAATGACCCGTGAATAAAAGAGAAATTCAGGAAACAGAATCTGAACCTTTTCTGGGGTGAATATTTTCCAAGTTTTCACAAGTTGTCAACTGTCAAATCCTTGAATTATTCTTTCCCAAACGTCTTTCTGAACCGATTTTTTATAAATTACCTGACCTGGTGTTATGGTGAGTCATTTATGATGACATCCATCTTGTCTAGGTACAGCAGTAACATGTGCAAATTGCATCTCTAAGGAGTGATAAAGTGATGCAAATAATTCTTTTCACCTTGGGCTACCATAGCTACAGTCATTATATGCAATAGCTACTATGCTGCGTTCTTCTATGAAATCCCCTAACAAGATGCTTCACATCAAGTCCCATCGAAGCAACTGATAAAAGTTTAGACATTGAAAAGTTTTGAGCCAACATAACTTCACTGCCAAAATTGCCTTTCCAGGAAATTATCTTTAGGGCTATTGTTAAATTGGTTTTAATATGTTTGAAAATTCTTTACAAGCCATTTGCTGCCAGATTCAAGAATATAAATTGCGTTTCTGGGTAACAAGAATGAGGTGAAGAAAAACCCTCTAATAACTGACAAGCTTTCAAGGCATGAAGCACAATAGCAGTAATGGGATCCATGTCCTCCCAGGCATGTATCAGTCCCCAGAAGACTACTAGAGAAGTGTCAATGCTTTCCTCATCCTTGGAGAGCTCCATGGTTCCAGGAACAATTGTCAGAAATCAGGAATATCATTGATCTTCATCTTGGGCCAGAGAGCTAAGCATATAATTAAATGTCCAGTAGGAGTAATGCATTCATGGGGTCTGAAAGAAAAATTTTTTTAAAGCTCTGCCTTATAGTAAAAAGTACATTCCTGTATACTTAGTACTTTGGGTTGAGAGCTGTTAATGGGTGGAAACACTGAATTAAACAAAGTTCTTCAGGTTTATTTACTCCAGAACTTCTCAGGGTCTTTAATATGATCTATTCCTTTGAAATTCTCAAGACAGAGATATAAATAACGTATCCCACAAAATTTCTTTTTTTTTCCAAAAGCTTCTTGTGGACGTAGTTTGGGATGCCATACCCTAGGGGATAGTTAAGATGTTCCATGAATTCTCTTTTGGAATTGTAAATGACTATCATCATGTTTTTGTTATTGTGGTTTTTGTTTCTTAAAAAAAGTGGTCTGTAAAAAGGGAGGGCTGATCAAAACTTTTTGGTTACTTCATGGGGTAAACATAATCCTACTTGTGTATATATTTTTTTAGAATGTTGGTAAAGTACACATTATTATCACTTTTTAAAATATTCTTTAAATCTAGTACCTTTTCATTTTTCTTAAACTTTCTTTTTGTAACAAGCGTATTTAGATCTTATTGCTTTTGAGATAACCTTTGTTTTAACATTACAAATAATGATGCATGCTCAAGACAGAAAATCTAGAAGATATACATAGTCAAAGAGAAGAAAATAAAAATCACCCATAATCCCATATATATATATATATATATAAGCACTGCTGACAAGTAGATGTAGATCTCTATATTGTATATATTTTTATATGTAAATATAGGACCATGTTGTATATACACTTTCATGTGCTTTTTTCCCACTTAACAAGCATCATCAACATTTTTCCATGCCAGTACATACTCTCGTGCCACTTGATTTTCAACAATTGCCATATTCAATTCATGTAACTATCCATCTACTAGTGGATATTTACTGTAACAGGTTCCCTGATCTTCTTAGGTTTACTCTGTTAGTATTCTCAGACACTCTGGTGATGTGAATATTAGAACAGATGACAGTGACCTCGGTTCTATAAAGCCTTGTCCTAGAAATTTCACATGTTTCAATTGCAGTGTCAGAGAACAGAGGAACCGACAATGATATGCTGCCTCGAGTCTCAAATCATTCTCATGGTGGTACTGACAGTCATAACTTCCCAACCTGGGTCATCAATCTGCAACTACGACTTACTCCCAGGCCACTGATATTTCAGGGAAACAATACAAGAATTGAAACCTGCAATTTATGGGTCAAATCCATAGAAGGGCACTAATTCAACCCTTTCAGTTGTAATGAGAAGAGTATGGGATCTGGGGAACTTTAGGTTGGCAGCAGGAGACAATTCTCTGTTTTGTCTGAAGTCCTCCAGGTTATTTACCCCAGATTATTTACCCCAGAGCTTGTTCTGGGATGGATGCCGCATCATATACCACCTAGACAGTATCTTCAGCCTCATATGGGCAGTTTTTTAGAGGATGAAAATCAGCATGTGCTGGTAGTCTGTCTGATGAGCCAACTCCAAGAATGATTTGAGCTCTCCTGCCAAGGAGCAAGGATTCCTATCTGAAGGTTCACCACAGAAGTCCTCATGGCAATCTTGTCGAGTGTGGCATGACTGAGTCTGGAGTCTGGCTAGCGGGCTGGAGTTCCCTGGTCTAAATGGTACTCTAATCCAGGCAAGTTATCTTGTGAGGACAAGACCTTGATTTCCTTTCATCTCAGTTTCCCTAACAGTGGAGGATCTTGAAGTAACACTCCATATAAAGAAACTTCATAGAACAAAATTCAAATTCACAAAAAAAGACCAGACTTACTGGTCTGGCAGAGACTACAGGAACCCTGAGACTATGGCCCGCAGACACCCTTTTAATTCAGAATTGAAGTCACTGCTGAAGTTCACGCTTCAGCCAAAGATCACACAGGTCTATAAAACAAACAATAACACATATGAGGAATGTGCTTTTTAGCTCAATCATGTAAAGGAGACCAAATGGGCAATACCTGCCCAAAAGCAAAGACTAGAAAGCAGAAAGGGACAGGAAAACAGGATGAATGGAAATGGGGAACCAGGGGTAGAGAAGGGGAGAGTGTTGATACATTGTGGGGATTGTAACCAATGCCACAAAACAATCTGTGTATAAATTGTTGAATGAGAAACTAATTTCTTCTGTAAACTTTCACCTAACGCACACACACACAAATATTATAGCCTTGGGAACATAATGGAACAGTTCTACTCTGTTCTATAGGGCGGCTATGAGTTGGAATAGACTCAATGGCGATGTGCTGAATCTTTATGGAAGCAGATTGCCAGGCTTTCCTTCCACGGTGCTGCTGGGTGGGTCTGAACCACCAACCTTTGGATTAGTAGATGAGCACAAACCATTTGCGTCATCCAGGGACCTAACTAATACACAGATCATTAATGAGTACAGGGATGAAGACGACTGTGGTTCCTTACGACCAGTGGCTTTTGAGGTTGTTTGTTTTATAGAGAATACCTCAGGCATGTGGCACCTTGTGTCCCAACTTTCTGTATGAGGACAGTGTTCACACAGTCTTAAAAATAAGTAGAGTAGAAACCATCCATTAGGAACATGTAAAACCCATTGCTGTAGAGCTGATTTCGACTCGTAACGACCCTATAGGACAGAGTAGAACTGCCCCATGGGGTTTCCAAGGACCAGCTAGTGGATTTGAACTGCTGACCTTTTGGTTAGCAGCTGAACGATTAACCACTATGCCACCAGGGCTTCAGAGGAACTTGTAAAGGGAAATCAAATTTGCTAACCTCAGCTGACCTGGATTTTAAGTTCTGCCAGGCTCAGGACCGAATTTACATCTTTGGGACAAAATAAGAATAAACTGTGTGTAACTGTAAATATAAATAAATAAATAAAGGAACTCCTATTCTACTAGAAATACCTTGGCTATCTCTAATTGTCAAATGTTTAAGAAAATTTGCAGCTACAATGTTTTGTTTTGTTTTTTTTAATCTTAGGATTTTGCCAGTAAGCTTGAAAAGCATTTATTGAGGGATTTGTACCAGGAGGCAGTATGGTGAAGTGTCAAAACTACAGCTCATGTAGTCGGATGACCCGAATTCAAATTCTTCCATTTCTGAACTCATTTTCTCAGTTGGAAGATGGGGAAGAATGCCTACGTCAGACATTCATAAAAATGAAATAAACGTAAGGAAAGTGCTAAATACTGGTCTTAGCACTCATTAGTATTTAATAAATATTACTATTATTCATTTCAGAAACCCTGGTGGCATAGTGGTTTAAGAGCTATAGCTGCAAACCAAAAGGTCGGCAGTTCAAATCCTTGGAAACTCTATGGGGCAGTTCTACTCTGTCTTACCGGGTCACTATGAGTTGGAATCAACTTGATGGGCAGTGGGGTTTTTTTGGGGGGGGGTTATTATTCATTTTAGTATGGAAGAAAATTATAAACATATTTTAAATATTTTAATGAAATTTATTATCAACATGGATGCTACTGTTAATATTTTTACAGCTCTACTACAAGAAGGCACTGCGCTAGTTTCTGGGGTACAAAGCTGAATAACAAATGGTCCTCTAAGGAGCTGAAGTCTACAGAGTAGTCACCTGCCATTTATTTTAATATAATGTGTAAACAATGAAACTGGTAAGATGAAACTACTTACGGAAGGTCGTGAGAATGTGTTGCTTAGTGCAGACAGATGTGAGTGCTTAGGAAAGGCTTGCTGGAGTCATGCTGGAGTTATCTGTGCAGTAGAATTTCACTTGCCAGGCATTAAAATGGGTGACTAAAATGTGGTTGCTTCTTCCCTTCAGAATTTTAAATTAAATCCCAATCTAAAGAACCTGAGAAACAGCAAATGTTTTTGTTTAGACCACTGGCTTTTATGGTCTCACAGAAGATGTGATAGAATAGACCCCTACCATTCTCTGTACAAAGTAACTTTTGTAATTATATGTACTTCGGTATTACTTGCTGTTGTTGTATGCCATCGAGTCGATTGTGACTCATAGTGACCCTAAATAATAGAGTAGAACAGCCCCATAGGGTTTCCTAGGCTGCAGTCTTTACAGGAGCAGATTGTCAGGTCTCTTTTCCTAAGGAGCAGCTGGGTGGGTTCGAACCACTGAACCGCTGACCTTTCCGCTAGCAGCCAAGCTCTTAACCATTTGTGCAATCAAGGCTCGCTCTTGTATAACCTAGATCTGGGAATACATTTTCATTTATTTGTGAATTTTTTCAGCTTTGTTAACATTCATATCAAACCACATTCTATTCAAGTGTTAAAAGCCTGGACCTAGCCAAGTGAATAGTTTCTGGTATTTGATTAAACAAAAACAGACCCCCCCTCCAAAAAACAAAACAATTATTTTAAAGGAAATGTATTATGGTAGGAAGAGTCACTTAAGTTAGCCCTCCTTTCCTTATTTCCTGTGGTTTACTTTCTTCCTCTCCCTCCCTGAAATATTCTCTTGACAGCTGAACACAGATTCTCAAAATCTGTAGTCGATGTAACCATTCCAATTTCTCATATCTTTGGGACGTTTTACTTTCCGAATTAGGAACATAGCTAAAAACAGCCTGATATGTGCTTCCTACCCTGTTAGGAGAAGAAGGAGTCTGGATGGGGCCTCTGCTCCAGGAGATTGCTTTTGAGTAAATATTTATACAAACTTTTTTTTTTAAAAAAAGAATCTGTTCAAGGAGGTTGTGAGTACCATGTAGGTATTTTAACAGGTTGTAATTCTCAGTGAAATTAGTGACAGCATGAAGGCAGAGGCAGAGGATCTTAGCTCACATGAAAATGTCAGCCCTCTCCTCAACACATGCACAGTGTTTTGCATGAGGGGATTTCAACATGTTTAGAGCATAATTAGTTTAGAAAGTTTATTACTAAATTTTACAGGGAGAAATTCTGTATAGAGATTACCCTTTGTGACCAAAGTGAAAGAACCAATAGAATCTAAGCTAGAACTTGGGTCTTTGATTCTATTAAGAGACTTGTTATCTTCCAGAAGAGAGACCACACTGGCTTTCAAGAATGGCCAAGCCAGTGTAAGTTGCACTTTCTCCATCTTCCCATCTTCCCAAGTCCTTAAAAAGGATGTACTCCAAGAAAATTTTTATCAGTGCTGGATTTCTACAGAGAAAAATCTAAGCTCTCTTAGGGTGCCGCCTATTTATTGACTTCAGGCCTAAGTTGTCTACTGTGGGCACAGGTGTTTATACAGAAGACTGTTAGTTGTACTAAGATTCATGATACAAAATGGTGGTTGCTTTTAGTCTGAGTAACTTATGAAGACCCTGTGACTAACAAGAACACCGTTGCTCTGAGTTGATTCTCTTTATTCTTGACTTCTGACCAGTGCTACAGAGTCTTTTTGAAATGGTAGCCAATGGACCCTATTTTCTCTAGTGAAGTTCTCTTTTTAGATAATAATCCATGCTACAGTAAAGTTCAAATACTCATTGATACAGAAACTCACCATTTAGCTTGTTTTTGTTAAAAACTCTGATTTCATCCTTAAAGCCTACATTTCGGTTTTGAAAGCAGTCTCAGGAGATGATTTAAAACAATCATCTGCCCCTAAGAAGAAACATAGCATCTTAGATACAAATGTGTCTTAGGAACTGCAGAGAGAATTTCCTTTGGGAATTTGTACTAGAATCTCATCATGTTTGCTTAAAAGTTGTCACTTTTCGTGTTAGCTATTTCTACAATTTCAACACACACCTTCCAGTTTTACCTTGGGACTTAGTGGGAAGTGGTCAAATCAGTTCTCATTTTTACAGCACTTACATGAGAATAAATAGGTAACTTTCAGCCTTCCTCTCCCCATATTAAGACATATCAACTTCAGTGGTGGGAGGAAAGAAGAGTTTATACCACATACAGCTCTTCCATAAGTTCCCAGTGTCACTTTTCAATGAGCAAATCAGGAAACAGCTACCTATGAGTAGTGGTTTTCATCTGACTTGGTGGCAATGAAGCATCTTCAGGATCTTTCTGAAGTTCACTTAAAGAACTGGATTTCCTTGAGATCCTCACTATATGATCTGCAAGAGCCATTGGTGCCTGTATTTTTGTTCTAGCTAAATTAATTTCCTAGCCTACTTGTTTCATGATTATATGCTCTGCAGGAGACATTGCCATCTGCTATAATTTTTTTTTTTTTTTTTTTTATATAGCTTAGCCTCTGAGCTGTGGGCTTGGAGGAAGGTTTATTTCAAGGACATGGAAGCTTGGAGGGAAGGGGGACACATTTATTTTCTCTCCTCACAGACAACAGTAGGGATGAATACAAACTCTGGCAGGGAGACAGTATCAAGTGACAAACTACCACTGCCATTTGCATAATGCATAATATACATTGTTGATTCATTCTGATAAACAGGCATGCGTAATGAGGGGAGGCGAAATTATACATCATCCTTCTGCCTGCTTCTTAAGAAGCCAATCACATTCCTTCTCTCCAGCAACTCCACAGAGGCAGGGAACTTTCTGCTCCATTGAACTTGCTTTGGACTTGCTCTGCTTAGCAGACTGACTGATGGTAATGGCTCTTCCTCTGTTGCTGCCTCTGATGTTGCCAGGTATACCTGCTCTTCCCCCAGATGAGAGGAACTGATGTCCATGTGACAGGTCAGTTTGGGATGCATTTTTGTTTTACTTTGTTTTTTCGTAAATTTAACTACTGGACGGCATCCCACTCCTAAATAGAACTTACCTTTTGAAAATTGTGGAGTGACATGTTTGTTCAGGAAGTGCTGTGCTGTAAAAATCAAACCATTTGATGTTAATGTAATTGCAGAGTAACTGATTTTTAATTGGCCATTTGTTCGAGGTGGTTGTTAGGTGCAGAATTTTGGTTTTAAAAACTGGACACATATCTGTTTGCATGTTATGCAACAGCAGATGCCTTTGCTTTAACGAGTGAGTCCTCATATTTTAATGTCCTAATATTAAATATTTAGTAAAAATTGTATTTATAAACATATATAGGTTTATATAGGAAGAAGGACCCAGTGGTCTACTTCTGAAAAAAACTGACCAGTGAAAACCTTATGAATAGCAGCAGAACATTGTCTGATGTAGAGCCGGACGATGAGCCCCTCAGTTTGGAAGGCACTCAAAATATGACTGGGGAAGAGCTGCCTCCTCAAAGCAGTGTCAGCCTTAATGACTTGGAAGAAGTCAAGCTTTCAGACCTTAATTTGCTGATGTGGCATGACTCAAAAGGAGAAGACATAGCTGCAAACATTCATTAATAATTGGAACATGGAATGTATGAAGTATGAATCTAGGAAAACTGGAAGTCATCAAAAATGAAATGGGTTACATAAAGATCATGATATCCCAGGTATTAGTGAGCTAAAATGGACTGATATTGGCCCTTTTGAATCACACAACCATATGGCCTAAAAAAATTCTGGAAATGACAAATTGAAGAGGAATTATGTTATATTCATTGTCAAAAAGAACATTTCAAAATTTATCCTGAAGTACAATGCTGTCAGTGATAGGGTAATATCTACACGTCTATAAGGAAGACCAGTTAATAAGACTATTAATCAAATATATGCACCAACCCAAATGTCAAAGATGAGGAAATTGAAGATTTTTACCAACTTCTGCAGTCTGAAGTTGATCAAACATGCAATCAAGTTGCATTGATAAGCACTGGTGATTGAAATGAGAAAGTAAGGAACAAAATAGAAGGATTGATAGTTGGAAAACATAACCTTGGTGCTAGGAATGACACTGGAGATTGCATGACAGAATTTTGCAAGACCAATGACTTCCTCATTGTAAATACCTTTTTTCAACAACATAAATGGCTACTATACACGCGGACCTCACTTAATGGAAAACACAAATCAAATAGATGTTTCAACATCTGTGGAAAGGGATGATGGAAAAGCTCAATATCATCAGTCAGAACAAGGCCAGAGAAGGCTGTGGAAAAGACCATCAATTGCTCATATGAAGTTGAGGAATATTAAAACAAGTCCTTGAGAGCAAAATCGGAATTGAGTATATCCCACCTGAATTTGGAGACAATCTTAAGAATAGACTTGACACATTGAACACATGACCAAAGACTACAGGAGTTGTGGAATGATACCAAGGACACCATACATGAAGAAAGCAAAAGATCATTAAAAAGACAGGAAAGAAAGAAAAGACCAAAATGGATATCAGAAGACATTCTGAAACTTGCTCTTGAATGTAGAATAGCTAAGGTGAATGGAAGGAAGGATGAAGTAAAAGAGCAGAATAGAAGATTTCAAAGGGTAGCTCAAGAAGTCAAAGTACTACAAAGACCTGGAGTTAGAAAACCAAAAGGGAAGAACATGCTCTGTATTTCTCAAGCTGAAAGAATTGAAGAAAAAAAAAAAATTGAGCTTCAAGTTGCAATTTTAAAGGATTCTACGGTGCAGTGGTTAAAGTTATTGACTGTTAACCAAAAGGTTATCAGCTTGAAACTGCCAGCGGTTCTGCAAGAGAAAGATGTGACAGTCTTCTTCTGTAGAGGTTTACAGGCTTTGAAACCTTATGTCGTTGCTATGAGTCAAAATCGACTCGATGGCAGTGGGTTTGGTATTTTGGTTGGTGTGGGCAACATATTGAACGACACAGGAGGTGTCAAAAGAAGATGGAAGGCATACATAGAGTTACTGTACCAAAAATAATTGGTCAATGGTCAACCATTTCAAGAAGTAGCATATGATCAAGAATCAATGTTATTGAAGTAAGAAGTCCAAGAGGCACTGAAGGCATTGGTAAAAAAACAAGGCTCCGGGAATTGACGGATTACCGATTGAAATGTTTCAACAAATGGATGCAGTGCTGGAGGTTCTTACTAGTATATGCCAAGAAATTTGGAAGACAGTTACCTGACCAACTGACTGGAAGTGATCCATATTTGTACCCATTCCAAAGAAAGGAGATCCAACAGAATGTGGAAATTATCGAACAATATCATTAATATCACACACAAGTAAAATTTTGCTGAAGAGAGTTAAAAAACATCATGATAAACAGAGAAAATACTGAAGTTGTCAAGGGTTTCATTTTACATGGATCCACAAACAACTTCCATGGAGTCAGCAGTCGAGAAATCAAAGGACACATTGCATCGGGCAAATCTGCTGCAAAAGACTTCTTTAAAGTGTTGAAAAGGGAAGATGTCACTGTGAGGACTAAGGTGTGCCTGACCCAAGCCATGATATTTTCAATTGCCTCATATGCATGTGAATGCTGGACAATGAATAAGGAAGACTAAAGAAGAATTGATGCCTCTGAATTATGGTGTTGGCAAAAAATATTGAATATACCATGGACTACTGGAAGAAAGAACAAGTCTGTCTTGGAAGAAGTATAGCCAGAGTGCTCCTTGGAAGGGAGCACATACTTCATCTCACATACTTTGGACATATTATCGGGAAGGACCAGTCCCTGAAGAAGGACATCATTCTTGATAGGGTAGAGGGTCAGAAAAAAAAAAAAAATGGAAGACCCTCGAGATGGATTGACACAGTGGCTGCTACAGTGGACTCAAACATAGCAATGATTGTGAGCGTGGTGCAGGACCGAACAGTGTTTTGTTCTTTTATATGTAGTGTCACTATGATTTGGAACCAACTCAACAGCACCTAACAACATAACAAGAACATATATATATATGTATATATATACATACACACACACACACACACACACACACACACATATATAAACAGTGGCTGTTGAGTTGATTCCAACTCATAGTGACCCCATGTGTGTCAGAGTTTTCAGTGGCTGATTTTTCGGGAGTAGATTGTATTCTTGAGACTCATAACTGACTTTTGCTACATTATCTTTACTTTGTCCTCATTCCCATTGTATGGTAATGGTGTTGCTTAGTACATTCTCTGGGGGACTGAAGGTAGGAGGTTTCTACATCTTTTAAGCCATTTGTTTATATGATAAAAACAACTAGTAATAACAATACTACTACTACTGATAAGATGTAGCACCTTTGTCTCAGATACTTTCTATACTTTCATATACATTTTCTCTGATTCTCAAGTTATCATCCTCATATTTAATTTAATCATCCTTTCAAATTTTCAGTTTGCTCATGGAAAAATGACACTGGGCATCCAATGAGGAAACCAAGGCCCAGAATATTTAAGAGACTCTTGTAATTCTATTTGGTTGAATGATATGAAGTTGCCATTTATGTAGCTTGAAAATAGAACAACAACTTTATATGGTTCAACACAACAGCTATTCAGAAGAGCCAGGATTCAAACTCATGTGAGCCAGGGTCTATGCTATGCCACTGCCTTATTTATTTATATTCTGTCTTGTTCCAAAAATCTAGCCTAGCATGAATTATGTTTTCAGTATAATACATGACTAATAAATATCTGTTGACTGACTTTTTGTTCATATGTGCTTATGAAGGAGGAGAGGTGGGGGAGAGGGTAGTAGTAGTTACTTGTTGTTTATAGTAATAGGAAAGGTGGCACTGAATATAGGTGAGGTTTGCACAGCATTACTAATGTAATTGATGTCAATAATCTGAATATAGGGAAAAGGGATGAATGGGCAAATGCTAGATTGTATACAGTTTTGCAACAATAACAACCAAAAAAACAACAAAAAAAGGACAGGGTTGATACAGATGCTGATAATAATTAGACATAACCAATTATCTCATGGGATTATTTCTCTTGTTTGGGGGTTTAAGGCCATGGTCTTGTGGGACAATCCAATCAGTTGGCATAATATAATTCTTAAATTTTATGTTCTACCTCCCAGTATGGTGAGTAGCATCTGGGGTCTTAAAAGCTTACAAGTGGCCATCTATTGGTCTGTATTCATCTGGAACGAAAGAGAAAGAAAGAAACACCAGGATCAGAGAAGGAACTGCCTACATGATTAATTGCCTACATGAACTCCTCCACCTTGAGACCAGAAGAACTAGATGGTGCCTGGTTACTGCTAATGAATGTTCTGATCAGGAAAGCAGTAGATGAATCCTGAAGAAAAAGGGAGAAAAAATGTGGAACAGAACTTCAAATTCTTAAAGAAAAAATCCAGACTTACTGGACCTATTGAGGCTATAGGAGTCCCTGAGACTATCGCCCTGAGTTGTTCTTCAGACGTTGAATTGAAACTATCTCTGAAGTTACTTTAAATAGCTGAGCCTAAAGAGTAAAAAGACTGTCACCTTTGAGTGTTGTGTTTAAGGAAAAACAAAAAACAATACATAAGACCAAAGAGTTTACAGCTGTTTTAAAGCTTAAATGAGAAAGTTGGGGGCGGGGGGGGGGGGTGCGCAGGGAGCTTAAGTAAATGGAAGTAAAACAACTAGAACAGAAATAACAAGATTGTTGAAGCAATGTGAAGAATGTAACCAATGTCACTTGTGATGGTTAAGACTGTATGTCAGCTTGTCTGGACCATGATTTTCTGTGTTTATATGTGATCGCCCCCATGATGGGATCTGCTGTGAGTAGCCAATCAGTTGAAAGTGAGTTTCCTTGGGCATGTGCCTGCATCCAAATATATAAGTGGACATGCATACTCTGGATCCTGCAGCTGCCTCCACTTCATCTGACCTCCAGTTCTTGGGACTTGAGCTAGTAGCTTTTCTGCTGATCTTGGGATTTGTTGATCTTCACAGCCTGTGAACAAGAGCCCTGCTCTCTCACCTGCTCATCTTGGGTTTGCCAGCTCCTGCAACTACGTGAATCCGGAGAAGCCTTGCGGTTTTGCCTGCCAATCTTGGGAGTCATCTATCTTCATAGCCTGTGAACAAGAGCCCTTCTCTCTGACCTGCCGATCTTGGGTTCTCCAGCTCCTGCAAAGACCTGAATCAGGAGAAGCCTCTATCCTGATCCACAGACTTGGGATGTTCCAGCCTCTAAAATCTTGGGAGCTATTTCCTTGATATAAATCTCTCTCTCTATATATATATTTATACACTTCACTGGTTTTGCTTCTCTGAAGAACCTAGCCTAAGTCATCACTGATCATTATATCCAGGAACTGTAGAACTGGAGGGAGTTTTCCTATGTATATTTTCACCAAAAATAAAATAAAATAAGAAAGGATATACAGGAAGTGTCACAGATCTGTTTTGTACTCCTTTAGCAAAGTAATGAGTCTTGATTTATACTGCTGTATATCTGGGTGGTATAAAAGACTATGAGATACTACATCTTGAGTTATTAATTCCTCTACCCTCCATGTATTGTATGGTTTCCCAAAACGCAAATAGATTTCTCTAGTTATGGTCTCTTCCTGGAACAGTTGAAATTCTGTATCTCTGATCTCTCTTCCTCATCTCTTTCTCTGTGTTTTCTCCAACCCTCAAGGCTTAGCAATTTCGCAGGCTTCTCAGAGGTGACTTAGAAAACACTTAGATAATCTGCCTTTAAAATATCCCTCCCCTGTCTTTTATCACTCTATTAACATCTCCTTTCCACACTTTCATATTTTCTCCACCCACCACTTTCTCTCTTCTAGAGATACTACCAGCACTCTTTAATTTTTTGGCCTCAGGTGTTTAGCTCAAATCCTTATATCGACCATTTTAAGAATGTACCTGTACATGTTGGAAGGAGCCAGGTGGTTTTAGTATGGAGGATGTCCAAAAGATATGAATTTTGAGAGCAAATCAATAACTACAAAATTTAAAGTGTAATTACACAGTAATTACTCACTTTGCTTGTGAATATTGCACCCTCTCCATGAGTCTTAGACAGATGTCACAGCAGATGCACCTCATTTAAAGGAGAATTTCCATTAACTGCAGCAGCATTTGGGCTTATTATCTACAGTGGTGCTGAATTAAATTGCTGATAGAGGGTGCTGCTGAAAACTATTAGGAAGTATGATTCAGACAGGAGAGGGACAGCAGTTGTCAAACATGGAAAGGTTCCCATGAATAAGTATATCAAAAATAGTGTTGTCATTTCAAAGGATTGTGTACTTGTTTTTGTGCTTACATGACAGTTATTGATACAGTAACTGCATTTTGTAGAGAATGATCTAATATAAAAGCTTCTTTCTGCCTATGTAATCTCATTTGATTATCACCAGAATCCAGGACTTAGGTCTGAATGTCCTGAGGCTCAGAGTCGCACTCAAGTCCTTCGAACTGGTGTGTAGTGGAGCTCAAACTAGAGTCCAGGCTCCTGGGCTTCCAATCCAATTCTTTTACCATCACCCCATACTCCTTCTTCAAACAAATAGTCGGCTCAGTCAACAAATCAATTAGACAGTGCAGGTGCTTTTAATCAAATTGACTGACCTTTTGGCTTGTTAATTTAAAAACAAAGTGATTAAATCAGTTGTGAAAACACAGGTTAAGAACCATTTGTTTATTTTTACAACAAACTTTCGGGTTTTTGTGGTGTGTATTTTCCAAACAGCTACAATTTGAAATCAATTTTTTGTGCAACATAGGAGACTGCTAGACATACTCCAACCAGCCTTTTCAACTAAATCTATGCACATCCGGGATAATCACCACTGGGAGCCTCATCTTCAAATATGCAGAACAATGTGTCCATGTTGATAACAGTAGTTCAAAATTATGGGCAAGTTTGAAACAAAAGAATGTATAAACCCCTCAATTGAACCTTGAAACCATTTCACTGAAGGCAGGGAAAAAGTTATACATATCCTTCATTATCCTTTGTGACCAGCAAGTTTATTTTTGAGCACATATTGACCCTTCCACCCCATTCCAGCTTAGTCTCTCACCTCATCCAAATCTAGACAATGATATATTTTCCCAACTCACTTCCCACTAAGTGAGGCTTGTCATTCAGGAGGCTACTCAAGAGTTGAGGGCTTGAGAGAATTCCCTTTAGCTTAGTCCTTGAAGGCATTTCCCTGGGGCACAACTTCCAGGTGGGTGGTGATTGGCGAGAGTGACAGAGAGAAATGATCTGGTTATCTGTCAATAGGACTCCCACACAAATATTAGAGCCTGGCTGGGAAAAGCTGCTTTTTCTCTTTCTATGTGGTACTCCTTCTTCCTAAAAAATTATCAGTGCTCTCTAGAGTTTCTTTGTTTTTTCCTCTCTCGGCGGCACTGGGTGTTTTTGGTGGACCAAAGACTCTGTGGTAGGTTGTAACCCCCTTCCCCGAATTTCTGTTTTTCATCTGAAAGAGTTGGCTGCCCCACTTTGTTCTCTCCTTGCTCATGTTCCACCCCACTTAACCTTTCTCCTATATCGACCCTACTTGCGCTTTTTACCCCTCTTCGGACCACTTTCCCACTACTCTTCATTTCCTAACATTATTTTCTGTCCTATTGTCCCTCCCAGGCATCTCATCACGGTTTGTTAGTAACCACAGCTTGAGTCTTATCTGAGGTCAGTGAGGTAAAGATGAGGCTGGTGGAGTAGGAAACTGAAAAAAAGGGGAGACAAGGCATCAAATAAACCAGAAAAGAGTGGGAAAAAGTGAAATTAGAGGTCTTAATGAAGCCCCAAAATGAAATTAACAAAATGGTGCAAGACTTAGCTTTTTTATTCTCCTCCAACTTTATATAAAACAAATTATATTTCTGTTTAAAAAAAAAACCTCCCTTTGTAGTCAATTCTAACTCATAGTGACCCTATAGAGACCCTATAGAACACAGTAGAACTGACCCATAGGGTTTCCAAGGCTGTAATTTTTATGAAAGCAAGCTGCCATATCTGTCTCCTGCAGAGCAGCTGGTGGGTTCGAACCACCAACGTTTTGGTTAGTAGCACTTAACCACAGCACCACCAGGGCTCCTTCATTACTGGGATTATTAGAAATAATTTATGCAAAATATCTCACATGCTGTCTAAGAACATAATAATAGTCACTAAGTGATAAAAGTTGGGTATGATGATACTGGAAATAGGAAGGTGTGAACGTAAAGACCTGGATTCAGGTCCTAGCCTCATACAAATCTTGGGGATGTTTCTTAAGCTTCAAAGTATAGATCCTGTAGCACCAACCATACAGGGTTGTTTGTAACTCAATGGGATCACATCTGTAAAGCTCAAGTGCTTGGGACATAGTAAGCACTCAATAAAGGTTGTCTGTTATTAGGATTGCAATATTTAAATTAGAGCGGATTCAAAGTAAAGACATAAATTTTACTCACTTGCCTTCTGATGTACTTTCTTGAAAGAGAAAGGAAAGGGTGTAGTTGAAACTAATGTGCTGGGGGTGCTTGACCCAGGAAAAATTAATCTCTTATGTGGATAGTGGCAGGTAAATATCAAGAATGACTACAGTAGATTCTTCATCAATTATATGATCACTGTGTATGATATTTCTGGCCATTTAATTGTCCAAGAACATTTTCCCACAGGGTGGTGTTTACGAATACATACGGCAGTTCATCATATGCTAGACTAACTTCTTTAGAGCCTAAGGGATGTTTTATGCTATCAGGAAAGACCTGAGAAGCCAAGAAGAAAAGAGAATCTACTTGTGGGATGGCAAGTAGACTTTATTGGTGAGGAAGAATTTGCTGACCATTTTATATTATAAGGAATTTTCCAAATCCTCGTGACTATGGTTTATGCAAATTCATCTGATCAACATGTATACAGCACCCACTACATTTCAGGCTCTGGGCTGGTACAAAGAACCAAAGGTGCATTGTATGTGCCTGGTGAGAAAGCACAGATCCTTGCACATAGTTGAATAAATATTTGTTGAGGCAACTGGGCCATAAGCCCTTACTTAATCAAAAGTGACTTTAAAGACCTGTAAACAAGCTGCCATGGGAGGGAACAGGAGGGACTTACTACTCTGGGTTATGACAGGTCTGCTGCCTGGAGAAGCCTTTACTGGGTTTAGCAGTCCTTTTTTCTGTGCAGTCTCTCCAGGGCTCAGTGAAAACTGCTCAGAACAACTGTCATAATGTCCCAGGGAAGAATAATGTGATGTAGCCAGTCCTATCCTAACAACCGCCTTTGATGTCTTCTTCAAACCATTGTTGTTGTTAGGAGCCATAAAATTGGTTCTGACTCATAGTGACCCTAGGTGCAACAGAACAAAATGCTGCCTGGTTCTGCACCATCCTCACAGTTGTTGCTCTGATTGAGCCCAATGTTCCAGCCACTGTGTCAATGCATCTCGTTGGGGGTCTTTCTCTTTTTCACTGACCCTCCACTTTACCAAGCACGATGACCTTCTTGAGGGACTAATCCCTTCTGATAACGTGTCCGAAGTGTGTGGGACATAGTCTCGCTATCCTTGCTTCTAAGGAACATTCTGGTTGTACTTCTTCCAAAAAAGATTTGTTCATTCTTTTGGCAGTTCATGGTATATTCAGTATTCTTCTCCAACACTACAACTCAAAGGCATCAATTCTTCTTCAGTCATCCTTATTCATTGTCTAGCTTTCATATGCATATGAGGTAATTGAAAACACCATGGCTTGGGTCAGGCGCACCTTAGTCCTCAAGGTGACATCTTTGTTTTTCAACACTTTAAAGAGGTCTTTTGCAGCAGACTTGCCCAATGCAATGTGTCTTTTGATTTCTTGACTGCTGCTTCCATGTGTTGATTGTGGGTCCAAGTAAAATGAAATCCTTGACAACCTCAAACTTTTCTCCATTGATCGTGATGTTGCTTATTGGTCCAGCTGCAAGAATTTTTATTTTCTTTGTGTTAAGGTGTAATCCATACTCAAGGCTGTGGTCTTTGATCTTCATCAGTAAGTGCTTCAAGTCCTCTTCAGTTTCAGCAAGCAAGGTTGTGCCATCTGCATAACGCAGATTGTCAATGAGTCTTTCCCCAATCCTGATGCCCTGTTCTTCTTCTTATAGCCCAGCTTCTCGAATTATCTGCTCAGCATACAGACTGAATAGGTATGGTAAAATTAAACAACTCTGACACACACCTTTCCTGACTTTAAACCATGAAGTATCCCCTTGTTCTGTTTGAACGACTGCCTCTTGATCTATGTACAGGCTCCTCATGAGCACAATTAAATGTTCCAGAATTCCCATTCTCCACAATGTTATCCATAATTTGTTATGATCCACACAGTAGAATGCCTTAGCATAGTCAATAAAACACGGGTAAACATCTTTCAGGTGTTCTCTGCTTTCAGCCAGGATCCATCTAACATCAGCAATGATATTTCTGGTTCTGTGTCCTCTTCTAAATCCAGCTTGAATTTCTGGCAGTTCCCTGTCGATATACTGCTGCGGCCACTTTTGAATGATCTTCAGCAAAATTTTGCTTGCATGTGATATTAATGATATTGTTTGATAATTTCCGTACTCGGTTGGATCACCTTTCTTGGGAATAGGCATAAATATGGATCTCCTCCAGCCTGTTGGCTAGGTAGCTGTCTTCCATATTTCTTGGCATAGACAAGTGAGCACTTTTAGTGCTGCGTTTTTCGTCGAAACATCTCAATTGGTATTCTGTCAATTCTTGGAGCCTTGTTTTTCACCAATGCCTTAAGTGCAGCTTGGACTCCTTCCTTCAGTACCACTGTTTTTTGATCATATGTCACCACCTGAAATGGTTGAACGTCAACCTATTCTTTTTGGTATAGTGACTCTGTGTATTCCTTCCATCTTCTTTTGATGCTTCTTGTGGTGTTTAATATTTTTCCTGTAGAATCCTTCAGTATTGGAACTCAAGGCTTGAATTTTTTCTTCAGTTCTTTCAGCTTGAGAAATGCTGAGCATATTTTTCCCTTTTGGTTTTCTATCTTCAGGTCTTTGCACACGTCATCATAATACTTTACTTTGTGTTCTTGAGCCACCCTTTGAAATCTTCTGTTCAGCTCTTTTACTTCATTTTTTTCCTTTTCCTTTTGCTACTCGATGTTCAAGAGCAAGTTTCAGAGTCTCTTCTGACATCCATTTAGGTCTTTTCTTTCTCTTCTGTCTTTTTAATGACCTCTTGCTTTCTTCATTTATGATGTCCTTGATGTCATTCCATACCTTGTCTGGATTTCACTCATTACTGTTCAACAGGTTGAATCTATTCTTGAGATGGTCTCTAAATTCAGGTGGAATATACTCAAGGTTGCATTTTGGCTCTTGTGGACTTGTTCTACTTTTTTTCAGTTTCAACGTGAACTTGCATATGAGTAATTGATGATCTGATCCACAGTCAGCCCCTGGCATTTTCCTGACTGATGATATTGAGCTTTTCTACCTTCTCTTTCCACAGATGTAGTCCATTTGATTCCTGTGTATTCTATCTGGTGAGGTCCATGTGTATAGTCACCATTTATGTTGGTGAAAAAGGTATTTGCAATGAAGAAGACATTGATGTTGCAAAATTCAGTCATGTGATCGCTGGCATCATTTCTGTCACCAAGGGCATATTTTCCAGCTACTGCTCTGTCTTCGTTTCCAACTTTTGTGTTCCAATCACCAGTAATTATCATTGCATCCTGATAGCGTGTTCCATCAATTTCAGACTTCAGAAGCTGGTGAAACTCTTTAATTTCTTCATCTTTGGCCTCAGTGGTTGTTGAATAATAATCGTATTAACTGGTCTTCCTTGTAGGTGTATGGGTATTATTCTATCAGACAGTGTTATACTTCGGGAAAGATCTTGAAATATTCTTTTTGACAGTGAATGCAATGCCATTCCTCTTCAAGCTGACATTCCCTGCATAGTAGACCATATGATTGTCTGATTCAAAATGACCAATACTCATCCATTTCAGCTCACTAATGCCTAAGATATCAATATTTATGCCTTCCATTTTATTTTTGATGATTTCCAGTTTTTCTAGATTCAAACTTCATACATTCCATGTTCCCATTATTAATAATGGATGTTTGCAGCTGTTTCTTCTCTTTTTGAGTTCTGCCACATCAGCAAATGAAGGTCCTGAAAGCTTGACTCTGTCCATGTCATTAAGGTCGACTCTACTTTGAGGAGGCAGCTCTTCCCCAGTTGTATTTGGTGTGCCTTCCAATCTGAGGGGCTCATCTTCTGGCACTATATCAGACAGTGTTCCACTGCTTTCATGAGGTTTTCGCTGGCTAATTATTTTCAGAAGCAGACCGCCGGATCCTTCTTCTTAATCTATATTATTCTGCAAGCTCAGCTGAAATCTGTCCACCAGGGGTTACCCTGCTGGTATTTGAACACCAGTGGCATAGTGTCCAGCATCACAGCAACACACAAGACCCCACAGTATGACAAACTGACAGACGCGTGGGGACTTCAAACCATGGTGGGCTTGATTATCTCTTTTATGTCCTGGAGAGACACTCTGAGTCCCACCCCAGGTTTCAATTTAGATCAACCCAGTTTCTAATCAGGGGGAATTTAGGGGGCCTGAGGCCAGTAACAAAGTGACTGTGAATCTCATCAGTTCCAATTTTTAGGAGCTGAATCAACTACTTTCTGTTGTGTTCTTTGTCACTAAATGACCAGCCTGTGTCCTGCTTACTGTAACTGGCATTTGTCTTGTTCTTTGTACCTCACTCTCCTGAGCCTACTTTCCTCAACTCCCAGATGAATGTGTAAATACCCATTTGCAGGGATGTTTTGAGAATAAATGAGATGACCTGTAAGGCACCTAATACAGAGCCTGGCATGTAGAAGATGCACAATTTATGTTGGTGACTGAGTCTCTGCCTTTGTACATCTTGTCACACTGGTGTTCTTGGGGCCCAGAATTCTGTCTCCAAACATGAAGCATAGCTGTTTTGATGTGGAGGACATTTGGTCCCTCGATGTGTAAAACTCTGTCCCTTTTGCCGGTGTTCATGTGTGTCACAGACATCCCTGATTCACACCCTGTCCCTGCTCCTCATTTATTACCCAATCATCACCTCATCCCTTATACTCACCTCATTCTTGACAGGGCACCTCCTAATTCGTCTCTTTGGGTTTCTTTGGAAAGTTGGAACTCATGGACTTCTTGGGCATAGAGAGGCCCCAGGTTGCTGTGCCAGGGCGCAGGTTCTTGAGTCTTCCCTGATATCTCCTGTCTCATTCCCAGCTGTGCTTCCTTAGACCTACCCACAGGCCAGACATCAGACTGACCGACACTGGAAGGAATGTGACTGAGAAATGGAGAAACCAAATGCAGATGGAGCCTGCTACTCTAGCCAGCTGGGAAATGTCAAGAAAAGGGAAATTGTGTGTCCCCCATCTCAACTCTCTGTGGTTAAGAGCTATAGCTGCTAACGAAAAGGTCGGCAGGTCAAATCCACCAGCCACTCCTTGGAAACCCTATGCGACAGTTCTACTCTGTCTTATAGGGTCCCTATCAGTTGGAATCGACTTGATGGCAATGGGTTTAATCTCAACTCTGGAGAAAAACAAAGGACGCCTCAATTAAGGTACTAACTTGCAAGGATGAAAGAGAGGAAATCAGGGGAAATCATTTGAGAAACTATCTCTGAAACAGTTATCCTCCAAGATATTCATTAGTATTTAATTTAAAAAGAAGAGTAAAGCAACCTACCTACTTCACAGTGGGTATTGAATTACAAGCTGGATAATCTGTCAAACACCATTGCATGTCCACAGAGATTAGAGAACGAGCCCAAGCGCCACTGCACAGCCTCCCTGCCCAAGCTTGGGACAAAACTGGAGGGCAAACGCACAATCACATTTTCTCCAATTGCCACAGGAGCTGAAGGAAGGGTGGTGTTCCTCTGGACCAACTGACTTGAGTAGGCTAACTAAAAGGGATGAATCCAGTCTCAGAAGTGAAAATGAGGACGTCCTAAGAGGAAAATTACTTATGGTGTATCCTGCATACAAAAATATGGAATTAGCAAGAGGATTGTCTTCTATTGGCAACCTATCTTTGGATAAACTGCTTTGGGTCGCACTAGAGAAAAATAAATAAATAAATAAATAAAAGCTTTAAAGTTAATATTTATTTAAAACAGGAGAAGATGTTTTAGAGTACTCTCCACTCTTCATTTTGGTGACCATTTACTATGTATTTCTAAATGATGCACCAATTCGGTTTAGTTCTGCTCAGAGTTAAGTAGGAATATTTGTCCCAGTCCTTCTGGGGTTTCTAGTGTACAGGGAATCACACACATACACACAACTTAGAAACATGCACACACTGCTAGTTAAGGCCACACTAGCAACCATAACAAATAAATCCTAAATTTCAGAACCTTATAATTTAGATAGTTATTTCTTACTTGTGTAACAACCTAATGGCGGTGTTCTTGCTGGACCAGAGTTACCACCTGGTGATTCAGTCTCCATCAGTGGTCCCCCTTCCCTGAGGGCCTCAGAGTTCTCTCATCAGATGGCAGCAGAAGAAAGAGCCAGAAGGCACACCTACTTCCTCAAAACCCTGGCCCCCAGAAATGAGTCATGTCACTTCCATGCATATTCCATTGCTACAAATTCATCACGTGGTCACAGCCAACCCTAAGAAAGGCAAGGGAATGCTGTCAGTTATGTGCACAGGAAGAAAAAGAGAGAAAGCAGATACCAGTGAGTCACCAACAGTCTTTGTCCCATGCCCCATTCCTATAAGACAAGCAGACGCCGTCAGAGTAGTACAAGGTGCCATGGGGTATGGGAAGATGGAGCGTAATTTTAACTGTGTTGTTGTCAGCTGCTGTCAGCCAACTTCTGACTTACAGCAACCCCATGCACAATGTGGTCAGACCGATGTGATCCATAAAGTTTTCATTGGTTCATTTTTGGAAGTAGACTGCCTGCCCTTTCTTTCTAGTCTGTCTTAGTCTGGAAGTTCTTCTTCTGTTTAGCATGATAGCATCTTGAAAGGCTTCATTAACAGATGGGCAGTGACTGCAATTGAGATGCATTGGCCAGAAACTGAACCTGAATCTCCCATATAAAAAAAAATATGGAAGGCAAGAATTCTACCACTGAATCACCACTGCCCTCAATTTTAACTGTAGATCTCTGGAAAGGTCTGTGGAGGGGGTGATTTTGAGTGGGTTTTGAAGGACAAGTGAGTCCTTGACAGGAAAGAGATTGTAACAGGCATAACTGAGACTGGTGCTAAGAGAAATGAGGACTGATGCCAGATGGGAGGGAGGCTGAGAGAAAAAATGTAAGCCTGTCTTTGGTCTAAGTATGTGTATCAAGTGAAAACTGTTTTAATAATCTCTTTTTCTTTTTTTTTCTCTGTACTCCTTCTATAAATAATTAAATAACAAACAGAATTCCCCCTTCTACCATGAGTACCTTAGTCCCTAATACGAAGATATGAAATAATTAGAGGGTATGCTGCGTAAGAATTTTAATGTCATGGAAAACTTCTGTTTTCAAAACTGTACTAATTACACAGAATGAGGCTGAACAAAGGGAAGATGTGCAATTAGCAGAGCACAGCTTATTACAACCAGCTTGGTTTAGAGGCTCTTCTGAATCTGTGTATGTAATAAATAAATAGTGGTCTAGCATTTATCCTTTAGAGTGAACTTGGAGATTTTAGAAATGTAGGACTTGGCCACGTTGAATTTCACTGTGGTAACAGTAAGGGGAGACGTTTACACTCTACTCTAAGTGGCAGAGTAGAAACAGCATGGTCTTTAGAGGGAGAAGACCTCTGCTCCTTCTTGGTCTGCTGGTCATTGGCTGGTTAACCGTAACCTCCCTGGGTGGCTTCCTCCATTGTCTGGGGGTAATAATGCATATGGAAGCACACAGCACTAAGCCTGAATTATATTAAAGATTCAATTATTATTTTAGATTTATTTCCCTTCCCTTCTCCTGCTTTTCTTTTCTTATGCAGGTTTTTTTTTACGTCAAAAGAAAAAAAAAAATCCTGAAGACTTTGAGAACTATACGAGAATGATGGTGATATCAGGCTTAGGTACTTCCTCTAAGTCTACCAAACTTCAGTAAAGGCAGTTATAATATCAGTAGCTTTATCTGAACAGTGTCAAGGATAAAGAAGTACCTTAGTTGTCATATCCCAGGAGGGCTGACTCAGCTCTTCTTTTCTTCTAGAGAAGATGAACTACATATCATGCAATTGTTTTTTGCTAGGGGGTTCTGTTTTGCTTGTTTTTTGAGCAAGATCATAAGTGCAAAAGCCAATCTCACCTACATAAACGTTAAAGAGGCTATGATGGGTCCCATAAAACTCTGAGTTTTCTCTTAGATTCTATTGCCAGAATATTAGAAATCAATATGAAAAACTGAGAGCTCAAAAACTGCACAATATTACATATCATTCAATTGCAAAATGGTGTGGCCTGCCCATTCCAAGCCTCAGCTCAGCTATGAATGGCCAATGTATCCAAATGCATCTCAGTATTGACTGAAAAGATAGAGGCCCTCAGCTGGAGAAGGTATTAGGAATGCATTATCATATCAATAGCTCATGTGCAAAGTTCTTGATAAAAATGATCATAATCTAGAGCAAGAGATAAAACATGAGAGTTTGATTTGTGTAAACAAATCAAAGACATTTAGAGTCAACCTACTTAATCTGTTTTAGAGCACTGCCAGGAATATAATCATCACATCAGCCCAGAAGCCAGAACAGCCTAGAGGAAAAAAAAAAAAAAAAAAGAAAAGGGGACTCTAAAGACTATTCTCTACTTTTTTCTTATTCTCTATGCTCTAGCCCTATTGGCCTTCTTCCAATTCTGTGAACATCCAAACTCTAAGAGAGTTTGTCTTCATGTCTCTATGAATCATCTTTCTGTCTCTTCAGAGTTGCCTCAGAAGTCAGGATACTCTCAGTTATGCTGCATTAATAAATAGCTTCCCTATCTCAGCGACTTAAGATAATATAAGTTTGTTTTTTGTGATTGCTACACACACATCCATTGTTGGTTAACTCACTGAAGTCACTCAGACACCCAGTCTGAGGAAGCAGCCACATTTTGAACACATCACTAGTCAGAATGCCACAGGGAAAGAGCACTAGAGGGTTTTGCTACGGTATTTAATGCTCCAACATCATTCCTACTCACAACACGTTGTTGTTGTTGTTGGGTGCCGATTTTGACTCATAATGGCCCCATGTGACAGAGTAGAGCTGCCTCATAGGGTTTTCTAGCCTCACAGGGTTTTCTAGCTTTACGGGGAGTCCCTGGGTGGCATAAATGGTTAAGTGCTTGACTACTAACTGAAAGGTTGGCGGTTCAAACCTATCCAGCAGCACCTCGGGAGACAGGTCTGGTAATCTCCTTCCAAAAGGTCACAGCCTTGAAAACCCTGTGGAGCACAGTTCTACTCCGTACACATGGGGTTACTATGAGTCAGAATCAACTCAACGGCAACCAACAACAATCTTTCTGGGAGCAGGTCACCAGGTCTTTCTCCCATAGAACCACTGGGTGGATCCAAACTACCAACCTTTTGGTTAGCAGCTAAGCGTTTAACCATTGTGCCACCAGGACTCCGAATTCCATTACCCCAGGTAACCTAAAGGAGACCAAGACATGTGCCTGGAAAAGGATATGTGCTTGCCTCTCACACAGCACCTGACTGCCCTTTCTAAAGCAGATCCCAACTCTTCAGCATCTCAGCCTCCTTTTTTTTCATAGTGCTTATTACAACTTATAAGATTTATTTGTGTTCTGCGTCGTTTTTATTCTGTCTCCCCAGCTGAACTAAAAGGAGGGAACGTGTCAACAGTCTAATTTCGTGTCAGCTGTTCCCAAACATGGTCAATCTGTCTAATATATTTTTGGTGAATGTGGAGAATCCTTATGGCTGTAACCTCATGCCCCTCAGTCTGCACCCTCCTTGGCTGGGTGCTGACTCCTGTCTATCTTTCCTCATCACGTAAGCCTTTTTCTCTACCTAAACTCACCCCAGCACAATGGCAGGGGACTGAGGCAAAGTGAAAGTGGCCATTCCTTCAAGGGCTGTTAGGAAGCAAATTGAAAAACCATCAAGAAAAACCTCACAGAAATCTCCAAAAGCGGTCAACACCAACACATCCAGTGCAAACTGCTATAAATTTTATAAGTAATGCAAAGGAGAAAGGAAGTTAGTGTAAACTGGCATTTTGTTGAATTTGTTGAATTTGTTGAATTGGCTTTCGGCAAATTAGCTTTCAGGGAATTAGCTCAGAGCTAACCCCCTCACTCCCTCCACTAAGAGTTGTACATCACCGTCAGGTTGAGCTATGTATTTAGAAGGTACTCTGAAAATAAGGGAAACCCTGGTGGCGTAGTGGTTAAGTGATACGGATCCTAATCAAAAGGTCAGCAGTGCGAATCCACCAGGCACTCCTTGGAAACTCTATGGGGCAATTCTACTCTGTCCTATAGGGTCACTATTATGAGTAGGAATCTACTTGATGGCAATGGGTTTTTTTGGGGGGGTTGAAAATAATTGCTAAATGGAAGAATATATCATTTGGCCCACTTGCTCCATTTCACAGACAAGGAGGCTGTAGTTTGAGAAGATAACTGATTGATTCAAAATCATGGGGGAGTGGGTAAAAGGTGGGAGGAGGGGAGCCTCCTGGCCTCCTGGGGAGAAGGGGGAGATAAAATTATAATCCCTATCTCCTCTCGCTACTGTGGTGCTTCTTTTCCTGTGCCATACTCTAGGAAGGCTGCAATAATTTTTATTTATTTAGGCAAAAAGTTAGCATACAAAAAATGTTCTGAATCTTTGTCTTGCTTTTTATCAGTTTAAATAAAAACTTTCTATTATGCCTGTTATCTTAGATACTTTTAGAAACTATATCATCATTTTCTTTCTAAAAGTACTGTTATTTTCGACTGAAATAGGAAATTATTGAAGTACGATTGCCTGTGGGACAAGGTTATTTCAGTAAAGAAGTTTCAAGAATCAGTTAGCTATGGCCTTGGAGAAAAAAAAAAAAAATGGATTTTAAATAGGCATTATTGCAGGTCACCTAAGCCATATCTTTAGTTTCCTAACATTTCATCTTAAAGAGGCCACCATTAAAATCAGCCAAAGGTTTCACAGACACTTACAAATACAAATTGGGAAAAAAAAGATATTTTTTTAGCTATCAATTTTTTCTTCTCTATTATTCAGGAACAAGGCTTTTGTGGCAATGGTATTTAAATATTGTAACAGGTAAACATTTATAAAATAATAATAATAATTGTAAACTAATATTTTGGCTCTATTCATTAGTCCTTAGATGTTGCACTTGAACAATCTCTGACTTTGTAGACTTGCTGTTAATTTCCTCCATGATGGATTATATAACTGAACAGCGCCTTCCCCTCCTACCTGTTAAACTGAGTGTGCTGCGTTCTTCTTACCATAAGTGCAGGGCACAAAGTGTGGTCTGGATCTGTCTGATGAGGAGACTTGCTGAAGCTTCTGCCAGGAGAAGCTGCTGCTTAGCAAACTGCAGAATTGCAGAATCCTAAATGGACATCAAGAAGAGAGAAAACTTTAGATACAGTGGAAATTAATCAGGTCTGGAAACTAAGACAGAATTCTGTCACTTAAAAAAAAAAAGACTATATGGGCTGTAAGTTCAATATATAGAACGTCACTAAAGCACTAAAAGAAAGATTACTTAAATGAAAAAAAAAAGTGAATGAATGAGGGTTAGAACTGGTTCTGAAATTGCAACACAGATGCCTACAAAACCTGGCAAATTGGGTAAATGAGGGAGCTGACTATGAGTGAGACAACAGGGAATGGCAGGGACTGTGGTAAACTGGTAAGCAGGTGAAGGAGGCAGCAGGAGGCAGCAGCTGTTCAGGTTTAGCTGAAAAACAAGACTGATAATGCCATACCTTCAGATTTTCAAGGGAAGATAAAAATCAGAAATACAGATTTTTACATGAAATCTCTTAGTTTTTAAATTTTAGCACCTAATTAAAAAAAAAAATCTTCGTATAGGTCAAACAAAGTAAAATCAAAGTCTGCCTGAAGGTCAGAGTTAGCTCATGGGTGATCAGCTCTTACGTATGATCTAATGCAACATCCTCACTTTCCAAGTGATGAGAAGGGTCCTGGGAGGTGAAGCCACTTGGGCAAGGCCCCCAGCCCATTAGTGGCAGAGCTGGGGTTTGTAGGCATGATTGCCTTCCCTTTCATTTACTGGTTGAATACCATCAGATCTGTGTCAATGAATTGGAAGGAACTCTGGAGGTCAACCAGAAGCTACTTTCAATTGATATGATTCTTGTAATTCAAGCTATATTCACATAAAATTTCATAAGGACAGCTATAATTTTCTATTCTCACCATTCATATTATGGAAAGACAGTTCTGGGTACAACTGAGTGACTGTAATGTGATGGTCCTTCATACGAAATAATACTCTGATTACAGGTATATGGTTGGGGTGGTGTTTCAGCAGTATGGCTAGGTGCGATATGGGCAGTGGCACGAGTGAGCCCCACTGGATCCAATTGCTGGTTGTAGTTTCTGTTAAAGCGTTGCTCCGTTTATATGAGGTGGAGTACTTAGAAATGGCGCTTGCACAAGGGAAACCCCAAAAAACCAAACACATTGCCGTCGAGTTGATTTCAACTCAACGACCTTATAGGACAGGGTAGAATTGCCCCACAATTTTCCAAAACTGTAGAAAAAACAAAAACAAACCCAATGCTGTCAAGTCAATTCCAACTCAGCAACCTTATAGGATAGAGTAGAACAGCCCCATAGGGTTTCCAAGGAGCGGTTGGTGGATTTGAACTGCCAACCTTTTGGTTGGCAGCCAAACACTTAACCACTGGGCCACCAGGGCTCCTCCAAGGCTGTGGGCACTCAATAAATGTTAGCTAGTATTGTAAACTACTACTACCACCAACATTTATTGAATGGCTACCATACACTAATTTATTTACATGTACTATCTGAATCAAGGAACCCTGGTGGCAGAGTGGTTAAATACTTGGCTGCTAAATGAAAGGTCAGGATTCGAACCCACCAACTGCTCTACAGGAGAAAGATGTAGCAGTCTGCTTCCATAAAGATCTACAGCCTTGTAAAAAGATTAACTCCTTATCTTGAACACCCATTCTGATTAATTTTTTGATACGTAATTTTTTTTTTTTAAATTAACTTTAGCCAAGCAAGGGAATGGTGTCCTTTCAACCCAGCTGCTTAATTATCATCAGTGCTAGGAGGATATATACTTGAAAATATATAGATGCAAATTTTCTTTGCTTTACGATGAGCTGAACATTATTCTAAGAGATAACGATATTTATTTGCAGCAATAATATAGAAAGCAGGAACATATTTTGCTAGACAAGATGAATAATGTAAGCTACTTTCTTCAGTCTGATTTCTAAAGCGTAATTTCAATATTTAAGTTAGAGGCACTGCGAATTTCCAGATTATAAAATGTACCTATATTCAAATGTTGCTTTTAGAACACAGAACAATATTTCAAAGTCAAAGAGAAATGAATTTGTTCATTATCTACCCTTTTGGATAATTGCCATTATTGCTATTTCTCCTAGAGAAATAATTGAAAATTCAATATATAAATTGTGTTTTTTTTCTGGGGAAATAGCATAGACTCAAATTTTGTCACCCATATTTTAATTTAAGTTACAATTTTGCCAGGTCTAAAAATTATAGCTATTCTAGTACATTAATCTATTACATTTCTTCAGTATCTATCCTTCCCTTTTGCTTCAATGTGGCAAAATGGAATTTTGCCAGTGCCATTTATGGTTTAGGAATTCAATCATTTTGTTTGCCTATGTACAAGGCTTGGCTATGGAACTATTTTAGTGACATAATAGGACAATTAAGATAGTAATATTGGAGCTTTCTGTGCTCACCTCTTCCCAACTTCATGTTCAGTGACATCATACTGGTACCTTGAAATTGCTGGTGGAGGTGGTCCTTAATACAGAAATAGGCAGATACTAGAAACCAAGGCTCCTCCCTCTCCCCCTTCTTAACTTCTAACCTCTGGAGAGCTGGGTTTACCAGCAAACTTCTGGTTAAGAGAGATTGATTTGCACTTCTTTGTATCAAAATCCTGGAGCTTTGGTGGTGCAGGTTAAGAACTACAACTGCTAACCAAAAGGTCAGCAGTTTGAATCTACCAGCTGCTCTTTGGGACGCCTATGGGGCAGTTCTACTCTGTCCTATAGGGTCACTGTGAGTCAGAATCGACCCGAAACACAGTGGGTTTGGTTTTTGGTTGATGTCAAAACCCATGTGATAAATTCTTAATTGTACATGGTACTACATGGAGGCAATTATATACTGTAATCTTAGGTCGACTCGACGGCAGTGGTGGTTTTGATTAATCTTAGGTCTTGGAGTGCCATAACTTCTCCTGGCCAGGTTTCCTCCATTCTACAGAGTATTATTTTAATCCCATGGTTTCTAGCACTGCTGTGCTGTCACTGATCTTTATTGCTGTCTTTATGGAAGAGGCAACTGAGCTGTCATGGAAATGAAACAATTCCTATGAGATATAACAGTGATAGGCCACCAAAGCCTAAGTGATGGAGTTATCAAAGGAGTAAGTACTGGCAATGATTGAACAACTTCCTGGATAAGATATTTAGGAAAAACCTCAAACAAGCAACAGCAATGATTTTGTTTAAAAGTATTGCCATTTCTTTACTTGTAAACATGGTCATTCTACTAATGAAGCAGAATAACAATAATTTCAGGATATCTTTTTAAAATGAAGTCATGAAATATTTGGGGGCTAGTTTAGGATGCATGCCATAAGGCGAGGAGAAGATTTTAGATGTGTTAGCCAAGCTACAGAAAGAAATTGGGTTAAAATCATTCCAGCTATTTTTAAAGTTAATTTCTAAGAATATGAACTAAGCCAGTTACTGCATATAAATACTGATATAGTTAGGAAACTCAGAGAGTTGGTGTGAGAGAGTTCACCATCAGCTGGTGTGGCAAAGACTTTTAGAGAGATCATTCTGAACAAAGCTTCCTATCTATTAATGTTCTGTTTTTGAATCCTTTGTTGTTATTGTCGTTAGGTGCTGTTTAGTTAGTTCCAACATCGCGTCCCCACATGCAACAGAATAAAATACTGCCCAGTCTTTTGCCATCCTTTTCGCTATCCTTACAATCTTTGCTATGTTTGAGCCCATTGTTACAGCCACTATGTCAATCCATCTTGTAGAGGGTCTTCCTCTTTTTTGCTGACCCTCTACTCTACCAAGCATGATGTCCTCCAGAGACTGGTACCTCCTGATAACGTGTCCAAAGTACGTGAGACAAAGACTCGACCTCCTGGTGTCTAAGGAACATTCTGGTTGACTTTTTCCAAGATGGATTTTTTCCTTCTTCTGGTAGCCCATGGTGCGTTCAATATTCTTCACCAGCACCATAATTCAAAGGCATCAATTCTTCGGTCTTATTCACTATCCACCTTTCACATGAATATGAGGCAATTGAAAATACCATGACTTGGGTCAGGCACACCTTAGTTATCAAAGTGCTATCTTTGCTTTTTAATCCTTTAAAGAGGTCTTTAGTAACAGATTTGCCCCACATAACACATCATTTCACCTCTGACTGCTGCTCTCACGAGTGCTGATTGTGGGCCGAAGTAAAATGAAATCCTTGACAACTTCAATATTTTCTCTGTTTATCATGATGTTGCTTATCCGTCCCCTTGTGAGGAAATTTTGTTTTCTTTACTTACTCCATACTGAAGGCTGTGGTCTTTGATCTTCATCAATAAGTGCTTCAAGTCCTTTTTGATTTTAGCAAGCAAGGTTGTGTTGTCTGCATATCTGTAGGTTGTTAATGAGTCTTCCTCCAATTCCAATGTGGAATTCTCCTTCATGTAGTCCAACTTCTCAGATTATTTGCTTAGCAAACACATTGAGTAAGTGTGGTAAAAGGATACAACCCTGACACATAGCTTTCCTGATTTTTAAAGCATGCAGTATCCCTTTGTTCAGTATCCCTCTTGCTCTGTGTACAGGTTCCACATGGGCACCATTAAGTGTTCTAGAATTTCCATTCTTTGCAATGTTATCCATAATTTGTTATGATGCACACATTCAAATGCCTTTGGATAGTCAATAAAACACAGGTTAACATCTTTCTGGTATTCTGTGCTTTCAGCCAGGATCAATCTGACATCAGCAATGATATCCCTCATTCCACATCTGGTAGTTCCCTGTCGATGTACCGCTACAACCGTTTTTGAATTAAGAAAAACAAAATTTTACTTGCATGTGATATTAACGACATCGTTCAATAATTTCTGCATTCTGCCCTTCTATAGAATGGGCACAAATGTGGATCTCTTCCAGTCTGTTGGCCAGGTAGCTGTCTTCCAGATTTCTTTGCATAGACAAGAGAGTGCTTTCAGCATTGCCTCTGTTTGCTGAAACATTTCAACTGGTATTCCAACAATTCCGGGAGCCTTGTTTTTCACCAGTGCCGTCTTCCATCAATACGATTGGTTCTTGATCATATGCTGTCTCCTGAAATGGTTGAAAGTCGACCAATTCTTTTTGGTACAGTGACTGTGCATTCCTTCCATCTTCTTTTGATGCTTCCTGCATTATTCAATCTTTTGCCCATAGGATCCTTCAATACTGCAACTTGAGGCTTGAATTTTTTCTTCAGTTCTTTCAGCGTGAGAAGTGTTGAGTGTGTTCTTCCTTTTTGGTTTTCTAACTCCAGGTCTTTGCACATGTCATCATAATACTTTATTTTGTCTTCTCAAGCCACCCTTTGAAATCTTCTGTTCAGCTCTTTTATTTCACCGTTTCTTCTGTTCACTTTAGCTACTCCGTGTACAAGAGTAAGTTTCAGAGTCTCTTCTGACATTCATTTTGGTCCTTCTTTTCTTTCCTGTCTTTTTAATGACCTTTTGCTTTCTTCAGGAATGAGGTCCTTGATGTTATCTCACAATTTGTCTGGTCATTAGTGTTCAGTGCATCAAATCTACTCTTGAGATGGTCTCTAAATTCAGATGGGGTATACTTAAGGTCATACTTTGGCTCTTGCGGCCATTATTCCATAAGAGCAAAAGACAGTTGGGGAGACCCAAGTTCTGATAAGCAGAAACAGATTAATATAGATATTTTCAGTCATGTGCCTTAAATCCTACATCCATGTTAATCTTGACAATGTAATAATTGTAAAAGCTCTACTTAGATACCCAATTTAGTTAAAAAAAAAAAAAAGCAATAGACATCGAATGCAGGAGAATTTTTCATGATTTTAGTACACGAGGCTGGAGTTAATAAATTCAGTAAGGTAGGTAGTAGATGATTCTGAAATTCAATATTTCAAAGCGACTCGGTATCGACTAGTTCTGTCACATTTCTGTAAAAAGCATCAAAGCAGACAGAAAAGGAGCTATCTAACAAATGCTCATTCATGGCATAAACTCAGTGAGAAAGGATGCTTTCTTATGTAGCTCAACTTAGCACAGGGCCTTGCATGTGGTAGGGGCTCAGTATATCTCAATATTTCTTCTTAGATGAATTGATGAAATATAGCTAGAGCTACATTTGGATGAACTTCCACAGCTAGCTTATTTTTTATCCTGTAATATCTATATTCTCACTCAAAAAATATTGTTTTCTATATTGTGGTGTTCTACTAGGAGCTGGGGATACAGAGGAACTCATATGCTTCTTGAGACAGATAAAATTCAGATGATCTATCATGGTAAGGAAGTTATTGAAACACAGAGGAGGGGTTCTGAACTGTGTGTGTGTGTATCTTGGTGTGTAATCAAATCTGTTTTTCTCTTGAATGAGGTGTTCAGAATATTGACAATTATAAGCAATAGCTGCTTCTCTTTTTCTGACTATAAAATATGAATGCAGCTAATGTTTCTGGTAATCAAACATGGGGTATTGTGAAGAAGAAGGAATGTTGAATGGAAACTTCAAAATAACCTGGCCCATTTTTCCTGATTTTAAGCAGAACTACATCTGAGCTAGCCTTTCAGCAACTCAACAGTATTTTTATTTTCCTTTTCTGTGAAATTCACATTATAGGCCCTGGGGATTTACAGACGGATGAAGAAAGTCCAAGTTACTTTCAAAGTCTCACTATGTAAGAAATCCCAAATATCTGATATGACATGAAGCTTTAAAAAGTTTGATATAATTTCAAGATACTCTTAAGGAATAGAAATATTCTAATTTATGTTTACATGTAAACTTTTACCCTGGATAAATGAGTGGTTTCACAAATGATATTGGTAGAACATGAATTGAGCTTTATTAAAGGCAAATGCAGAACAATGAGGTTGGCAAACTTTTTATCTGACACATTAGGTCTCTGCCTTTAGGGATGGCAGAAGGTAGTTCTGAAAGTTAAGATGATTCCAGTGCATATGTGCACAGGAATTTTGCAAAGCTGGCATACTGACTGAGTAAAGTATGGCTCGGCTGGCTTTCTCAGGTCTGCTCAGCGTATCTTGCAAACTGTCATAGTAAATCATGCCATTTAAGCTCATGGAATATGAACATGACTTCTGGTTTTGACATAGACTGTCTGTAGCTAGTTAGCCCCAGTGAGAATTGAGTGTAACCTATTTGTAGGCAGTTGCTTTGCTCTTGTTCTTGTTTTCAATAGCCATTTTACTCTAGATCAGTCTTTTTAGAAATGGTATGACATCTGTTCCTAGGGACAACAGGTGAGAGAATAGGCGAGGGTCTGTACAAATGTATTTCCAGCACTGATAAACAGCCAAACAAAACCAGCAGTTCAAAGTGCGTGCCCTATAGAGGTTAAAGCAGCAATAGCATGTCTGCTTCAAATGGTAGCATCTTAATCTGATACGTGACTGGAAAACAAGCCTCATCTTAACTTGAATGGTTCTCCATCATAAAAACCAATTGCCATCCAGTTGATTGGACCCCATGTGTGTCAGAGTATAACTGTGCTTCATAGGATTTTCAATGGCTGATTTTTTGGAAGTAGATTACCAGCCTTTTCTTCTAGGCATCTCTGGGTGGACTCAAATCTCCAAACTTTTGGTTAGCAGCCAAACACGTTAACCGTTTGTGTTACTCAGGGACCTGGGCACATTTGGTGCAGATACCAGCAGCCATACAGCCCAGAGAGAGGCATGGCAAGGAACCTGCAGTAGCTCCTGCGAAAAGTGATGACCTGGGAGGCGGGACTTACAGAGAAGCTCTCCTTTGCCCTGTGGTGGGTCATGCTGAACAGGAATTTCTTTATTTCAAGATCAATGAGATTGTTGAAGCTGTGGCACAGCAAGCTGCAGACCCAGTATGTGAGCAGTTCAGCACTGCACCTTTTCCTCTGAAGCATGAAGCTCTTCTCTCACACTAGGTCTTTCCTGATGGTCACTTAGACGTGGCAAGAAAATGCACATCTGTTACATACTGCTAAATCAGGCACATTTTCCTTAGCAGCCCTCACAAAGGAATGGGGAGTTAAACATGCCACCGTGAAAGTGTTGGCTATGCCTTGGCTAAGCTGTGAGAGGAATCACTTTAGAAACGTCAGGAGTAGACAGTGAAAAGATTAGAACACGTGTTTAAACAAACAAACCAGCCTCTTTATTTGGAAAACAAAGATAGATGAGGTCTATGTAGACTCAGAATCTCACAGAAGGACTAAATCTGAATGTCAGATCCCCAAGAAAAAAGAAATTCATAAGAGATGGCTTACAATTTTCACTACAATTATGTGGCCTGAATAAACTTTAATCAGGTGCAATTTAGTCTATTTCAACTCATGGAGATTTCACGTGTGTCACGGTAAAACTATGCTCTATAGGGTTTTCAATGACTGATTTTTTGAAAGTAGATTCCAGACCTTTCTTCCAAACTGCCTTTGGGTGGACTCGAACCTCCTACCTTTTGGTTAGCAGCTGAGTGCATTGATCTTTGCACTGCCCATGAACTCCAAATGCACTCCAACACTTGCTATTTCAGTGCTTTGATTAATGGTTTTTCTTTTTCAAGTTGAGATCTAGAATCTACTGCTTTCTCTCTCTCTTTTTAGGATCTCCTGCTTTCTAAGAGTCCTTGCTACCTCAACAGTGATGTCACCTGGGCTACTTGCCATTCTTCGAGGACTTGAACTTCTTGAAGGTTAGGCAGCCCACTCTGGCACCGAGAGGAGGCCAAGTGAACTACATTTTCGTGTTTTTTTCTTTTTGCCTGATTTCTTCCCAGGAGGAAGATGTACATTTTAACCAGGCAGATATGAAGAAAAGAAACTATTTTTCTCCCAAGATAACAATCGACAACCTTGGGCAATATGTGCAGGATTTTCTGGCATTCTATTAAAAACATTATCTGATAAGCGGCCTTTTGGGTCTCTGTGTTGTTTTCTTTGTGTGGGGCAAGGAGTGGGACCTGCTAGACTCAGCATGCATAGCTGGATGTTGCTTAACTTTTAAGCAGTAAGCAAAGATGTGCTCTGTAGTGCACAGATGGCCAGAATGATCAATTTTAGAGTTAAAAGTTACTTTAGGAGTTACCTGGCTCTGCCTATATTCATTAAACTTAGTGCAATAATAGCCCCAAAGATACGGTACCTTAAGCAGCCCATCTGTTCCCTCTATTAAAACCTTCTCCCTCTGGCTAATAAATAACAACCAGTTCACCTTTGTCTTTTAGTAGGGGGTGGGGTAGAGGGAGAGAGAGAGAAGGGAATTGAGAGCATAGTCACAAATCAGGGCGAGTGTATATGTACTCTTTGTAAGACATTTTTCCCCTGAAATAAATGGTAATAAATACAAAGGGACCTGTGAACTATGCCTCCATTAAAGTAAAATACAACTTTTCACAGGGCTGAATACATACTTTGGAACTGCTCACTGCTCAATGGGATTGCGATACACGTGATGGAGTGAGAGTATAAATGGGTCACTAAGAGTATACTTTATATAAAAAAAGTATTCCTTGGGAGCTCTTTGGATAAATGGACTGAATGTTCTTTCATTTATGAGACTTTTGCTCAGGAAGCCAATGAGGCCAAGCACGCAGAGCAAAATCATCTGCTAAAGGTCAAAGAGGTGTGCTGGGCCCTACGAGCTCCCGTCTTGACAGGGCTCTGCCAAAAACACAGGTGCCAGCACATTTTCTCCTCGCCCTTACCTTGAGGACTGCAGACATCTTAAATCATCCCGAGTCAAACAATGTATTTTCCAAAATCAATAGAGCTAAGCACGTTTTCAAATCTCTAGAATGACAGAAAATACCCCATATGCCCACACTATACCAGCACCACAGCAACAGTTTTTATTTTTGTAAAGCAATTATCAACTTATGTATAAATGATTACAGTATTTGAGATCCAAGATTCTTGGAAAATCTGATGTCGCAATCAAAACATAAGTGGGTTGTTTTGGAAGAGGAAGTCTATTTCCTCTTCAAAACACATAAATATCTCAAAATTGAACGATGACCCATTTACGACAGTATCTCTTCACTGCAATTTTAAAAGGGTTTACTTTCGGGAAACTTTCCTTCTTGATGGTAGGTTTCTATGGTCTGCTGTTTTCAATCTTAGGATATGTGTGCTTGCGTGTGTTGGGGACAGTGGGTAAACCTGGTCAGCAGTGATAGTTAACTTCCTCAGAAGATCTGGTAATCCATCTGCACACCAATCACCATCTGCAGCCTAAATACATCAGGTCTTGCATAAGTACGTACTGTTGTTTTCTCAAATGTTTTATATGCTGTTGCAATAACGAATACAATTCACTTAAAAGTGTTGCTGACTTCCTTGTAGATTTTTGTTATTGTCTTTCAACCCATGGATTATAAAAATACAGTAACTACCTATGGGCAACCACAACATTTTAAATGTTAAAAAAGAGTCTTTCTTGGATTAGAGGCACTGCTCTAATCTGGAGTAACATATTTCAAGGGATACTGATAAAATAATTATAACAGGATTTAATAGGGATATATAATATAGTGGACACATGAAGGATATAAAGGGATTTTCAATTATGGATAAGTCCCATTATAAAAGTCATTAAACCATTTGGTTGTATTAAATTCAAATGTTTAAGCCTAGCCCCCAAAATAAAACACTTAGAAAACAATAGTCACTACCTCTGGAAATAGGAGTGAAATTGTGTGAGCATCCAGCGCACAGGGATCTCCTATCTTTTATTCTCTAGACCTTCGTAATGTTTAAATTGTGTACAATAACCATGCATTCAAGTATGACTTTTTATAATATAAAATGATTAAAAGAAAACAAGCACAGAAAATGAGATCAACAGTCTTGCCTGATCGCAGTGAGGTACTGCCTTTCAGGCTCCGCCTCCCAATCCTTCTCAGCCACTAGGCTTACATTTTAAAGCTGAGGATTACTTTCCATCCCTTGTAGCCATAGAGGCTGCACACAGCTTGGCAATCGTATTCACCACGTGCTAAAGCCATGTGCTGAGTCCCGGGCTGCGCACTTCTCATGAAGTGGGAGCTCACTTGAATGAGCTGCCCTATCAATACAGCCACATGCTTGGGGGCTACAGGACTAAGGCATATTCTCATCTAACTGTGGCTTGCATATAGCTGCCTATGGGTGTAGAAAGAAAGAATGATTCTTGCCTCCTGCTATTAAATGTGTGTTATGACGCCCTATGGAGCATTTATGAAATTCCACTCTGTCCTTCGCCAGGAGATTACAGCTGGCTGATCCGTGGTGTCTTCTTTCCAGGATAATTCTATGAGAGCTGGTATTTGGTGCTAGGGGTACACAGGGATCATGTGAATTTTAATGCTTTTAGATTCACAAGGCTGTAGCAAATTCCATGTGACACTTGCTAATGTGGTAAGTTAATCTAAAAGACTTTAAATTCTTTCCCCCAAAATGCTGCCATGCTGAATTACCTCAGGTTAAGTTTTGTCATGTTGTATTATGGCATGACATTCAGGTAGCTCATCACAGCAAATAAAAACATTTATATCCTTTAGGGCAATTTCATGGGAAGCAGATGCAACTGACTTATTTTTTCTAAGGAATTTAGTCCAACTTCAATAACGCACATGTGGAATGGATGGAAACATTACGAATATAAGACTCTGTTTTTAATTTTATTTTAAGTGTAAACCAGACCTTTAAAATTTCCATGTAATCTGGGGAAATGAATTATTTCAATCTAAGATTCACATTTTCTATTCTGTTTCCCGTGTCTACGATGACTTTTTTAATGAATTCTAAGCGAGGATAAACAAAATGTGCTGATTTCTCTGACTTAGGACCAGTACACACCAGCTGGCTATAGGACCTTTAGGGACCTATATTATTGGAGCCTCAGGCCCTGATGTTTGCAGTACAGTATTCAAGACGAAAAACACAAAACAAAACAAAAACCCCACAGTCTCTCAGAATATGTTTACCTAGTTCAGCCAAGAGCATATTTTGTGGAATAGCCAGTGCATCAACTCATTATTCACATGTTTGACTATTTCACCTTTCATTTGATGGATTCTTGTCACACAGAAGCAACCCTCAATGGATATACTCAGTGAACGACACTTCTGAAGTAGTTCCTCACGTGTACTTTCTGAATACAGGTCTAGAGCGAGTCTCCTTTCTACTAATGCTTTCCCTAGATTCTACTTCGTGAAAGTAAATGTGCTAAGAGCTCCTCGGCTGGGGCATAAAAGCTGGGCACCTAAGCTCTTGGTGGCCTGTGAGGACTAGTCACCAAGGACAGGCCTCATTCAGACAACAATTGCCCATCCCTGGGCACAGACAGAAACAAGGGTCAACAGATTCCCTCTGGTTCTCTTGGGAAACTCTCTCTTTGGTGAAGCTGAAAAGACAAGTTTCAATAGAATGTGAGGCCAAATTGCTGCCAGAGGGCTTTTCAATACTAAGGAATAATTCTTGAGTCTCAGAGATCTACGGTTAGGTAGGAAAGCTGAGTTGCAGATAATAGTTTTCTTATATTTAGTACTTTCATTTTGGGTTGAGACTTAATTGTATTTGTATATTTTTGTCTTTTGATTTTGTTTGTTGGGGAGGAGGATTTATGGGGAGGATGGAAACAAGGTTTGGGTGAGTGGGTTGGGAGGAAGGTGGTACAGGTAGCTGATTTCCTTTCTTAAATGCTTGGTTTTGTGGTAAGAGAAAAGGCTCCAGGGGCTGTTTGATCATGGGAATAAGTGATCCCGAGATTCCACATTTTCAGAGACAACACATAAGGGTGCTGGGCACTGACTGTCTGGGAGCTGCTTGTATGTCCCATGTTCTTCCTGGGCTTTCTGCCCCAGTGATTTTTATGTCCATGAACTAACACGATGAGAAAAATATAATTGGACAAAAACTGAGATAGTTTTAAAATGCTAAGTGCCAGCAATCTTAGCATAAACTTTTTCTATTAATTCAACAAATGTCCATTGAGAACAGTGTCAGGCACTATTCTAGGCACTAGGAATATATCAGCGTACAAAATAGACCAAAATCCCTGCTTTGGTGGAACCTATATTCTAGTGGGAGAAACTACATTTATATCTTGTATATGTACCTATTACATTAAGAGAATTTTTATTGAAATGAGACAGAAATTTGTTGAAACTAAGAACCCGTTGTCTGTGGGTCTTATACACATTTCCAATTTCATAAAGTAATTAGATTGCCCTTTAACTTTTGCTTTAAACTCTCCCCCTCATTTCTTAAAGAGATTACAGTCTCTTCACAGCTTGACAAGAACAGGCATCAAGAGCAAGGAATAAAACCATGAGCAGCCACTAAGGGTGTTATACAAAGTGTGGCTTCTCAAAACTTAAACTCAGGTTTTTTGATTTGGTTTATTCAAATTCTCTATTTATATTTGGCAGAAAATTAATTTTAGCAGAAGTTACCAAAGTAAAAAAAAATCTTCCCAACATATTACATTAATATTTCTGGGGTTCTAAAAATGATGGGCTATTTTTAAGAGCTGATTTTTGTACATTTTATCAGCAGCAAGACAAATACTTGCATATAGGCTGCTTTTAATCTGATAATATTCCTCTCACAGATGAAATGGTTACAGAAACAAAGGGCTACATCAACTGCTGTATTAAGGAAGTGGGATCTATAAAAAAAAAAAATAGCAACCTAGATTAGAGTATATTCATCGAAATCACAGGTTTGGAAAGCATCTTGAATATTTCTTCAGGCAGGAGTGACTCTGAATAGATGAAAACTTGTTTGGCTTTCAAAACTCTTTATTGAAGCCTTACTATGGGTTCAATATTATGCTACATACTGGGAATGACAAAACATGGGTCATATCCTCAAGAAGCCAACAGCTACTGTAGTAGTCGGAAATACAGACAACCAAACAATATAACTCAGCATTATAACAATGGCATATTTAAAGTGCTGTGAAATAGTCAAAACTATCCTCCCTTCCACAGCCTCGATAAATAAAAAAATAAATAAATTCCTGAAATCTACCTCATCAACTTTTTTTGCACTAGAGAAAAATTTTTTATTACTTCCCTGATGTCCGGTGTAATTCATCATCTTATTTCTTTTTTACCCTGTTCTTGGAAAAAAAAGACAAAATATCTGATGAAAATTTCTTTATAAAACCCTTCATATGTTTTAAAATCAAAATAAGGATATTTTAATGGTTGAATTTACTTATACATCATCTCTTTCCAATGAAAACTTAAGGGACATAAAGCAGAAGAGATAATAAGGCAAATAAAAAAAGAAATGGAAAAACAGACCCAAGTTAGAAAACAATTCAGAGAAGTTAACTATAAATTATTATTGCTGCTAATGAATGGAGGTCTTGTTTAGAATTGTATTTGAGCTTCCTGGCAGCCAGTGCAAAGGTGTGGGCAACATGATAAATTATTTGTATACCTTAAAAAAAAAAAAAATCTGAAAGGGAAAAACAGGCCATGTTTTTATACATGGATAAACCAAAAAGCCAAACTTGTTGCCACTGAATCAATTCTGACTCATAGTGATCGCAAGGGGATGTTAAATTATGTAATGTGCACTATTCAAATGTTAGGAAGCCCTGGTGGTACAGTGGTTAAGCGCTCAATTTCAATGGGTTTGATTTTTTGGATTTACCCAAACGTTAAGGAGTCCTGGCAGTATGATGGTTAAGTACTCAGCTGCTTTCTTCCAAGGGAGAAAGATGTGGCAATCTGCTTCCACAAAGATTGGAAACCCTATGAGGCAATTCTACTCTGTCCTATAGGGTCACTATGAGTCAGAATTGACTCGATGTCATACAACAACATCCAAATGTTGAAGAATATTTTATATAACAGCTATTAAATCAACTCCAATAACAGTTAAATAATGAATACATGACCCAAGATATGACTACATGGAAGGATAAATTGCTCTCCATTTTTCCTCAAATCACTCTCTCATCTGGCATTTGAAAATATCTGTATCCCTGACAATTCAATGTGGATATATAAGTTTTGAAATTTAAATCAACCTATGATAGGAATGTCCGTGAAAGATGAGAAAATAAACCAGCACGGATTCCTGTTCAAACAGGGAGCAGAAGGGATCCCATCTTTGCATAGAAATTGCCTGCAGGAATCAGGATTTTCCTCGAAGTACTATATTGGATTGATAATAAGACTTGCATAAATACCTAGAATTTAATGCTAGAACAGAGAAAAAAATGGTTTTGTGGGAAAGCTATTTTTAAGGCAGATATAAAATAACCAATTATTTTAGTTAATTCAGACAAATGAAAGGGCAATCGTGCCAAAAAACGAAATGATGACTGTAACCAGGAGAAAAAGAAAGCAACACACATGCAAAAAAGAGATGTTTGGTGTCCCTACCCACCCCCCCTCCCCATTTTTCCAAAGGCAGCATTGGTGTCATATGTTGTTTTTGTTGTTGTTAGGTGTCATTGAGTCAGTTCTGACTCAGCAACCCTATGTCCAAGAGAACTGAGCACTTCTCTGGTCCTGTGCCATCCACACAATTACTGCTATGTTTGAGCCCATTGTTGCAGCCACTGTGTCAATCCATCTCTCTGAGGGTCTTCCTCTTTTTTGCTTATCCTCTACTTTTACCAAGTGTGTTGGTTAAGATTGTGTGTCAACTTGGCTGGGCCATGATTCTCAGAGTTTTGGCAGTTGTATAATGTTGTGATCACTTCCCTGTTGAAATTTGATATATGATCACCCCCATGATGGAATTTGCTGAGTGGCACCAGAGGGGGCAGGGCCTGTGGAAGTGCACCACTCCCTCAGCCTTCATCTCCCCACCTTCCGCCACCTACTTCCTTCCTGCTCTGCTTGCAAAAGCTGTTGGCTTGTTCTGGATCCAGCAGCTGTCTCTTGTCTGATCTCTGGTTCTTGGGACTTGAGCTAGCAGCTTAACCATCCATCTTGGGATTCGCTGATCTTCACAGCCTGTGAGCAAGAGTCCTGCTTCCCAACCTGCCTGTCTTGGGTTAACGAGCCCCTGCAGCTAAGCGACTCAGGAGAAACCTTGTGGTCTTGTCTGCTGACCTTGGAGATTCCTTGATGGTTGCAGCCTGTGTGCGGAAGCCCTGCTCGCCGACCTGCTCATCTTGGGTTCATCAGCTTTTGTGGCTCTGTGAATTGGGAAAGGACTCTATCCTGATCCAAGGTCTTGGGATGTTCCAACCCCTACAATCGTGTGAGCTGTTTCCTTGATATAAATCTCTCTATTTTTTTTTTTTTTATATATATTTACATGCGTTACTGGTTTTGCTTCTCCAGAGAATGCAGCCTAAGACACCAAGTATGATATCCTTCTCCAGGGACTAGTCCTTCCTGATAGCATGTCCAAAGTACGTGAGATGAAATCTCACCATCCTCACTTCTAAGAAGCATTCTGGCTGTACTTCTTTTCTAAGACAGTTTGTTCTTCTAGCAGTCCACAGTATATTCAATATTCTTTGCCAGCCCCCTAATTCAAAGGCATCAATTCTTCTTTGGTCTTCCTTATTCGTTGTTCAGCTTACACATGCGTATCAGGTAATTAGAAATATCATGGCTTGGGTCAGGCACACATTAATCCTCAAAGTGACATCTTTACTTTTTAACACTTTAAAGAGGTCTGTTGCAGAAGATTCACTCAATGTGATACGTCATTTGATTTCTTGACTGCTGCTTTCATGGGCATTGATTGCGGATCCAAGTAAAATGAAATCCTTGATAACTTCAATCTTTTCTCTGTTTATCATGATGTTGTTTATTGGTCCACTCGTGAGGATTTTTGTTTTCTCTATGTTGAAGTGTAATCTACACTGAAGGCTGTAGTCTTTGATCTTCATCGTAAGTGCTTCAAGTCTTCTTCACTTTCAGCAAGCAAGGTTGTATTATCTGCATATTGCAGGTTGCTAATGAGTCTTTCTCCAATCCTGATGCCCTGTTCTTCATATAGTCCAGTTTCTTGGATTGTTTTCTCAGTGTACAGATTAAGTATGGTGAAAGATACAACCCTGATGCACACCTTTCCTAATTTTAAACCACCCAGTTGTCATATGAACCCAAAATATTCTTCCCCTTAGGGTGTCGTTCTGGAGCAAAATAATACCAAATTGTTCCTACCCTTCCTTACAATTTTGACTCTCTTTTACTAATCTTTTAATTCTCTGAACCATGATACCTTCTATGTAGGTCATTGTGAGAACAAAAATTATCGTTTGCCAAGGGAACTTTTTTTAAATAAACAAAAATCAAAGCACATCTGAGTTTGATAGTACAAACCTATACAAAAGTGACCATGCTGTCAAGGTACTTACCGAGACTGCCTAGTAACCAGGTTACCTACCCCTTCTAGTTACCCATATTTGTTCTTGTTCAGAACCCATTGTTTACAATCAGAAAGAAAGTTAGTACTTGAGGCTCTGAAATTTATTTTACATCAATCCACGTATAATTTCAAAGGTGGAAAAGGAAAGCCATTTCTTTTTTATCTTGATATTGGCAATTGGAGCTCTCTGTGACTATGTTTACCTTCTATCTTCCACGAGGCAGAGATTAAAGCAAGATGAGAAAGAGCTGAGTCTTTGATCATTTCGATTTTGTGGAATTGGGTGACGAGGATGAAAGTCAACAGTTTATCACATTAGTGCATTCCAACTTAAACTTTTTAGGAGGGGAAATAAAAAGGATTTGCTCAACAAATAGCATGTTAGATAAACAGTGACAATGAATTTGGCCTCTCTGTTACATCAAAGGGGCTTTACTAAGTGCCTTATGGATAAATTTCAAGGTTCAGGAAAATAATGATACAAAGCAAAGCTTTCTGGTTTCTTTGTCTGTTGGCTCAGACAAGGATGGGTCAAAAAATTAAACTGTCAGTTAAATTGAGTGCCTGCTAAATGTGGTGGGTTTCAATATATAGTTTGTTTATAACTGGTGAACTTTATGCAACGGGCAACAAATGACCTGGCATGTCTGTTGCAGGTTTTTATGCAATGGTGAGTCCACTGAAATACTTTTATTCTTTTACATTGTTAACTGAAGCACTGTGTTCCAGACTTCGTGTTTCTTTATTAAAAATATCAAATTCAAGCAAACTTATTTGAATAAAACATACATTCATTAGTTACACTGTAAGATTTTAGCTTATTCGGCAATAATAAAGCTGAAAAATATTGAGTCAGACTAGTGTTAAACACAAGAGAACAAGATTATGTTTCAAGAAACAGAAATATTTTTAAGTGTAAGATACAGACCTCCAGAATATGGGAAGAGCTCAGAAGCCTTAGAAAACCAAGATTGAAATAGGACTTTAAGTGTACATAATAGGCTTGCTGAGACCCCTTCTTCCTATGAAATTATTTGGTGATAGAGAATCTTCAAAATTCCTCCTTTTTGAGAAATCTCATTTGGAAAAAAACGAATTGGTTCTGAGGTCTGATTTCTTCACCTATTCCCTGTAGGGGTAGGGGGAAAGGGACTGTGTTTAAAGGAGGAAAGGAGTCCAGGGAATTTATAGAAATGTACATTACAGTCTAGAGTCTGTGCACACATGAATTCATACTGTTTGAAGAAAGGCGAGTGAATATCCAATATTCAGATGTTTGCTAAGTATTTTGGGCTAGATATCAGGCAGGTCAAACATCAGGTTAGGGGTCCGAGTATTTCATTTCTAAAAATAAAAATGAGGGAAGGCGTCTGCTTTATCCTCTGGGCTTCCTTATCATTGATCATTTGGGTTATTTGTATTTGGGAAATGTTACTTACCACTTTGCTTTTATAGTCCCCTCCCCCCACCCCGCCCCCAGCATGCCATACCTTGCCTCTGCAATTAGACTGTGGTAGAAAAGAAGATGAACTAATTATCTTCCTTGAAGCAGACTAAATTAGTTTCTACCGTCACCTTTCTCTTCTGGCTCTTCCCTATGAACAGGATTTTGTTCAGGTCTGTACCCTCTCTGTGCTCCAGCAAAGGCTGGCCCTTAGCCCTAGGTAAATTACATTGATCTAAGCCATCCGTGGTGGCCTCATTTCCTCAGGCAGTGATAGGTTCAGGCAGGGCTATTTGACTCAATTCTGGCTGTGAGACTTGATAGGAGATCTGCTGAGGGCTTCTGGGAAAGGCTTCTTTCACTTTGAAAAAGAGACACTTAGGTGCACGGGGAGCCCTGGTGCTGCATTGGTTAAGAGCTACAGCTGCTAACCAAAAGGTTTGCAGCTTGAATCCACCAGCTGCTCTTTGGAAACCCTATGGGCAGTCCTACTCTGTCCTACAGCATCTCTACGAGTCAGAATTGACTTGATGGCAACAGGTTTGGTTTTTTTGTGGTAGGTGCCCATACTGCCTTGTATGCTGCCACATGCCAAAGTACCCCGATGCAATGCTTGCAACTTTGACTGCTACATTTTGCAGTAAAGAGTGGAAAAATGGAAGGAAAGGGAATCTAGCCCCTTGAGGACTCAGCTGAGTCACTGAATTGGCCAATGATTCCGTGGTAGAATTCTTGCCTTCCATGTGGGACACTTGGGTTCGATTCCCAGCCAATGCACCTCATACACGCCCACTACCATCTGTCATTGGAGGCTCGTGTTTGGCTACGATGCTGAGCAGGTTTCAGAGGAGCTTCCAGATTAAGATGGACTGGGAAGATATCTGAGATAATCAATTCCTTTATTATTTACGCCAACTCAGTTGAATTTTCTGTTATTGCCTGCCAAAAACTGATAAATTTATACAATTTATTGTCCTAATCTTAGAGGATGGCACCATTCCCCCGGGCTACACAATTGAGTCGTCATCTTCCAATTCTATATTTCATTTTCATGCCCCAAACCATCAATTTTATTTCCTAAATATTCTTTTATTCTGTCCCCCACCTTGATTTTTTTCCTGAATGTCTTTTTTTTTTTTTGGACTCTTATAATAGCTTTCTAACTAACCTCGTGGTGTGCAGCCTTGGTCCCTCTATCTATCCATCAGACTGCAACCATTGTGCCCTTTCTAGGAGGAAACCTGGATCACACATTATTCTTCCACTTATATTTTTTAACAGCACCTCACTGTTAGGAATAGTGAATAAAGTCCAAACTCTTTCTCATGGCTTACAACGTGTTCTATAATCTGATTCTTGCCAGGTTTTCTGTCCTGAAATGTTCCTTTTAGGTATTGTTCAACTGGTTCTTATTGATCCTTCACGACCTGGCTTAAAAGAAAAGTGCCCTCTGACCTATTGCTGGTCCATTCGGGTCAAGTGACCACTCCCTCTTTGTGATACCTTAGTACCTTATGTACCTTATATGGAACACTGTCAATATTTATCTCACACTATTCTTTTTAATTATTTATAAGTGTGTCTCCTTCAATAAACCACAAACTCCTAGAAGCCAGGGGCCATGTCTTATGCATTTCAGTCTGTAGTTGCCAGTCCTGTGATTTGCTCATACTATGAGATCAATTAATTCTGGAGGATTTGTCATTTTCATTTACAGGTGCCAAAAGTACAAAGGTGGAGCATTTAACTCAAATAAGCTGTGTGAGGAATGTATATGGCATCTCTGTTACCTTTAAGCTGAGCCAATAATACTTATGTTATGATAAGGGTGAGATCAATACTATAATAACCAGGATCCCATCAAAGAGATTGGAGTAAATTGTTTTCTTTTTTTGCTTGTTTGTTTTGTTTTAATTGGTACTCATTTTGGACAATGATTGGTAAATGAGCTCTTAGAAGTCATAAACTGCACTAAATAATGACCAAAGCATGCACTGTTCAATAGTTCCCTAAAGAAGTAGTTATGCCATGTACATTGCATGCACAGTATTTTTGCTTTTTCATATTTTGTCTTTCTAGGAGCAGGTTAAATGACTGTAGGTCTGTGAATTCTTTTGAGAAATATATAAAATAAATAGAAGATACAATGTTCAAAAGGTCAAAACAAAGTAATTTTCATGCCCATTTACTAGGAGAAAATACAATTTCAGTTAAGGGTGTTTATAGGTATATGGCAGTCCACACTTTATGTGGAGATGATTTATGGCTCTCTCTGTAATTTACAAAATGGATTCATTGTAGGACTTTCTGGGCACATGTGCTCTGCATTAGTTAAAGGCCTGATCAAATGACTGTATTGACAGCAAAATCAAGTGAGGAAATAAAATTCTATAGCAAAAACTCCTTCCTGTTCATCCTACAGAGACTATTCTGAGTAGCCCAGGCAAACAGAAGGTTGTATGCTGTAGCTGGAATTTGGATGACAATTACTGATTTGAATTTGTGCTCTGCCTAACTGTGTGAACTGGGAAACGTCACTTAGCCATTTACAGCTGCAATTCCCTTCCATATCTAAACATAATGATACAACCACCTACTTGAATTTTTTTTTTTTTTCAGTGAGATAAAGAACAAGAAGTTGGCTTGTGTAACACAACCAGGCAGGATGGTCTAGTGGCTGAAGCAGGGCTCCTGGCGCAAGGCTGCCTGGGTATGAATCCCGGTTTACAAGCTGTGTGGCCTTGGTTGAATTACTTAACCTCTCTGTGCTTTAGCTTCTTCACATGTAAGTGGAGGTGATAATGATGCCTATCTATAGGGCTGTTATGAGGATTAAATGTGTTAATGTTTCTAAAACACTTAGAACTTTGCCAGGCACATAGGAAGTATTATGTAAGTATTTGGAGTAATTTGTATTCATCTCCTGACATAGTTCTGTGAAATGAAAATCTAAAGTGGAGATCCTTACATTTATACCACATCGATATAAAAGGGTAACTAGAAAGAAATAATGTAATAATGCAACTAGGAGACAAGGAATTCACCTTGTTTAAGACCTTAATTAGGCCAACGCAAACAGTAATTTCAAAACTTCACTGGGTGTTGGTATAGCTCAGGGAACAGCTATTAAAAGGCATAAAAATTGCTATTTTAAAAAATTACTGATAGAGCAGGGATAATGGAAGGAACTAACTAGGCTTCGCATGATAATGTGGACATTTACTCCATTCTGGGCAGGGGTTAGGAGATGGAGGTTTTTCAGTTAGAGAAATGCTTCTTTTCCTCTGCCTCAGTTTCATAAGCCTCGTCTCTGAGAAATGAAGTGTGTATTTGGGAAGTGTGTGGCTGTGCGTGCTGGGGTATGTGGGGAGGATGGTGGTGATGAGTGGTCCAACAGTTACTTGTCAGATTCAGTAGTTACCGGTATAGGAAAGCATGGTCACAGCTTACCCCTGTGAAGCGATCTCAAAGAAACCAGCCTCTCAGTGCCCCATCCTGGCCTAGCTGTGCCGGTAGACATAGAATCTCAAAGTTTACCCTGATTGCTCTACTTGAGCCCCACTGGAATATTGTTTTAGAGTAAATACCTCAGACTTTAGGGAACATATCTTTTGGGAAAAAAAATAATAAAACTTTGCACAAGGCCAACTCACTGGGTAGACTGAGATCTCAAAAAAGGTGGATTAAAATTTTCTTAGTAGATTTGTGAAAAGAGTGGTGGGAAAACCTAAATTCAGGGGAGCAAGACCAGAATCTTGAGTGTACTGCCAAGGGGACAGCAACAGAAGGATTAATTTCTTGTGTGGCTATTATTGGGCTAAGGGACAGTTTTATGAAGTATAGAGATTTTAAAAACAAATTCTCTGCCTCTTTTGTAATTCTCTTTGTTACTGCTAACTCCCCAGAGAAGTCTGAATCACTTGTCCATCCTTACATGAGAGTGGTTGTGTAGAAAATAAAGGAGCAAAGCGAAGGGTGGGTCTGGCCCATATTTATCCCTCTATTTGCATTTGTTAATAGGTAATAACATTGTTCCAAGTGGCTTGCATCTATGATTTACAGAAGTAACCACTGGACACAGTGATTGTTGACCCACGGTGGAGCTGGGAACTGTGTTAGGTGCAGAAAGTGTAGAGAAGCAATAGAGAGGGATGGAAAACTCTGGAGGGATCTATGATAACATTTCTCTTCACTTGTGTATCCTAGTGGGGCTCTGGTGATGCAGCGGTTAAGAGCTTGGCTGTGAACCAAAAGGTCAGCAGTTTGAATTCACCAGCTGCTCCTAGGAAACCCTATGGGGCAGTTCTACCCTGTCTGATAGGATTGCTATGAGTTGAAATTGGCTCAAAGGTAATGGGTTTGGTTTTTTGTTTTTTTTAGTATATACCAGAGGAAAGTGACTTTGTTGGGGTTGGAGATGGGTTAATAATACTGATTGTTACCCAGTCATAAATATAACAGTTCACTGGGGCAAGATCCTTTCAATAATAATGTTTATTACTATAATCATCACCATTATTCTTATCATGGAATCTATCATTTTGGGCACTTAGGAGCCAGGTACTGTGCCAAGATGTTTATTTACACTATTTCATTTAATCCATCCATAAAACAATCCTATGAAGAAGATATTATGCCCATTTTGCTGGTGAGAAAACCAAGGTTAGAGAGGTTAAGGAACAGAGTTGCATAGTTAGTGATAGGGTTAGGATTAAAACCCAGATCCATCTGACTCCCAAGCCTTTCTCTACATCCCTGCATATAACAGGAGTCACAACTAACAGCAGGAGGAGTGGGTTATACAACATCACCGTAAAGACATGGTGATACCTTCCTGTTGAGGCTGTCAAAGAACTAGCTGTGATCCAGTGACCTGTCCCCTAATGTGTCATAAGAATTGAATATGTTATATGACATCTGAGCTAATGGTTGGCACCAATTTAAAAAATGTCAGGAAAGTCTTTAGCTTGAAAGAAACGGAGGGAGCTGTTACAGAACTAGAATGATCTGTGTCTGAAGAGCCCTGATGCAACTTCAAATCATCTGTGAACTTAGACTCTGGCAGTGGCAGGGGAACATTGGACCATCTGCCCAGGAGGAAATATACACAGTGATATTAAATGGGCCAGACGTGGAAGGATGCAGTCATGAAATATCATTAATTTTTTTCACATTATTGCCCTTCAAATCTGTTCTATTGGGTCTCCCTTCCCTTCTCTCCGTCATTATCTTGGCTCATCCCATTGATTTCCTGGTTACTTTGGGGCATTCGAAGAGTCTCATTTTCAAGTTATTAAAAAGTCAAGTGTCATCTAAATCAAAACTCCAATCTCTCATCCAATTTAAAGAAACTCTGTTTCCCACCTCAGACCTGGCCAGCAGTTGGGCAATGCTGGGGTGTGGTATTTGCTCCACTGCTCTTCCACTTTGCTCTTCTATTATACTACTTTCTCCTGGGCCCCATTCACTGTGCTCTTCTAGGGTCAGGTGGAGGTGTGGAATGAGAGGAAGACAACAAGGTCTCACTTGAAAGGGGCTACTGTGAGCTGACCTTGCAATGACAGGTTCCCAAAAAAGGCTCTTTTTCTCTTGGGGCAGGGTTGTGGTTTTTTCAGGCCTCTGCCTACCACCCAGGGGCATAACTAAAGTATGGCAGGTAGGGCATGAGCCCTAGGCGCCACTTGAGGGGGGATGCTAATGAGCAGGTTCGATTGGCCATTGCAGTTTTCATTGCCAGCTGAGACAACATTCAGCAATTTGAAACTAATCGCCATAGGCATTATTTTCCGTAGATGGGTCCCTGCTACCACCCCTATTCTTGCCTGCCTCAGGATCCCCTGGCACTGTACTCTTCGCTGACCTCCTTTGAGCTCCTGATCTGGGTCCTCTTGGGAAAGATCCTTTAAAGATAATTCTAGCCCAATGGTGTTCAGCAGCATGCCCCCTCCTGGAGTTGACGGTGGGCTAAGGGGCCCCAGAGCCAAAGTTCTTTATATCTTGGCATATCTTCCATGGATGGGGAAGCCCCCCCCCCCGCTTTAGAATGTGATGGTACATGATTCCTATTGTGTCAGCTTTGAGCCCTCAACAGAGATATGAGAAAATGAGAAGGCCTATTTAAAATCTTGCTATTTCAAAAAATATAGGATCAAAATACCACAGGATCAGAAAATCTTCATTTGATTCAGCCACTAGACTCTACTCCTCTGTTTTAGCATCAGTGTAATTTTTATGCCCAGCTTTATTCAGTTTGTTCACTCCTGATGTGGAAATAGGGGCCAGTTATGCTGCGTTAATTATCAATACAGCTATCATTTTTGAGTACCTGCTAGTGCATATACTTCCTGATTTAATCCTCACAACAGCCCTTTAAGAGAGGTACTCTTACCTCCATGATGTAGATGAGGGCACTGAGGTCAGATCACTCACCCATAGCAACACACTGAGAATGAGGCAAAGCCAGATTTCACCCCATGGTGGCTCCAAAGTCTGTGTTTTTCCTATTACTTCACATTGTGTAACTACTGTTGAATTTAAATATTGTTTCTACTGATGGTCTTCTAAACCTGTTGCC